>NC_134697.1:62842045-63153116 GCF_050947455.1 Rhinoderma darwinii
CTAATCTCTGGCACTTGAAATGTCTCCATAATTTTTCCTGATCACATACAAATGGAGTGTATGACTGATGTAGCGGGAAGGCAGAGAAAATATCTAACAGAAGCTGTAGTCTATGAATATATTACCGGATTTTATTCATGTGTTTTGTCGTGAAATATTTTACATTACAAATAAAAACTGGTAACATTGGGAAAAAAGTTTGAATTACTATTCCGCCTTTTTTGCATAATTTTTTGTGTGAAATTTTCAGTGGTGTTTGTTCTTTTGTTGTGATACAGGGGGGCAGACTTATTACTGTGTTCTAAGCTAAGAACAGGATAAGAGTCAGAAGTGTCTCGGGTTGTGTTTATAAAAAAAGCTACAACTTTTTAATTTTTTTTTCTCTTAAACGGTTAACAAGCCCCGTGGGCGGACGTGCAGTGTGAGATTTTAAAATTGGCAACTGCCAGATGAGCTGTAGTGGGGAATGAACTTTTACAAGATTGTGTTCATACTATACAGCAAATACCCGCGCTATTTGTTCACCACTGAGCTCAGTAAGAAAGCGCCACATCTTTTGAATTAAGCAAAAACATGAGGGGGGGGGGGGGGGTTACAGGCCAAAGGCCAATAATCGTGAGTGAACGCTCATCGGCCCGTTATGCCACAACTGCAATGTTTGGCATTTGAATTCACATGGAGCAAAATTGTTCCGCACTGAACATCCACAGCAATTTATAGTATATTACATGTGCAGTACGTCACTTCTGTAGTGGATATTCAGTGCATGGGTTAAATCCACATGTAACACATGCCGATTGCGTTGCAGATTTTATGCAAAATCCGACATGGAAAAAGTCTGCAGCGTGTGGATTTAAAAAAATGAAATGTAAAAACTTTGTAATATAAATCCATTATTATTCCATTCCTAGTAAGGCCCTGTTTACACAGAATTTTTTTGCAGGCAGAAGATTGTGGCTGAAATTTCCATCTAGAATTTTTAGGCAGATTTTGATCTGCCTGCACGCCGTTTGCCGCGGTTTCCGCCCGCAGCCATTGAGAGCCGTGGGCAAAAACGCCACGAAAAACGCTTTCTCTTCCGCTCATTGATGTCAATGGGAGGTCAGTGACGTAAACGCCCAAAGATGGGGCATGTTGCTTATTTTTCCCGCGAGACGGTTTTTCCACTCGCGGGAAAAAATTGGCTCCCGCTGAAATCAATGGGAGGCATTTTCGGCCGTCTTTTTGTGCGTTTTCCGTGTAAAAAAACTCAGTGTGAACAGGGCCTAATACGGCCACTTGTGGGTGTTGAAAAAAAGGTATCCCGGACAACTCAGTCAATTTGGAAGGGAGTTTTATTTTTTTAACACCATTGTATCAGTAGGAGCCTTTTTTTTTTTTTTTAATGGAACTGTTTCCGTTGCACTTTTTTTGGTACATATAAGGCTTGGTTTACACCTGCATCGGTGTGTTCAATTGTTCTGCTCCGTCAGCGGAGGAGAACAAGGGAATAATGGACACAGCCGGCAGCCAACGGAACCCATTGACTTTAATAGGTTCTGTCGGCTTTCCGTCCGGGCGTCTATGAGTTTACCAGAAAAAGTAGTGCTGCGCTATTGTCTCCGGTAATCTCTGCCGATCTGTGACAGGAGCCCCTAACGGAGCCTCTAATGCAGATGTGAAAGAGGGTTAACATAAGTTATAATTCCTGTTTTATTACAGAGGAAATGCTGTTCACATGTCATCTTAAAGAACATGTCATTTATTATACAGTTTATTATAGTTCTAGGGATACCAAATTTTATGCATATTTAAAACTTTCTTTCATTTGTGTTTTATTGTATTTTTCTCCTTTTTTTATATTTACATTTCATTCTTTGTCTTTTAATCCTTTTTTAAAAATGTTTAACTATAATATACGGTATATCTCTACATGGTATAACATTACACCTGTAAAGCCCATGCTGCATGTGTAAAAGGGTTAACCCCGGCAAATACGTTGCCAAGGTTCATGGTGAGTATACCATACAATTAGATAGGTCGTGTATAGGCTCCAATGAGAAAAAAAAATCACGGACTGTCTGAACGGCCCCATTAACTAACATAGATCCGTGCGAGGCGCGTGATTTTCTCGCGCGTATCACGTATGTCAAACACGTTCGTGTGAATAAGGCCTAACATGCATATTTTGTTTATTTTCCTTCTCTTTGCATAAATTCTGTAAATGTTACCTCTCTCTTCTAAATATAAGTCCCAAAACTTAAAATAATATGCACATATTTGGTATAGTAACAACCTGTACCATAAATTTCTAACACTGTTTAAGATGAACGGTATATCACAGGGAGATGCGCTATTTCCGGAAAGTGGAAGTTTCCTAAACAGATTTTCCATCACTGTCACTCTACTATGAGTGTTAGGCTGGGTTCACACGAGCACATTAACGTCCGTAATGGACGGACGTATTTCGGCCGGAAGTCCCGGACTGAACACACTGCAGGGAGCCGGGCTCCTAGCATCATAGTTATGTACGACGCTAGGAGTCCCTGCCTCTCCATGGAACTACTGTCCCGTACTGAAAACATGATTACAGTACGTGACAGTTGTCCCGCAGCGAGGCAGGGACTCCATCGTACATAACTATGATGCTAGGAGCCCGGCTCCCTGCACTGAGTTCGGTCCGGGACTTCCGGCCTAAATACGTCCGTCCATTACGGACGTTAATGTGCTCGTGTGAACCCAGCCTTAGGGTATGTTCACATGACCTCTTTTCAGATGTAATGGAGGCGTTTTACGCCTCGAATTACGCCTGAAAGACGGCTCCAATACGTCGGCAAACATCTGCCCATTACTAGCAATGGGTCTTATGATGTTCTGTGCAGACGAGCTGTCATTTTACGTGTCGCTGTCAAAATACGGCGCGTAAAATGACGGCTCGTCAAAAGAAGTGCAGGACACTTCTTGGGACGTTTTTGGAGCCGTTTTCTCATAGACTCCATTGAAAACAGCTCCAAAAACGGCCGTGAAAAACGCAAGTTGCTCAAAAAACGTCTAAAAATCAGGAGCTGTTTTCCCTTGAAAACAGCTCCGTATTTTCAGACGTATTTTGTTCATCATTTGAACATACCCTTAGGGAAACAGCATAGCTTGGCGAGATCAGCCCTTTCCGTAATTCCATCCACCTTGACACTGAGGCCAGCGGCCATGTCACAAGACGGGGACTGGGTCAGTAAACCCCCGATCTCGGAAATAGGTGCGGATCCCATATCCTATGCATATGCCATAAATGTCTGAGATGGGAATACCTCTTTAATTCAAGCTGATCTAAGCAAAGCATTATATTTAGTGTTCGAGGTTCTTATAAAATATTTGGGTCCCATTACATGGCTCGATATGGGCCGTAAAAACGGGCACCGATTGAGGAGACAGCACTACGATCGTGCATTTCCATACATTTCCATTATGTCGGCAGCACATCTCTCTGTTTACACAGAAAGATGTGCTGCCGACTAGCGACCATTTTATTGGCCATGTAAACAAGCAGATCAGCCGATGAACGAGCGTTTGCTTTCTCATTGGCTGATCGTTGCCCTCTCTACACAGGGCAATGATCGGGAATGAGTGTTCGTATGTTCCAATCATTGGCCCGAGTATCAGGGCCTTTACTCTCTGTAATTACCGTACCGTGTAAATCAGATAAATGTTATAGGATAACTGGTTTTAACTCTACATATATATACATAAAGGCCTAAAAAAGCGATTTGCATGTCTGTTGGATCCACCTTGGCTATTATATTCAAGCACCATCCCAAGTGGTTAGTGCTCCTTGGAGACTTCTTATTTTCCAAGTCAAAGCTGTTGATTCCGCTATTATTGTTACAGAATTGCGATCATCTTCAGTCTCTGGTCGGGTGTGACAGAATAACTTTTGTCTGGGTTTCACATGTGTATGGTTGATTAGCCAATAATAACCGTTATGCGACAGACTTTTGGTTAGCCTTTTATTATTTTCTGTGGTGACGACAACTATTATTGCTGTATTTGGTGTTTATTTGCTTTTGTGTATTTCGGTGTATGTATTTTTATGTGTTGGATAATTACCATTGTTAGGCCTGATGCACACAAACGTATTTTTGTCCTCCCGTAAATACTGGCGTAAATACGTGTCCTTTGTCACACGTATTTGACCAGTATTCCACCCGTAGTTACGGACCCGTTTTCTTCACTAATCGGCAGCCCCTTCTCTTTAACAGTGCTTTATCGGGCAGAGTTTCCGCAGCGATTGAAAGTAAAAGAAGTTCATACGTACCGTTGTCTTGGTGACGCGTCCCTCTTGACATCCAGTCCGACCTCCCTGGATGACGCGGCAGTCCATGTGACCGCTGCAGCATGTGATTGGCTGCGGCAGTCCATGTGACCGCTGCAGCCAGTGATTGGCCTGTGATTGGCTGCAGCGGTCACATGGGATGAAACGTCACCCCGGGAGGCCGGACTGGAGGAAGAAGCAGGTAAGTTAATTTTTAATACTATTAACTCCAGCGGTAGTCAATGTCCCGGGTGCTGAAAGAGTTACTGCCGATCAGTTAACTCTTTCAGCACCCTGGACAGTGACTATCCCCTGACGTCGCCTAGCAACGCTCCCGTAATTACGGGTGAACACACGTAGCCATCTGTAATTACGGGTTAGACTTCTTTGGGCCGGCCCGGGCCGTTATTACGACCTGAAATAGGACATGTTCTATATTTTTCAACAGCACGGCCACCTTCTCTTAAGCATACGGGAAGGTACCCGTGGCCAATAGAAGTCTATGAGGCCGTAATTACGGGCGTTTTTACGTTTGTGTGCATGAGGCCTGATTACTTAGCGTTCTCAATTATACATAGGTTATCATTTTGTCAGATATGATAGAGCTGGGTATACACATGAGATAAAAGTCAGCCCAACCTGCCAATTTTGTCAGGCTTGGGGGACTATCTTATATGTGTGGGTGCCTGGCATGTTGGATTGCAACATGCCTGATTTTTGTTCCCATGGGAGGTAAGACTCTGCCAGAGCGGTCTCGCAGCGGCTTCTTCCCATTGGAAATAAACATGCAAGTTCTAGTGGAGTAGGGAGAAGTAGCTCGTAAGGTGCGCCTAAGAGTACCTAAAAAATTATTCAATGGGGTAGGTTGTAAATACAATATATAAAATCATCTGTACTGTTTTGAATAGAAATCTATTCATTGTAAAGGTGTGGGGCATTCACATTGGTATAATTATTTCATCAAATATTTGTACAAACCACACTCATCCTGCCTTTCCTGTATTTCAGAATCCTAATCATAAGTAGGCCATCATACCTGTAAGACTTGGCCCTTTTTATAATTGACATATTTCACTGTGTAGGTGCATTCATTAGAGTAATACAGAACTTTATTGTACTACTGTAACATAGCACACTGGCATTGATGTTCATTTTTGGATTGTTTGTAAAGAAAATCAAGCAAAACTCTCTAAGATCTCTGAGCCCAGTGGTCATATCAACATAAGGGTATGTTCACATGGCTTATTTTCAGCCGTTTCTCGGGCGGTAAACGTCCGAAAAAAATCGGAAGCAGAACGCCTCCAAACATCTGCCTATTGATTTCAATAGGAAAAACAGTGTTCTGTTCCGATGGGCCGTTTTTCAGAACAGCCGCGTTAAAAAGGGCCGCGAAAAAGAAGTGCAGGTCACTTCTTGGGTCGTTTTTGGAGCCGTTTTTCATAGACTCTATTGAAAACAGCTCCAAAACGGCTGTAAAAAAACGTTGCGAGTGGCTTAAAAAACTTTTTAAAACCAGGAGCTGTTTTCCCTTGAAAACAGCTGCGTATTTTCAGACGTTTTTGAGTTTGCTTGTGAACATACCCTTACACTTTAGAGCATTGGGCTTATAAGGAAAACTTGGCTTGTTGGAGTTTTGTTTGTGTCACCCGCAGCCTGAGCTCCTTCACCCTGTGCACCGCACGGCTCTAGAGGAAGCCTCTCACATACAACAGTCTCCTTTACCACACAATATGTTTCTCACTATCTCTTTACTTTCCTCAGAAATACATTCAGGTAGTAACAAACACAGAGTATAGAGCTGTTAATGGAATTTTTCTACTTTTCTAAACATATCCATGACATTTTATCCTAACATATAATATAAATTTAGAAATGTTTCTCTCGTTTTCTGACGGATGTTGCTTTGAAGTATAGTCATTCCCTGCCTATCTGTACGTCCCAGGATTAATATATCAACTTCTTGTAACTCTTTTTTTATGTTACCAGTTCTGACATGTCCATCATGCCTGGAACTTGCTGCCCATCATTATTATTCAGACAACTGGTAGTGCCAGCAACCTTTAGGCCATGTGCAATCCGACATGCCCGATCTGTCGCAGGACGTTTCTGCAGTAGAACATGTCTGCTGTGTGTGCACGTGGCCTTACATACTATTGCTTTTATAGGAAACAAGTCACCTCTTGTATATAGATTTTGATGGCATATCACTAGGATATGCAATTACTTGTAACTAGTAGGGTCCAACCCCATGAGATCACTGCAACAAAGCGGGCCAAGGCATTTTGCGCAGCTCATCCCTCACCCAGGCTCTGAGCAGACTACTGCAACTCAGCGCTCATAGGGTGCGTTTACACGTGCCATATTTCCCTTGTATTTTTACGCTGTGGAAAACTTTTCAATGTAAGCCTATGGAGAAAATCTTTTACGACGCAAGAAATTTAGAAATCGGTGAGTTAGAAAATGAGTTGCAGAATATTTTTCCCTTTGGACATTGTTCAGTTTTCCGCAGCATATTTTTACTCTGCGGAAATACAGGGCAGATACGCCATGTGTGACTGCACCCTTATGAATGGTCAGATCCCGACCATTCAGAAAATGCTATGCCATCCCTTTCCACAGCTGGAATACTCAATTGACAAATAAGAGGCACAATTGTGGAGGCACTGGAGTTATCCCTGAGGAATACATGGGACCCCTTGATGAGACATGTGATGTCCAAAAGAGCTGAGGCCGAAGCAGAAATGTGCATTGTGCTGAAAATACGAATGATGACACCTGTCAAAAAAATGGATGCTATATCTCTGACATTCTACAATATTATTATATAAAGTAAAAGAATTCTAGAGAAAATAATGGATTGCTCTAAATAAGTGGTTATGATAAAACACTCTTTATAACTTAAAAAGTAATTGAGATTTAGTGGCCAAATAACAACATAAAGGGCCACGTTTGCGTTCTGAGAAAGTTGTCCGTCACAATTCTGTAATATAATATTTTGTAGACGCGCACTTTTTATTGGTGACTTTAAATACAATGACATGCTATATTCAACCATGAATGAATGAATGTTGTATCAAATATCATAGAATTATTTATTGAACAGCAGCATTTAGAGATCAGTCTTGTCTGATCGCAATCCATTATTTCATGTTTAATTGTCCAATAACATTACGAAAAATACTTCATTAAGTGAGACCGGGAATCCTATTCCCTTCTGACAGGTGACCGACCATATGCAGGAATTGATTTTTCAGGAAAGGTTCATTTTTCATTAATAATAGACATACAAAAGCATTCTCAGAACACCGTAAATGTGTTTAACCACTCGATTCATTATCTGTCTATTATCACCCTGCAATAAATCTAACAATGACATTATATACCTGCCAGTTTCTACGTTATTGAATAGTCTGAATAACACAATGAATTGTTTAGCGTCGGGTGTGAACAAAGACATGACTTTACTTGTTCAGATTCTGGGTTGCTGCATTTGTAGAAATCATGAATGCCTGTAGTATGTTTGGACAGTCCCAGTTCCGTTTGCCGGTCCCCCAGAAACCAGGTGATTCCAGGGGGTCCCACTGTTGAACACTATTGGGAGCTGAGATCGCTACATTCACACTTCTGTTGGTTGTCCCTAAAAACAGTCAATAAGCTTGTTGTCCGATACATTTCTAATATATAAAGCAGTAAAGTCATTATCAGATTACCATATAGTTCCCGGTGTAATGACTCAACTTCCCATTTTTATAGAGGAAGTTCTGTGCAGACTTTGTATCTGCAACGGTAAAAGTTGATTTATAACCAATAGAAAATATTGCCTTGTACAAAGTATGCAGAGGGCTCATTCACACGAGCGTGAATCTCGTCCGTGTGCTGTGAATTGAAACAACGCACAGCAAACGGCACCATTGATTACAATGGGGCCGTTCACACATGCGTGAGTTTTTACTCAGCGAGTGTCCGTTGCCTGAAACTCACTGCATGTCCTATATTGTTGCGTTTTCACACACACCAAGTCGCCCACTGAAGTCAATGGGTGCGTGAAAACCACGGACAGCACGTGGACGCACATCCGTGTGCTGTCCGTGTTTCACGTATCAATTACATTGAAAAAAAAAGTGCTTGCCAGTGCGTGAAAACACATGCCACATGCAAAGCACACTGATGAAAAACGCAACGCACACAGACAGATCTGCGTGCGTTTTTTTTTACGCGCGTTAATCTGTCACGCTGGTGTGAATGTAGTCCTATAGTGTAGCTGTTTGCATAAGTAAAACAAGAAGGTGTCATTCACGACTCAGTAAATGTTTCCTCATTGTATCTGCACATGGGCTAAGTACCATATATATATATATATATATATATATATATATATATATATATATATAAAGCCAAGACCTGACATACATTTTAGCTGCGTTGTATTCATTTGGACACCCTGGTAGGAGGAAGTTTGTGTATTTCTTGCTCATAAATGCCAGAACGAGCGTGGGTCTAAAAGATCTTTTATCCATACCTCACAAATCACTCGACATTTTAACCCCCCTCTCTGTAGAGACACCCCTTTATACATAAATCTTCATAAGCCGCTCCTCTTTGTGGGTTGATTCGTGGGTCAGTCCTGTGGCCACTTTTTAGCGGTATGTCTTATGTTTGTGGACGGTGGTATCGAGAGAAGAAAGTCACAATAATGACAATATTTGTAATTGATCTTTAGTCAGAAGGACAGTATTTTTTGCATGTGCAGACGTGTGTACGTTGCTGCAGGTATAATAGGTCAGTGGTCTGGACATTTCGAGCCTATTTGATCCTGTGTTGTTTCTCTGCTCTGTGCCATTCATTATCTATGGAGGATGAGACGAGACATGACATGTGGTTGCCATAGTAACAACCTCCATTTTATAGTGGTGTCAGTTAGAGAGGGTGAGTGTCTGAGGAGCCATCACAGGGAGGTCGGATCAGGAAGGGAGAGTGTGATTTATTGATCTAACAGGGTTGTAATGAAAGAGGAGACTGGTAAACAAGAAATACTGACAAGATGGAAGACAAATAATATATACCCCGTTGTTTTCAGCTAGAATTACCTCAGTGAAAAATGTTGTTTTCCTCACCTTGCTATGGTCTACATGGACACCACAAAATAGACCACTTTGTGGGTCATGTATTCGTACCGTACCACACTTTTATTTTTGTAGTGGCATCTGTGACATAAGCGTTTACTGAGGGGGAATTTATTAAGACTGGTACATCGTATGCCAGTCTTAAACTGAACTGTGCTGGAGGGAAATGCGCCAAATTTAGTAAGAGGCGCGCGGCTCTTAATACATTCGGTGCAGCTTTGCCTGTCCGTGCACCAGAAAATCCAATCTATGCCTGTTAAGTGTAGGCGTAAAATTGCACTATAATAGCAACCAATTTCTGGTGTAAATTATAGTAAATATGTCGGTCCGCGGGAGGCGACGACCCTCCCACTAAACCCCGACCACTTTTCTTGCCACTTTTGAAAAATATCCAGAAGCACAAAGCGGCAAGGAGTTGCAAATTATTACGCAAATAGAGAATGCACTATAATTTGCAACTTTTTAACGCCGCAAAACGCCTCAATGTTGTTGCGTTGCGACCTGTGGGTTGCTGCGACCGTGACACTACAGTTGCAAAAAACTTTAACCAGGCAGACACAGCGATCTTTGGCCGCAGGACCTGTATCGCAGCCAATGTTGCCATGTAGACCTAGTCTAAGTGTCTATTTATACGATGCGGTTGAGGTATACGATGCGGTTGAGGTGCTCCTTGAGCGCCATTTTGAAAGCCGCATGCATTTTTACTGTAATTTGATGCGTTTTTCGATGGAGTTGCATTTTTTTCATGCGGTTTTCGGATGTGTTTTTTTTAAATCTGGTTCTAACTGCACCACAACCACAAGTAATTTTTTTAAATAAACCATTTTGGCGTACATATAAATAATCGATCCATTTTTAGGCGCTGTATGGTGGATTTTGCCACCAAAGACTTTGTAGCATTTGAACTTTTTACTATCCAGGTAAATTAAGGTTTGGGGGCTTGTAGAGCTCCATGACTATGATAAAAGCTGAATTTATAGTTTTGGACTGGAGTGACCCTATTATACAAATCATTACAATTCTGGCGATACCATATTTATGTATATATGTGTTTTTTTGTTTTTTTTAAATAATAATCTTTATTAAACTTTATTAATGCTTCAGTATACTCAGTATACCAATCATTATTGACTGTCAGTAACAAACTGACAGGCAATCTATTAGGCCTCCAGCTGCCATGGCAACCATCAACGCCCCACAATCGTGTGGTGGTGGCGCCAATGGGGTGACAAATGTAGCGGCGTCTAAGGGAAGTGGTTAGACCCCCTGCCTAACCACCTAGATGCAGCGCTTGCTATTTACCGCAGCATAGGGAGATTAAACGGCCGGGATTGGCGGTTACTTCAATCCCTGGCATTGCAGTGGGCCAAGGTTTATGTATTATGCCCATTTGCATGAAGGCATCAGTAAAATAGACGTTCAGTATCATCCAAATGCGGAATAAATGAGGTATAACTTTCTTGGTTGTACAAATTGTGTGATTTTTATACAAAGATTTATCTTTTTTTTACTGAAATCATAATACCACATAAATATCTTATGTTAGAAGTCACTGGGTGGTTTATTGTTTGAAGATCTCTAACAGCATTGTATAATGTAAATGTTACGCATCTATTTTCATAATTGTTTTTGTTCTTTTATTTTTTAGTGATTCCTATTCATAAAAAGCTTATTCAATTCATAGAAACGGGCACCAGACAAAACAAAGATGTCTGCGCGAGGGGGGAAGAAGAAAACCACCAAACTGTCCCGCTCATCCAGGGCTGGAGTCATATTTCCAGTTGGTAGAATGATGCGGTACTTAAGAAGAAGCACACACAAGTACAGGATAGGCATGGGGGCTCCTGTATATATGGCTGCTGTCATAGAGTATTTGGCAGGTAACTAACAACATGTATATTCATTCTGTTTAATTAAAATAACAGTAGTATGTGGCTTCACACTGTAAGGTCCCATGCAAACAACTTTTTTCTGTAGACCCTTGAAAACTTTTTTTTGCAATTTTTTTTTTTTACCTTATCCCACTGTTTTGTACCGGTACAACTCAAGATAAAGGGAAGTCAATGGCAGACATATCCAAACATAAGCGTGTTAAATTTTCATTATTTGGTTACATGTTTGCCTCCATCAGAAGAGAAAAAAAAAAACCAAGAATCTATTCTCTACCATTATAAACAGAACAGAAGTCTACTTTATACGTTTTGCTTTTAAAAAAAGCAAATAGCCTAAAGCAGGCCATACACTATTGGATACAGTGCATTCAAAGTCTTCAGACCCTTTCACTTTTTTCACATTTTGTTATGTTAAGGCCTTGTGCTAAAAGAAAATATGACTTGCACTGAATACCCCATAATAACAAAGTAAAAACAGAATTTTAGACATTTTTGAAAATTTATTAAGAATGAAAAACTCAAATTTCACATGGACATAAGTATTCAGACCCTTTGCTATGACACTTGAAATTTAGCTTTGGGGGCCTCCCATTTCTCTAGATCATCTTTAAAATGTTTGGAGTCCACCTGTGGTAAATTCATTTGATTGGACATGATTTGGAAAGACACACCCCTGTCTATATAAGATCTCACAGCTGAGGCCCCATGCACACCACCATGCCCGTAATCCCGGTCTGTAATTACGGGCACAGCCGGACGCGGACCGTCGTCCGCATTTACGGGCCGTGCTTCCATTGTAAAGTATGGGAGCACAGTCCGTAAAATAAAAAAAATAGGACATGTCCTATTTTCTACGGAGGGTTTCTACGGCACGGACAACTTCCCGCAAAGATACGGGAAGGTGTCCGTTGGCCATAGTAATCAATGGGTCTGTAATTGCGGACCGTAATTAAGGTCTGCAATTACGGACGATTTTACGGTCGTGTTGCTGGGGCCTGACAATGCATATCAGAGCAAAAACCAAGCCATCAGGAGGAAAGAACTGCCTGTAGAGCTCAGAGACAGGATAGTGTGGAGGCACAGATCTGGAGACGAGTACAAAAAAAATATCTGCTGCTCTGAAAGTTCCCAAGAGCACAGTGGCCTCCATGATTCTTAAATGGAAGAAGTTTGGAACAACCAGGACTCTTCCTAGAGCTGGTCACCCCACCAATCTAAGTAATCGGGACAGAAGGCCTTGATAAGAGAGGTGACCAAGAACCCAATGGTTACTCTGGCTGATCTCCAAAAATTCTTTATGCAGATGGAAGAAACTTCCAGAAGGTTAACGATCACTGCAGCACTCCACCAATCTGGATTTTATGGTTGAGTGGCCAGAAAGAAGCCTCTCCTCAGTAAAAGACACATGAAAGCCCACCTGTTTTTTTGCAAAAAAAGCACCTAAATGACTCTCCGACTGTGAGAAACAAGATTCTGTGGTCTGAGAAAAACTAAGATTGAACTTTTTGGCCCCAATTCTAAGAGTCATGTCTGAAGGAAACCAGGCACTGCTCATCACCTGCCCAATACCATCCCTACTGTGAAGCATGGTGGTGGCAGCATCATGCTGTGGGGGGTGTTTTTCAGCGGCTGGGACATGGAGGTTGGTCAGGGTTGAGGAAAAGATGAATGGAGCAAAGTACAGAGATATTCTTAATTAAAAGCTGTTCCAGGGTGCTCTGGACCTCAGACTGGGCCAAAAGTTCACCTGCCAACAAGACAATGACCCTAAGCACACAGCCAAGACAACACAAGAGTGACTTAGGGACAACTCTGTAAATGTCCTTGAGAGGCCCAAACAGAGCCCTGAACCCAATCGAACATCTCTGAAGAGACCTGAAAGTGTCTGTCCACCGATAGTCCCATCCAACCTCACAGGGCTTGAGAGGATCTGCAGAGAAGAATGGCAGAAAACCCCAAATCCAGGTGAGCAAACCTTGTGGCATCATACCCAAGAAGACTGGAGGATGTAATCACTGCCAAAGGTGCTTCACCTAAGTACTGAGTAAAGGGTCTGAATACTTATGTCAATGCAATATTTTAGTTTTTCCTTTTCAATAAATTAGCAAAGAACTAACATTCTGTTTTCACTTTGTCATTATGGGGTATTGAATGCAGAATGATGGGGACATTTTTTTAATTTTTTTTTATTTTAGCAGGAGGCCTTAACATAACCAAACATTACAAAATGTGAAAAAATGTAAAGGGTCTGAAGACTTTCTGAATGCATTGTACATTTTATCCTATTGCAAGGGTATGCCAAGAATCAGCTAGTGTATGGCTACTTATTCCATCCTTTCCTAATTTGAAAGACGATGGGTCTCTGCTCCGCTAAGGGTATGTTCACACGATAACTGCAATTACGTCTGAAAATACGGAGCTGTTTTCAAGGGAAAACAGCCCCTGATTTTCCGACGTTTTTTGAGCAACTCGCGTTTTTCGCGCGTTTTTTACGTCCGTTTTTGGAGCTGTTTTCATTGGAGTCTATGAGAAAACGGCTCCAAAAACGTCCAAAGAAGTTTCCTGCACTTCTTTGACGAGGCAGTCATTTTCCGCGTCGTCGTTTGACAGCTGTCAAACGACGACGCGTAAATGACAGGTCGTCTGCACAGTACGTCGGCAAACCCATTCAAATGAATGGGCAGATGTTTGCCGACGTATTGGAGCCGTATTTTCAGGTGTAAATCGAGGCATAATACGCCTCGTTTACGCCTGAAAATAGGTCGTGTGAACCCAGCCTAACAGTTCTGCTACCGCTTTAGGAGGCTGTAAAAAAAAAAAAACATAGAATCCCTGGTGGCTCCGTGCTATTGAGCCATAGGCACTCTGTGTGATCCCATAAGGTAGATTTTGCCACCAAACACTTAATGGCATTTGAACTTTATGTATCAAAAACGTTTCATTGATACTGGACAAGAAGCAGGGACCATTTACCGATCCTTAAAACAGGTGTGCCGGTCCCCATTCGCAGCTGAGAAGCCGTCGCTTACAGTCTCCAGTTTCTCCCTTTTGACGTTAAAGTAAATGTATTTTGACGTTATTCATTGTTAGGAGTAATAATAATAATTATATCATCGTTATTAATTTGTGGAGTGATTTATACTTGGGATAAGTTCACACTAGCGCAGTCTGCAGCACTTTTGCTTCCGTGAAAAAACGGAAACCTAGCAAACGGAGGCAAACGGAATCCAAATGAAACAAAAGAATTACCATCGAAATCAATGGTAATTCAAACGGAAGCGATGCTTTCCATTTGGATTTTCGGTCATCTCTTCCTCTGACGGAAGAGACCTAAATGGAAGACAACGGCAGTGTGAACTTGGCCTTACTGATTTTTTTTTGGGACTTGCAGCTGAGATCTTGGAGCTTGCAGGGAATGCTGCCAGAGACAATAAGAAAGGAAGAATTACTCCAAGGCATATCCTTTTAGCAGTTGCCAATGACGAAGAACTCAATCAGGTACATGTATAGCTTTTCCTAAAATATAGGATAAGGTTGAACCTATGAAAGTTGTTTTTATAAGTACCTTTCACAACAAATATTTAATAGAGTTTTCCCTCAAGAAACATTTATGGCATACCCAAAATGAGTTTTTTCATTGTAGAGTTAGCTGTGCATATGCAGTCACTGCAATATTCTCTATGGGAGATACACCCAACTATTAAGTGTATATCTGTTACTCTTTCCACCATTAAAGTGAATTGAAGAGTCACTTCACACAAGTGGCTAAATCTCATGCGCCTATATCGGACCCGCATATATCGGACATTTATGACATATACTGTGGATAAGGCATAAATGTCCAAGATGGGGAAAATCCCTTTAAACTCAATGGGGAAAATCCGCAACAAATCTGTGCAACTACCTGCAGCATAAATTGTCATGCTGTGGATTTAAAAATCTGCACCCCAGGTCTATTTCTGCATGGAAAATGTCTGCAGCGTGTAGATGAGATTTGTTTAAATGTCATCTGTTTAGCTGCTACCGCAAATCCAGATGGAAAATCTGCAACAAACCCGCTACGTGTAAAGCCTTACACTTCAAAAATGTGTATAGTTAAGTCCTACAGTAGCAGGAAGCTGCTGTGATATTTTAATTGATAAAAATGTGACGAACGTGGCTGTTATTGGTGCAATGTGGCCATGGAACGTAACATCTCATGGACTTTTTTTTAATTATTATTATCTGCAACAGGTTGCAACAAATTTTAAAGGATCAGACCACTGTTTCAAGTCTGGGGCTGCATGGTGACTTCACATGCAATACATTTAGCTATGGCTGCTTTTAGCATTAGAAGCAACAAACGGATTATTCTAACTATGTTGTCATTGGGGCTGCAGACAATGGATGTCACTGGGGCTGTCATTAGGGAAACAGACATTTGATAGCCCCAGCTGCAATAAAAATGTATTAGAAATCTGGTTTTCCCATTTACCCATTCTCCAATTAAAGCTTTACAGAATGCTACTATTGATATTGTCTCATTTTTTTTCTATTTTCTTCAGTTACTCAAAGGGGTTACTATTGCAAGCGGAGGGGTTCTGCCAAGAATTCACCCTGAGCTCTTGGCTAAAAAGCGTGGTGCCCGTGGTAAGGAGACCATCCTTTCCCAACCTGTAGAGAAGAAGAAAAAAAAGAGTGGCAAGTCATTGGACAAAGTGACAAAGAAGGCAAAATCTGGAAAGAACAAATTACTCAGAAAGGTAAGCAATATTATCTTGGACCAGGGACTATTGCATGTCATTACAGGGAATCTGTCACCATGTTTATGCTGCCCTATCTGTGGGCAGCATAAAGTAGTACCAGAGACCCTGATTCCTATGCTGTATTATTTACTTGTCAAAACATTTATTTGTGTTATTTTTTCTATTTTCCATGGTTGACCAGGTGGGCGTTGTGGAGAGAAGTGTATGACGCTGACCAATCAGTGACCAATCAGCGTCATACACTTCTCTCCATTCATGTCCAGCTTAATCCATGATCACGCTGTGCTGTCACTTACTCCCGTAGATTCCTTCACACAAGCGACGGGAGTATGACCAGACATCGCCTCCAGGCTGGCATTTCTGACATTACTTCTGGAATATTTAAATACAGTAGTTTTAACTATTTGTTTGTATAGTGGTGTTTACTAAACTAGATGTTCTCTGCCTTCAAATAGGAAAAACAAGCAGATGGAAAGGAAGGTGCATCCAGTTCCACGTCGGATGATGGGCCAGGAGATGGGTTTACCATCCTTTCTTCAAAGAGCCTTTTGCTTGGGCAGAAGGTGATTTTTTTAAAAAAAATTATTTAACCATAATATTAAGTACATTGGGGAGATTTTTTTAGAACTATTGCTAGGAAAAAATAGAGGCGTTGTCTATATCCGGTTGCTGCTTTCGTTATCCAAAGGCCCCTAAAAACGAAAGTTGAAATTTGATTTGTTGCTCTGGGGAATGGCTCCACTTTTCCTTTGTTCTAGTTCTGATTAATCTCCCCTATCATCTTTCATGATAACTGTTATATATAGTAATTCACATTTCACCACAAGTATCAAAGGGATTTGTGTCTAAAACATTTGTCTGTTTTTTTAACTAGTTGTCCCTGACTCAAAGTGATCTTGGTCACATAGGCTCAATGAAAGTTGAAGGCATTATCCACCCAACAACAGCTGAAATCGACCTCAAGGAAGATATAGGTATGTTTTATAATAATGTATCTTGTAGTGGCATTTAGATTGTTACAAAGAGAAAGTCTAGTTTAACCTATTATCCGTAGGGTTTCACCAGAAATCAAACCTGCAGCACAGTAATATAGAGTAGGCTCACCTGAAACTCTTCTCATTTTTCAGCTGAGTGGCTCCGTTGCAGCGCTAATCACTTTTTTCCTTGTATGCAAATGAGCTTTTTGGAGCAATGAGGCCGTGTAAAAGCCGTGTTTACGCCTGTCCCCGTATTCTCCTAAACGCTTCTTCCGAATCGGCGCATGCGCAGTACATTCCTAAAGTTTCACCACTCTAATCGACTGTACCACACATGTGCCGATTCGGTCGCACCATACCCGGGTGCATGCGAGAAGGAGAATACAGGGCCAGACGTGATCACGGCTTTTACACTGCCAGGCCCCGGTCAATCAAAGAAGGGAGGGACGGTCGGACTGGGCAAAGAAGATATAACAGTTTGGAGCAACGGTGGCAGCCCTCCATGATGCAAAAAGCTCATTTGCATATAAGGAATAAATTGATTATCGATGCAAGGGAGCCACTCAGCTGAAAAATGAAAAAAGCATTCGATTCAGGAGAGCCTACCCTATATTACTGTGCTGCTGTTTTGATACGCAAATTTCTGGTGACAAACTCCCTTTAAAAATAAAAGCGCACACACATCTAAGAGGCCATAGTATTAGGCATCCTGTGTACACAAACATACACATTTTTTTCTTGGACAATAGGTGCTCAAAAATACTTTCATATCACACTGAACGTACATCACCGCAAACATAAAAAAAATTACCACTGACCACCAATGTTTATCTGTTCTACCCAGGCCTGCTATTGCGCTATCACTAAAAAAAAATTCTGTACATGGACGATCATTACCTATGTAAAGAGGCTGCTTCAAAACCTCTGGGAGGGAGACACTTAAAAAAACAAAATAGTCTTTCTTGAGACATCATGTACACATGTTTGGCCGCGCTATGCATGGCCGAATGAATAGATACATTTTTGGGGTAAATATTATTGATTTAACCAACTATCCTAGAAGAGGAAGTAAATATGAGAAATGTTTTCTGTTTTTCCCTGTTTCTATCCATTTGCTCTGACATTTTGCTCTAAGAATTAAGACCCGAATCATCCCCATTCATAAAATTGTTAAACCACACCAAAACATAACTGATTTAAAGAAAAGTATTTCTCGACTGTGTCATTGGGGTACTCTGGGATGACCTTGGTTGCAGTTGCTGCCACTAGGTAAAAAAGTGTAAGATCATCTCCTATTGAGGCGGGTATCCTAGGTGATTATTTCTATAACCCTTCTTCCCTCCATTCCCATGGGTGTACTGCTTTCTGGTGTGGACCCACCACCTTTGCGCATCTTCCATAGTCTAGTTTGCCGTAACCTAGGAAATGAATACACCAGGTGAAAAAAAGAACGGAGTGCTGCAGATGCGGAGGGCGGGACTTCCTCTCACAGCCTGGCTTGCTTGCTTTACAAGGGAGGGACTTCATCTCAAAGGGCCAACATAGTCAGCGTGCTTTTTTCCAGGGCTCCCATTGGCTAGTGAGCAAGCAGGTCAGCATGTCCTCTTCTCCGGCAACTACAGACAGAGACCGCATCCATAACTGCTTCCGAGGATCCTGCTTTTGATACTGGTATGCTCTGCCCTGAGCGGTTCTCACCTTCAGCCCATCTCTTCCTGCATCCTCTTGGCCCCACATTTACTTTATATTTATTTCATAGACAGTAGCTCAACAGCCCCCACTACCCCCTGCACACATAGGTGTAACTTTGTGTGGCAGCCATGTCCGAATTCATAGGAGAAGCCCCATGGCAGGAAATTGTCATTATAACCCGTTGGGCCTGCTCCTACAGTAATACCAAGTTTTTGTGTAGTCAGTCCGAACCCCTCTGCAAATACTCCTTGGGACTAAGACTACACGTCAGTGAGCCATCCATCATGGTTCCCTCCTCTCACCCCCCCCCCCCCCACACTGGTTCCCAAACTGGAGCAGGTGCACTCTGTCATTGGCAGTATCAGACCTCTCCAGGGGATGCGGATCCATTGTGGATATGCTAGGCCGGTTGTCTCTACAGACTCAGCCTGATCCTTTAAACTGTAAGGAATCCTCTTCCTCAGAACTCGTACGCGACAGGCCCCGTAAACTGACCCAATCTAGCTAATCCCAACAACCTTCAATTTCTCCAACCTTATTAACTTCCCCTCCAACCCTAGGAAAGCGCTCCAACATTTCCTCCAAAGATCAAGCCTCTTAAATAGATTCAGCCCCGGAAAAGGAGCAGTCATAAAAAACTCTCCTCCATGGTCGACAGCCTTATTACAGCAGTTAAAGATGCTCTTCAGGTTCAAGACCAGGAACCTTTCTACTCCTAAGGATTCTTTCAGATGGCCTCAGCGCTCCCTACAATACTTCCCAGATTTGAGAAAGCTCTTTGTAAAGAGTGGAATTTTCCAGATAGGTGCTTCACAAAGCCCAAGCGAATGGCCATTATGTATCCATTTCAAGCAGAATCTGATGAAATATGGTCCTCTTCTCCAGCAGTGGACCTTCCAGTCGCTCGCCTTGCCAAATATACCACGCTTTCCATGGCAGATTCTTCCTCATTCCAGGATCAGCGTGACAAGTAAGTGGAATCCTTTGCCAAGCCATCTTTCGAGGTAGCTGGATCGGCCCTGCAGCCAATATTCTTCTCTTCATGGGTCAGCAGAGCCACTACTGAATGGGAAAGACAGCTCCGCCAAGGTATATAAGGCTCCCCTTCTAGGGAACTGGTGGAGATTATTTTAAATATCACATGCGAGTAAATACATGTGTGAAGCCTCCCTAGATGCGGTCCGATTACTGGCTTGGTCCTCAGCTCAATCTATAGCCATTCCCTGGATGCTTCAGCGAAAATGCTGGACTGCAGACACAGCCTCTAAGAAATCTCTGACGACTTCCCCCTTTGCTGGTTACCTAAATTATCAAGGCGGAACTCGCTGCTCTGCTGCCATGTTAGAGATGACCAGCATTCTACAGTGGGAAGAAGCACACGTTCCAGCTCTCGGCAGTCCACAGGACTGGATAATTGGACCACTGACTTCCTCAGCCGGGAACAGGTAGACACAGTAGAGGGGCCCCACTACCCTGACCTGTTCAGAGAAATGTGCTCCAGGTGGATTCTTGCAGAAGTGGACCTCATGGTGTCTAGACTCCACCACAAACCATCCACATTGTGTCCTAGACTCAAGATCCCCTGGCACTGTCGGTGGACAAACTAGTCATTCCATGAACATAGTTTACGTTCCTGTGTGTCTTCCGCTCCTTCCTCGAATCCTTTAAGAAAATCAAGGCACAAGACATCCCAGTTATTCCTGTCGCTCCATATCAGCACACGTAAAGCCTGGTACACTGACCTGATCACTCTTCTCCCCCTTCAGGAGTATCTCCTCGCAGAGTCTGCTATTCCACCTGGGTTCCGCTTCTTTTTGTTTAACGGCGTGGCTGTTGGAAACCGCCATACTAAGGTCTCATAGTTTTTCTGAGCAGGTCCTTGACTCCTTCAGAACGGTCTGGCTATGGGCCTGGGCGTAAGCTCCCACAAGGTTCAGGTGTCAGCCCTATCCATCCTCTTCCTTCGTGCCTTGGCAGCTTAGTCAGCTTTCCGTGCTGTTTCCCAAAGGATAACACGTGCTGTGCCCCCCTACCATCAGCCGACAGCTCCATGGGACCTTAATTTGGTTCTGGATGCTTTGCAATCTTGTCCCTTTTAAGCCTTTGGATGGGATCTCCCTTTGTTTTCTTTCTTGGAAGGTGGCTTTCCTAGTGGAGGTCTCCTCCTTTTAGATGCGTCTCCAAATTTGCAGCCTTTTCTTGCAAATCTCCCTTTATGGTGATGCATCAAGACAAGGGGGTTCTACATCCGGTCCCCTCTTTTCTATCAAAGGTTGTATCAGCCTTTCACATTGATGAGCACATCTTCCTCCCATCCTTTTGTCCTTCACATCTGAGGAACAATCTATTCAAGTTAGACGTAGCCCGCGCATTGCTGATCTCTTTCTTTCAAACTTCTTTGATCCGCTAGTCTAACTCTCTATTTGTGGTTTCAGAGGTTCCCAGGTGGGTTCTGGCGGCATAAAAGGCCACTATAACCTGCTGAATTCGTTCAGCCATTAGTGAGGAATACAGGTCAAAGGGCAGAGAAACTTTTTCTCAGTTCTACAAGGTGCATATGTTTGCACACTCTGATCGCAGGATTCTGCAGATTGTGGTTCTCTGACAGTACAAATTTTATTGCTATTCCCCCCCCCCCTCCCGAGGGACTGCTTTTGAACATTCTAAGGTCATCTATGTGTCCTTCTATGATACAAACTTGAAATTTGGATTCTGTTACTTACCGTAAAATCCTTTTCCCGTCTCGTTAATTGTGTATCACAGCACCCACCCACCCCTTTCAGAGGTTGCAACCATTTTCTTAGTAGGGGTCTTTTTCTTTGGATCCTCCTATGGTTTTAGTTTTTTTTGTTGTATTACTGTTTATTTCTGATTTTCCTACTGCTTATGTACAAAACTGGTTTAACTCCGTGACTGCAGGAGGGATATAGCTGGAGGGAGGAGTTAACTTTTTTACTTAGTGTCCACCACCTACTGACTAAAGGTCATCTCTGTGTCCCCCAATGAATGTGACGAGATAAAGATTTTACAGTGAGTAACAGGAATCCAAATTTGTATTGTACACTTGACCAGACAACTTTTATTAAAGTAAAAAATTTTGTAGGCGATAAAAATATTGGCGAAATGAACAATGCTGATCATAGTTGTTTTCGTGTGTAGGAAATGCCATGGAAAAAGCTGGAGGAAAAGAGTTCCTGGAAACGGTGAAAGAGCTCCGTAAATCCCATGGACCCTTGGAGCTGACTGGAGGTAAAGTAATATACATTTCTTTGACCAGCACACAGTGGTAACCTTTATTTTTTTCTTATGTGTATATGGCCAAGCGTTTGGCTATTTCCGTAACTCCCATAGAAATTAATGGAGTGAGCAAAGCATGCTGTCCACGTCTCCATTCATTCTGCTTTTGGATGTGGTGGCCGCCTCCTCAGACGGGATGGGGACCGGGTGACCCTTGTTCTCTATATAAATGCCCGCATCTATGAAGACATTTGTGGCATATCCTGTGATTTCTAAGTTTTGAATATCCCTTTAAGGCCGGGTTCACACAGAGTTTTTTGCAGGCGGAAAATCTCCCTCAAAATTCCGTTTGAGGCAGATTTTCCTCTGCCTGCACGCCGATTTTTGCAGCGTTTTTCGCAGCGTTTTTTGCCCGCAGCCATTGAGCGCCGCGGGCATAAAAAGCTGCGAAATACGCTTTCTCTGCCTCCCATTGATGTCAATGGGAGGTCAGAGGCATAAATCGGGCATGACCCTTCTTTCCCCCGCGAGACGGTTTTAACGCTCGCGGGAGAAAACCGTCTCCGCCTCCCATTGAAATCAATGGGAGGCATTTTCGGCCGGTTTTTGGCGAGTTTTGCGGCGCGGTTTCCGCGTCAAAAAACTTGTCAAAAAAACTCAGTGTGAACATACCCCAACTGTGCAATATTGCTACAAATTATTTATTATTGTTTTATATAGAAGCGAATAAATATTTATTTTGATATAAAAGGTCTTTTCTAAAATTAACTAAAAAAACAATCATGTTATTTTACCACTTTCTTTGTTAGCTGCCCTTAGTCAAGCAAATGGACTAGCAGCCAAGTTTGTCATCCACTGCCACATCCCACAGTGGGGATCAGATAAGTGTGAAGAACAGTTGGAAAAGACCATCAAGAACTGTTTATCGGTTGCAGAGGAAAAGAAGCTTAAGTCTGTCGCATTTCCTTCTTTCCCAAGTGGCAGGTATGTACAGTTCTTTTGCTTAGTAAGTTTGCAGTGTCAGCTGGCATCCATAATCAAAGGAAGTTATACCGGCTGTGGTTTTCTTGAACAAATTTGATCAGGAAAAGTATGTTTTTTTTAGTCAAGGCGTAATTCTACCATTAAACAAAATGTCACAGGTTCAATGTACATAAAAAGTTGAGTAACTTTGTATCGTTTTTCTGAGCTCCATTCTTATACATTGATATACTTGTTTAAAATTCTGCTAGTTGCTCATTATTTCATAATACAGGTTTTATTTATGTATGTCAAAAGTGTAAAAAATGATCCTAAAAAATCCTGACAATGGAATAGTTAAAGGGAAGGTGTCGCAAATTTTTTTTTCTTTATATACATTTGCTTTTCGTATGTTATTAAAATAAATTTTATTTATTTGTGTTTTTACTTTTTTCTTTCTTTTACTTCCCTATGGGGGCTGCCATTTTTTTTTTCATCTCTGTATGTGTCAATTAACGACACATACAGAGATGGAATACGGCACGTACATCCCCATAGAGAATGCGAACGGGAGCCGTTCCATTCACTATAGTGTACGCCGGCTGTGTGGGAACGGTGCATGCCCCGCTCCCACACAGTCCAAAAGGAAGGCTTTCGGCAGAGCGACATCCGGCGCCATTTTCATGTGGACTGGAAGCCGCGGCCGGACAGTAAGATGACGACTTCCGGTCGCGGCTTCCGGACATATGTTCCAGGCAGCGAGGAGTAGGATCGGAGGCAGCAGCAGCGGCAGGAGCAGGTAAGTTATGTTTGTCTATGTGATGTGTGTATTATGTTCGTGTTATACTGTCTGATTACCACTGTATGTAATCCTCCTACACTGTGTGCCGCCATTTTCTGAGCGAATGCACAGTGTAGGAGGATTAGAAGATTCAACCACCTCCTTTTCCTGGCACTAGCCAGGATAAGGGAGGGGGGATTGTGTGAGCTCACTAGAGCGTGTGTGTCTACACCAAATTTGCAGCATAAAGCAATGAGGTTGCTTTACCACATTGCAATGCTGCAATTTTGGGAATTGCTCCCTCTAGTGACCAGCACATGGAAATGTTATAAATTAGAATCTAATTTATATAATTTCCTGACTTGTGAAAAATTAAAAAAACTAAAACAATGTTTAATCACTTAAATACTAACTGTTTAACTGGAAAAAAAGAAATAAAATTTCTAGCGACACATTCCCTTTAAACAACATGGGAATTGCAACCCCAAAATTTCCAACAATTCTGATTAAATGTGTTGTGAATGATATTTCTTAATATAGCACAGCAACTCGGCAATCATATTCGCTGTTCTTAACTAAACATTTCTCCTGCTTGTCTCAAACCCTACAGAAACGGTTTTCCTAAGCAGACAGCGGCTCAAGTCATTCTGCGAGCCATCTCCAGCCATTTTGGCTCCTCCAGCTCATCCACTGTGAAGAATATTTACTTCCTACTGTTTGACAGTGAAAGCATTGGGATCTATGTGCAGGAAATGGCCAAGCTCGACACAAAGTAGAAGCGAGTGTTCGCAGGCAGCTTTACACACAAGGATGGTTGTAAACCAGTAGAAGGGGATTGGAGACCTAGAGCTGAAGAGTTATTGTTTAGAAGGTGTTAAAACATGTTAAAGTTTTGTGGTTTGAGGACAGATTTTAAGTTTATTTTCCCATGGTTGAAGAGGTATATTTGGGCTAACTCTCATATTAAATTTCTCCTATTTCTGTACCAGCCAGCACCCTATTTGCATTTTTATAGAACCTGAAAAATGTATTCCACTGTCATCATCAACCATGTTTTTTTTCTTCAAGGATGTTGTTCCCAATGTCTTCTCTTACTTTTCCTGTTTTATTATTTTAGACTTAGTGTTATAACAGCTGAAAAACCTGTTTTAGATTTGTAGTATTGGATTTTACAAGAGAAATAAGACCACAATATTATTTAAAAAAAACTAAGCAAAGTTCTTAACATTTTGTGTCTGGTGTCTTCTTTACTTGGGTAATACTGTTGTCTCTTGTGTGACATGGCTGGTAGACTTCAGGGAACCCTCACCACATTGTTTATTGATAGGTCACACCAGTAAAAGATCCCCCAAAAAAATGCATCTTAGGCCCTGGGTTTTTGTCGTGGAAACTGCGTCGGTATCCGTGCCAAAAACTGCCTCCCATTGATTTCAATGGGAGACAGCGGTGTTCTTTTTTCCGATCACAGTTTTAGCTGCTCGCGGGGAAAAAAAGCGTCATGCTCTTTCTTTCCGCAGTTCCGTCTCTGACCACCATTGAAATCAATGGGCGGTAGAGAAAGCGTTTTTCGAAGTGTTTTTTGCTCAATGGGCAGGTCAAAATCTGAAGGAATTTTGAGGCAGATTTTTTTTTTCTGTCTGCAAAATAGTCCATGTGAACAGGGCCTTAGGTTTTCTTCACGCACACTTTTTGTGTGGCGTTTTTCCCAAAATAAAATGCCATCTATATGCCAATAATGTGTTTTACTACCTGCGTTTTTTTTAGGTGCCATTTTTCAACATCATTTGATTAAAAGATCATGTGATGTAAAGATACTTCTATGCAACACAAGATTTATTCTAAAAAAAATGCCACACACATTGACACATGCATTTTTTTTTAATAAAGAAAAGAAAAAACCTATTGAGGTCTAGGGTCTAAAAATGCTACTAAATGCTGCAAAAAAAAATGCCAAAGCCAGGCTTGCCACCATCTTGACATTACAACACTAAGCCAAAAAAAACACCAGACAAAATAAAAAAAATGCTACAAACCACTTCACACTTTTTGTAGTGTGTTTATTAATTTATTTATTGGCTTCAAGATAACATTTGGCCACAAAAAAAGAAAGTGGTGTTTTTTCCTAAAAAGAAAAAAAAAGCTGCGTGTAAAGGGGTTCTCCGGTACTTTAACCTTTATTGCCTCTCCGAAGGATTGGCAATAAAGGTTTATCGGGGGAGGTCTGACCCCTTTATTGTTTACAGAGACACAGTGGTCGCCCGTAAGGCCAACTGTATATGGTACAGCAACTAATCCTGTTTAAGTGTGCTGAGGTCAGACCCCCACCGATAAACATTGATAGTCTACCTTACCTTTAGGCTAGGATATCAATGTTCGAAGTTCTGGAGAACCCCTTTTAATGGATACTCTGTGCTGCAAATTCATTTGGTCTTTCATCTATGTGAACTATAAACAGAAAGGAAGATGTGGCAATCATATTAATCAATCATATGACAATGATATTTGTTACACATGTCAAGAGAAAAGGAAATACGGCACTGTTGGGAAGGCGCCCCTGAAAACCGCCGAACCAAGGGGTGATGGTGCTGACATTGGCCTTCAGGTCTGCTGCCATCTGATAGGCATAATACTCTGCAATACATAAGTATTGCAGTGTATTTTTTTTTTTACCAGTGATCAGGAAATTAGATCTTTAAGTCCCCTAGTGGGACTATAGAAAAAAAAAGTTTGAAAAAATATATACAGTGGATATAAAAAGTCTACACACCCCTGTAAAAATGTCAGGTTTTTGTCATGTTACAATGTCAGTACAAGATCAATAATTTCAGAACTCTTTTCACCTTTAATGTGACCCATAATCTGTACAATTCCATTGAAAAACAAACTGAAATCATTTAGGGTGAAAAAAATTAAATGAAAAGTAAAATAATGTGGTTGCATAAATATGCATACCCTTAACGACGAGCGACAGATATATCCGTCACAAGCAGGTGTTAGTTCCCGCATAGCGAGGGATATATCCGTCGCTCTGAACGCTTGGGCACTGCCAGTGTACCCACGCAATCGCGCTCTGATTCTGGCAGTTAAACCCATTTGATACCGCTGTCAATAGCGACAGCCGCATCTAATGTGTTTGGCAGAGGGAGGGAGGTCACAACTCGTCCCGCAAAAATCAAGCCCTCATAGGACTATATCGACGGAAAAATAAAAACGTTATGGCTTTTGGAAGGTGGGGAGGAAAAAACGAAAATGAAAATCTGAAAAAGGGCTGTAGCGGGAAGGGGTTAAAGGTGGAAAAAGTTCTGAAATTATTCATCTTGTACTGACTTTGTAACATGACAAAAACCTGGCATTTTAACGGGGGTGTGTAGACTTTTTATATCCACTGTATACATTCAAGTTCAAAGACTAAAAATGCCTTTTTCTATTAAATCTTATATTGTTGGAAAAAAATACATATATACATAATTGGTATCCGTAACGACCAAAACTAAAAAACTTACAATATTTATTCTGCACGCCTTAACAGGTTCCCGACCGCTGGCCGTATTTATACGGCCAGCGGTCAGGGTCTCTGAAGTCCGCCGTATAGACTATTTACGGCGGCACTTCAGAGACTGTGCACGCGCGATCGCGTGCACACAGCTCTATGCCCTGGCTGTTGCTAACAGCCATGGGCACTGGGCAGAATGTCAGGGGCCAATCTTTTGGCCCCTGAACATGTGATCGCTGTGACAACCAATCACAGCGATCACATGCATTTCTGCATATAAAACAGTGTACACGCGATCACGTGCACACAGCCCTGTGCCCACGCTGTTACCAACAATCTGATGGTCCCTGAACATGTGGTCACAGCGACCACATTTGTTTTATTTTGACTTTTCTGGCAGTAAATCTCCTGCCTCTTTTCTTCTCCTCAAACATTGTTTCAGTTTGAGGAGAAGAAGAGACTCGGGAGAATTGCTGCCAGAAGATTACAGTTACAGTTACAAAAAAATACAGTTAGGGCATGACCACACATGGCGGAATTCCTCCGCAACTGTCCGCATCAATGCCGCACAGAATCTGCGTTGCAGATTCTGCAGCGGATCTGCACAAAATGTGCAGAAAATTGATGCGGACTGGCCGCTGCGGACTGCAGGAAAAGTGCTTCTCTTCTCCCTATTCAGTGCAGGATAGAGAGAAGGGACAGCACTTTCCCTAGTGAAAGTCAAAGAAATTCATACTTACCGCCCGTTGTCTTGGTGACGCGTCCCTCTTTCGGCATCCGGCCCGACCTCCCTGGATGACGCTCCAGTCCATGTGACCGCTGCAGCCTGTGCTTGGCCTGTGATTGGCTGCAGCCGTCACTTACACTGAAACGTCATCCTGGGAGGCCGGACTGTAGACAGACGCAGGGAGTTCTCGGTAAGTATGAACTTATATGTTTTTTTACAGATACATGTATATTGAGATCGGTAGTCACTGTCCCGGGTGCAGAAACAGTTACTGCCGATCGCGTAACTCTTTCAGCACCCTGGACAGTGACTATTTACAGACGTCTCCTAGCAACGCTCCCGTCATTACGGGAGCCCCATTGACTTCCTCAGTCTGGCTGTAGACCTAGAAATACATAGGTCCAGCCAGAATGAAGAAATGTCATGGTAGTAAAAACAATACGCTCCGCAGCACACATAAGATCTGCGGACTTCATTGCGGAATTTTGACTCTCCATTGAAGTCAATGGAGAAATTCCGCCATGAGTCCGCAACCAGTCCGCCACTGCTCCGCAACAGACAGAGCATGCTGCGGACACCAAATTCCGCTCCGCAGCCTATGCTCCGCAGCGGAATTGTACGCATCGTGTAAACGAACACTGCTAAATTAAAGTGAAAGTCAATGGAGAAACGGCTCCGCTGCGGATTAACGCTGCGGAGTGTCCGCAGCGGAATTTAAGTGAAATTCCGCTATGTGTGAACCCGCCCTTACACTCTAAAACATTCTCTGTATAGATAGATTTCTATCTATCTATACAATCAATCTATCTATCTTTTTTTCTATCTATCTAACTTTCTTTCTTTTATTCTATTAAAATAGGCAGGTAGGGAGTATATAATTATATATATATCCACATCTATATAATATATATAGCAATAGCGGTTTATTTTTTGTTAGCGGTAGTGTAAATCTATATACCAGTTAGTTTGTGTGTTTTATAAAAAAAAAAAAAAATTTGTTTCGTTAGTGTTAGTGACGTTATGGCGAGGAAGTTGTTTAGCGCCGAGGAGGCATACGCCATGCTGTGGTCTGAGTCGGAGACCGATTCAGAGATGGCGTCCGAGATGGAACCTGTTTTAGGTAGTGACGATGACAGCGTCACTTCAGGTTCATCTTCAGGGGACGTTATCCCTGACGCAGTTGAAACTGCAGAACATGAAAGCGCATGACCTAGTAGCGCTGTAGCACGGGACAGCCTGGTCCCTCCTGTTCAGGGTCTTGTATGGGCACCTGCCCCATCTTTTGGGCCTAGAATCCACGGATTTACTGCCACTCCTGGCATAACTGTGGATTACTTCCATTTATTTATAACGGACGACATCCTAAATCAGATTGTCCACGAACCAAATTTATATGCCACTCAATATATAAGCCAGAAGCCTTCATCCACCCATGCCAGAGATTGGACGCCCACCAATTTGCAGGAATTTACATTTTTTTGGGGGTTCACCCTAAACATGGGTATTGTCAAAAAGCCCTCCATTAGGTCTTACTGGTCAACCAGACCCGCCCAAGCCACCCCAGTATATTCTGCAGTAATGCCCAGGTCTCGTTATGAGACAATAATGAGGTTCCCCCACTTCACTGACAATGCTCAGGCCCCCCCCCCAAGTACCGATGCAAACCGGGATCGGTTGTTCAAAATAAGACCGCTAATAAATTCCCTGAATAATTTATTTCTGCAACTTTACACCCCTGAGCAGAATGTAAGTGTGGACGAATCCCTCCTCAACTTTCATGGCAGACTTAGCTTTCGCCAATATCTACCTTCCAAAAGGGCAAGATATGGCGTTAAGCTCTACAAATTGTGTGAAAGCGGGTCAGGATATACCACCGCCTTCAGGATTTATGAAGGGCGGGACCGCACAATAAATGTTCCTGCATTCCCCCCCTGATCTTTCCACCAGCAGTAAGATCGTGTGGGAGATAATGCAGCCTCTGCTTCACAAGGGGTACCACCTGTACTGCGATCATTTTTATTCCAGTGTGCCCCTGTTTAGGCATTTGCATGCTGCAAGGACTGGGGCATGTGGTACCATGCGCAAAAACAGAATTGGTTTTCCACAGCAATTAGTGGGGAAGCGCATGGTAAAGGGGGACTCCTGTGCTTATGCATCTGAGGAATTGCTGGCGGTCAAGTACAGGGATCGCATAGATGTGTATGTGCTAAGCACGATTCATACCGCAGGAAAAGTGGCAGTGAGGGAAAGAGGGGCAACATCGGACAAGCACAAACCAGTGAGCGTGTCCGAATATAACAAGTACATGGGGGGGGGGTGGATTTAAGCGACCAGGTTTTACAGCCCTATTTAGTAAAGCAAAAAACAAAAACCTGGTACAAAAAAGTGGCCATTTATCTGTTACAGGTGCCAATCCACAACTGATTTGTGCTCTACAAAAAAAACAGAGGCAGAGACACATACCTGGATTTCCAGGAAAAAATTATTGAAGGCCTCATTTTTGATGTTCAGGACACCCGAGAATGCCCCCAGTCTGAGGATGTCACGCGACTGACTGAAAGACACTTCATCAGTCGGATTCCCCCAACAGCAACCAGAAGCAACCCCCAGAAAAAGTGCCGCGTCTGCAGAAAAGACGGGCACCGCAAAGATTCCCGATATTTCTGTCCCTCATGTCCCTCGCAACCAGGACTGTGCATTGAGCCATGTTTTAAAAAATACCACACTGTTCTGAATTATTAGATTTTAGTTAATTTGTTGAAAATATATTTGCCCTACATTATGTTTTTATTTTTCCCCTGATTTTACTCCAAGGGTGAGGGAGGGAATGGGTGGGGGGTGGATGTCATGTTTGCATGTTTTCTAAAGTTCATCTGCTGGAGAGCTCCATTTGCATAAACCTGCAATTTCTTATTTTAGAAAACCCAAAAAAATAAATTCCCATTATACCCCTAGATGAATATTTTGGGATTTCTGCTTCAACAGCAGATATTTTGGAAGTGTTATAGAAACTCTGTTGAGTTTTGCAAAACCAGCTTTGAAAAAAAGCGATTTGTGAAATAATCTTCTATCGTCCGCCCTCCTACATCTCTATGTGATAATAAGGCACACATATTTGGTATCCCCATGCACAGGTGAAGTGGCAGAATGTGAAAGGAGATGAATTTTGTCCGTGGTCTATACCGTGTGTGAAAATTGCTATCATAAACTGACGCATTTGCTAAAAAAGCGCTGATTTTATTTTGTTCCATCTTATTCAAGAAACTTTCAGAAGAAAACTGGACTTGCTAAAAATATGATAAACCCCTTGAAGGAAACCTTGTGGGGTCTACTTGTGTGAATGAAGTCATTTATGGGGTGATTCTAATGTTTCTCCAGCATTAGGCCCCCCAGAAAACAGTATGCGGCTATAAAATCAAATGCTAAATTCCTGGACCGAAAAGGCCAAAAAGCCTCCTTTTATGCCAAGCCCTGGCACATGCCCGCACAGTGAATAAGGCACACATATTTGGTATCCCCATGCACGGGAGAAGTGGAAGAATGTGAAAGGAGATTCATTTTGTCCGTGGTCCATACCGTGTGTGAAAAATGCTATCATAAACTGACGCAATTGCTAAATTCTTGCATTTTTTTCCAATTTTGCCCACTTTAGAGAAAAAAATAAAAATGATATATACTGACAAATGCCACTAAAACAAAGCCCTATCTGTCCTTTAAAAAGACTGTAAAATTCAAATATGAACTTTATTCACCTGCAGAGTTAGGGCATGGCCACACGTGGCGGATTTCCTCCGCAACTGTCCGCATCAATGCCGCACCTAATCCGGGTTGCGGATTACGGCTGCGGATCTGCCCAAAATGTGCAGAAAATTGATGCGGACTAGCTGCTGCGGACTGCGGGAAAAGTGCTTCCCTTCTCCCTATCAGTGCAGGATAGAGAGAAGGGACAGCACTTTCCCTAGTGAAAGTAAACGAATTTCATACTTACCGGCCGTTGTCTTGGTGACGCGTCCCTCTTTCGGCATCCAGCCCGACCTCCCTGGATGACGCGCCAGTCCATGTGACCGCTGCAGCCTGTGCTTGGCCTGTGATTGGCTGCAGCCGTCACTTAGACTGAAACGTCATCCTGGGAGGCCGGACTGGAGACAGAAGCAGGGAGTTCTCGGTAAGTATGAACTTCTATTTTTTTACAGGTTGCTGTATATTGGGATCGGTAGTCACTGTCCCGGGTGCAGAAACAGTTACTGCCGATCGCTTAACTCTTTCAGCACCCTGGACAGTGACTATTTACAGACGTCTCCTAGCAACGCTCCCGTCATTACGGGAGCCCCATTGACTTCCTCAGTCTGGCTGTAGACCTAGAAATACATAGGTCCAGCCAGAATGAAGAAATGTCAAGTTAAAAAAGCAAGACGCATCCGCAGCACACATAACATGTGCATGACAGCTGCGGACTTCATTGCGGAAATTAGAATCTCCATTGAAGTCAATGGAGAAATTCCGCCATGAGTCCGCAACCAGTCCGCCACAACTCCGCAACAGCCATTGCATGCTGCGGACACCAAATTCCGCTCCGCAGCCTATGCTCCGCAGCGGAATTTTACGCATCGTCTAAACGAACACTTCTAAATAGAAGTGGAAGTCAATGCAGAAACGGCTCCGCTGCGGATTAACGCTGCGGAGTGTCCGCAGCGGAATTCTAGTGAAATTCCGCCACGTGTGAACCCAGCCTTATAGTCATCTAAAGAAGCGCATAGCAAAATTGTCAAATTTGCTCTGGTCATTTAGCTCTAAAACAGCCTAGTCCTTAACCGGTTAAAAAAAAAAAAACAGTAATTCTCTCATTTATATATTTTTTTTGTCACCTCGCCTCCCACAAATGGGCATAAAAGGTGATCAAAAGTTTTCATGTACCCCAAAATGTTAGCAAAACAACTACAGCTTGTCCCGCAAAAAGCAAGCCCTCTGGCCTGCAAAACATCTGATGTGCAAGCCAGAGGGGAACATTCCTTGAACAAGTGGTTATCAAGGCTTTAAAGGGGTTTTCCCATCTTGGACAGTTATGGCATATCCACAGGATATGCCATAAAAGTCTGATAGATGCGGGTCCCACCTCTGAGACCCGCACCTATCTCTAGTACGGGGCCCCCTTAAAGGGTGTTTTGTGCGCGCAAAAGGCACTTAACAGCTCCGTGTGACATCACATAGGATGTGCGGCTGCGTGATTTTCGCGCAGCCGCCATCATTATGACACTCTGTTTGTATGTTTGTAAACAGAAAAGCACGTGGTGCTTTTCTGTTTTCATTCATACTTTTGACTGCTGTTGCGCGAATCACGCGCGTCCCACGGAAGTGCTTCCGTGTGGTGCGCGTGATTTTCACGCACCCATTGACTTCAATGGGTGCGTGATGCGCGAAAAACGCAGAAATATAGGACATATCGGGAGTTTTACGCAGCGGAATTACGCTGCGCAAAAATCACTGACAGTCTGCACTGCCCCATAGACTAGCATAGGTCCGTGCGACGTGCGTGAAAAAACACGCGCGTTGCACAGACGTATTACATGTTCGTGTAAATCCGCCTTTATATTTAGAATTCCTTGAGGGGTGTCGTCATTTCCAAAATGTTTTTTTTTTAGAGCCGTTTCTTAGTTTTTAGCACCTCAAGACCTCTGCAAACCTATAAGGGTATGTTCACACGGCGGGGGTCCGTAACGGCTGAAATTACGGGGATGTTTCAGCCTGAAAACATCCCCGTAATTTCAGCCGTACCGGCATGTGCAGGCGCTTGAACGCCGCGTCAATTACGGCCGTAATTAGCGCTGCTATTCATTGGAGTCAATGAATAGCGGCTCCAATTACGGCCAAAGAAGTGACAGGTCACTTCTTCTACGCGGGCGTCTATTTGCGCGCCGTCATTTGACAGCGGCGCGTAAATATACGCCTCGTGTGAACAGACAAACGTCTGCCCATTGCTTTCAATGGGCAGATGTTTGTCAGCGCTATTGAGGCGCTATTTTCAGACGTAATTCGGGGCAAAAACGCCCGAATTACGTCCGTAAATAGGCCGTGTGCACATACCCTAATGGTGCCTGGAAAACATCCTAGTGCAAAGGAGGTCCTACATTTACACGGTGCTCCTTCATTTCTGAGGCCTGTGTAGCACACTAGGGCAACACATGGAATATTTCTAAAAACTGCAGACTCTGGGCAATAAAGATCGAGTTGTGCTTGTCTGTTAAAACCTGCTGCGTTACAGGAAAAAAGGATTAAAATTGAATATGTAAAAAAAAATTAAAACCTATGAGGTTAGCAAACTTACTAAATGTTGTTTTAGGTGTAGGTTTTTAAAATGGAGTGATTTAAGGTTGGGGTTTCTAATATATTGGCCCCTCAAAGCCACTTCAGTACTGAGTTGGTCCCTAAAGAAATTCTGTTTTGAAAAAGTCAAAAATTGCTGCTAAACCTATAAGCCCTTTAACCCCTTAATGACCGCTGATAAGCCTTTTCATGGCGGTCATTAGTGGGCTTTATTCTACAGCGCCGCTATTCCACGGCGCTGCATTAGAATAAAGTAAACAAAGCAGGGAACTGTCAAATCTCCCTGCTCTCAGCTGCCAGAGGTAGCTGGGGGCGTCCCTGCTCGACCGGGTGAGATCGATATAAGTATCGATCTCACCCGTTTAACCCCTCAGATGCTGTGCGCAATAGCGTGCACCGCATCTGAGTCGTTTTGGAGAGAGGGAGGGAGCTCCCTCTCATCCCACTGACACCCGCCGATACGATCGCCGAGTGTCTGTGTCTCCCTCCGATGGCAGCCGGGGGCCTAATAAAGGCCCCCAGGTCTGCCTGCAGTGAATGCCTGCAGTGAATGCTGGAGGCATGACCTAGCAGATGCCTGTCCGTTTTAAACGAACAGGCAGTAATACACTGCAATACAAAAGTATTGCAGTGTATTATAAAAGCGATCGGATGATCGCATATTAAAGTCCCCTAGTAGGACAAGTAAAAAAAAAGTTTAATAAAGTTAATAAAAAAGATGTGAAAAACCCACTTTTTCCCCTTACAAAATGCTTTACTATTAAAAAAGCACAATAAAGCAAAAAAGTTACACATATTTGGTATCGCCGCGTCCGTAACGACCCTGACTATAAAGCTGTTACATTATTTAACCCACACGGTAAACACTGTAAAAAAAAAAAAAAAAACAATGGAAAAATTGCTGTTTTCCGTTAATCCTGACTTTAAAAAAAAGTGATCAAAAAGTCTAATCTACTCTCAAATGGTACCAATAAAAACTACAAGTCGTCCCGCAAAAAACAAGCCCTCATACAACCGCATCGGCGGAACAATAAAATAGTTATGACTCTTCAAATATGGAGACGCAAGAACAAATCATTTTGAAAAAAAAGTGTTTTCACTGTGTAAGTAGTAAAACATACAAAATCTATACAAATTTAGTATCTTTGCAATCGTACCAACCCACTGAATAAAGTTATTGTGTTATTTATACCACACGGTAAACGACGTAGATTTAGGGCGCAAAAAAAGAGTGGTGAAATTTCAGGTTTTCTTCTATCCCCCCCCAAAAAAAGTTAATAAAAGTTAATGAATAAATTATATGTACCCCAAAATGGTGCTATTAAAAAGTACAACTTGTCCCGCAAAAAAACAAGACCTTATACAGCTATGTCGACGCAAAAATAAAAAGTTATAGCTCTTCGAAAGTGACGATGGAAAAACGTAAAAAATGGCTTGGTCATTAGGGCCCAGAATGCAAGCAGGGGGAAGGGGTTAACCCCTTCCCGCAATTTCACGTACAGTTACGTGATGGGAGATGGTGTTTTCCCGCAATTCCACGTAACTGTACGTGAAACAGATGGTGCTGGCTCAGGAGCTGAGCCAGCGACATCACCGCCGGGTGACAGCTGTATGTTACAGCTGGCACCCTGAGGTATCGGCCAGGACCGGAGCTAACCTCCGATCCGACCGATTAACCCCTCACATGCTGCGTTCAATAGAGATCGCAGCATGTGAGGAGTTTATAGCCACCGGCACCCCAGCAACGTGATCGCTGGGTTGCCGGTGGCTGCAAAGGCAATCGGAGGGCTAATACTTACCTCCCGGTCTGCTAGTAACGGAATCCTCCTATGTCCCGTCGTCGGCAGGGCCCAGGAGGCTTCCGGTACCATCGGCAAGATGACGCCGGCTCAGCTTTCGGCTCAGAAGCAGTGGGTGTCCGCTGTATGTTACAGCGGACACCCCGATCTATTGGCAGGAACCGGAGCTAGCTCCGATTCCTGCCATTAACCCCTTCAATGCAGCGATTCAATGCAATCGCTGCATCAAAGTGGTTTGTATGAAATCGGCAGCCTGCCATTCGATGGCAAGGCTGGCGACTGTTACTATGGCAACAGGATGCCTAACAATGGCTTCCTATCTGCCATTACAGAAGCAGATTAGGCCCTGCCCGGAGGCGGTGCCTGATCGGCTTGCTGTCAGTGAACAACTGACAGTTCTAATACATTGCACTACATATGTAGTGCAATGTATTAGAACATCAAACAAACAGTTGGACCTTCAAGTCCGCTAGTGGGACTAAAGAAAAATGTAAAAAAAAAAGTGTAAAAAAAAGTAAAAATAAAAGTTGTAAAAAATACAATAAAAGTTTCAAATAATAACACAGAACACAATCGCCCTTTTTCTCTTATCAAGTCATTTCTTATTGAAAAAAATAATAAAGCCATACATATTTGGTATCGCTGCGACCGTAACGACCTGAACTATAAAAATATTATGTTATTTATTTCGCACAGTGAACGCCGTAAAAAATAAAATAAAAAATACTGACATAATTGCTATTTTGTCACTTTGTCTTCCAAAAATTGAAATAAAAAGTGATCAAAAAGTCGCATGTACCCAAAAATGTTACCTATAAAAACTATAACTCGTCTCGCTAAAAACAAGCCCTCATACAGCACCGTCGACGAAAAAATTTAAACCGTTATGGCTCTCACAACTTGGCGACAGAAAAAATCCATTCTCTTTACAAAAGTTATTTTATTGTGCAAAAAGTTGTAAAACATAAAAAAGTTCTATGAATTAGGTATCACCGGAATCGGACTGACCCGCAGAATAACATGTAATTTATAACGCGTGGTGAACGCTGTATAAAAAGAATTTTAAAAATATGCCAGAATTGCTGTTTTTTGGTCACCTTGCCTCCCAAAAAAAAAAGGATAACAAGTGATCAAAAAGTAGCATGTACCCCAAAATGGTACCAATAAAAACTACAGCTCGTCCCGCAAAAAAAAACAACCTTCATACCACTACGTCTATGAAAAAATAAAATTAGTTAAGGCTCCAATAAGCCAGGAAATAAAAATATGCAGTTGTGCCGGCCCGAGGGGAACGTTTCTTCTGTTTCAAGTGGCGAATTATCAAGGCCCCTAAAATTAGGGAACCAGGAAGGGGAGGGCCCAAACATATCTGCTGGAAGTGAGGGCGCCCGTATTATACCAGGACAACACTTCCCAGCAAAATTCCTCAAACTGCAAAGATCCCGAGTGTGGACCAAAAGGGGGATAAGTAAAAACCATTTATTAGTGCGACACCGGCCTGTTTTTTTTTACCCCATTATTATACCACCTGACTATGCCCCTTATATACTCCGCCCGGCTTACATGTACCCCCACATTATAAACGGAAACACCAGTAAGACTTCAAACAAAACTACAAGCAAAATCCACGCTCCAAAAGCCAAATGGCGTTACCTCCCTTCTCAACCCTACAGTGTGCACAAACAGCAGTTTACTTCCACATATATGGCATCGCCATACCCGGGAGAACCCTTTTAACAATTTTTGGGGTGTGTGTCTCCAGTGGCACAAGCTGAGCGCCACATATTGGCATATCTATGGAAAAAATCCCATTTTCACTCTGCAACATCGAGTGCACACCAATTTCTGCCAAAAACCTGTGGAGTTAATATGCTCACTACACCCCTAGGTGAATACCTTGAGGGGTGTAGTTTCCAAAATCAGGTCACTTCTTGGGGGAACTTCTGTTTTGGTCCCACAGGGACTTTGCAAATGCGACATAGCGCCCTGAAACCAATCCAGCAAAATCTGTACTCCAAAAGCCAAATGGCGCTCCTTCCCTTCTGAGCCCTACTCTGTGCCCAAACAGCAGTTTATGACCACATATGTGGTACACAGGAGAAGTTGCTTTACAAGTGTTGGGGTGCTTTTTTTCATTTATTTGTTGAGAAAATGAAACATTTTCAGCTAAAACTACGTCTTATTGAAGAAAAAGGATTTTTTTTATTTTCACTGCCCAATTCTAATAAAATCTATGAAACACCTGTGGGGTCAAAATGCTCACTACACCGCTAGATGAATTCCTCAAGGGGTGTAGTTTCGTGAATCATGTCACTTTTGGGGAGTTTCCACTGTACTGGTACCTTAGGAGCTTTGCAAAAGTGACATGGTGTCAAGAAACCAATCCAGCAAAATCTGTACTCCAAAAGCCAAATGGCGCTCCTTCTCTTCTAATCCTTGCCATGTGCCCAAACAGCAGTTTATGACCACAAATGGGGTATTGCCGTACTCCAGAGAAGTTGCTTTACAAATGTTGGGGTTCTTTTATTCCTTTATTTGTTGAGAAAATGAAAAATTTTGAGCATAAAGCTACGTCTTATTGGAAAAAAAGGATTTATTTTTTTTCACTGCCCAATTCTAATAAAATCTATGAAACCCCTGTGGCTTCAAAATGCTCACTACACCCCTAGATGGATTCTTCAAGGGGTGTAATTTCCTAAATGGAGTCACTTTTTTAGTGTTTTCACAGTTTTGGTCCCTTAGGGGCTTTGCATATGCGACGTGGTCTCCGCAAACCATTCCTGCTAAATTTGAGCTTCAAATGGCGCTTTCCCTTCTAAGCCCTGCCTTGTGTCCAAACAGCCTTTTATGACCACATGCGGGGGTATTGTTTTACTCGGGAGAAATTGCTTTACAAAAGTAGTGGTGCATTTTCTCCTTTTAGTCCTTGTGGAAATTAGAAAAAATTAGCTAAACCTACATTTTCTTTGAAAGAATGTAGATTTTCATTTTCACGGCCTACTTCCAATAATTTCATGCAAAAAACCTGCGGAGTCAAAATGCTCACTATACCCCTAGATAATTTCCTCAAGGGGTATAGTTTCCAAAATGGGGTCACTTTTGGGGGATTTCCACTGTTTTGGCGCCACAAGAGCCTTTCAGACCCGACATGGAGCCTAAAATATTTTCTAATAAAAAGGAAGCCCCAAAATCCTCTAGGTGTTCCTTTGTTTCTGAGGCCTGTGCTTCAGTCAATAAGTGCACTAGGGCCACATGTGGGGTATTTCTAAAAACGGCATAATCTGGGCAATAGATATTGAGTTGCGTTTCTCTGGTAAAACTTTCTGTGTTACAAAAAAAATAGATAAAAAAAGAATTTCTGCAAAAAAAAAAAAGAAATTTGAAAATGTCACATCTACTTTGCCTTAATTCCTGTGAAACATCTAAAGGGTTAAGAAACTTTCTAAATGCTGTTTTGAATACTTTGAGGGGTGAAGTTTTTAAAATGGGGTGACTTATCTAGGGTTTCTAATATATAAGGCCCTAAAATCCGCTTCACAACTGAATTGGTCCCTGTAAAAATGGCCTTTTGAAATTTTCTTGAAAATGTGAGAAATTGCTGCTAAAGTTCTAAGCCTTGTGATGTCATAGAAAAATAAAAGGATGTTCAAAAAATGATGCCAATCTAAAGTAGACATATGGGGGATGTTAATTAGCAACAATTTTGTGTGGTATTACTATCTGTCTTAGGCCTCATTTACACGAGCGTAATATACGCGCGTGCGACGCGCGTGCTTTTCACGCGTGTCGTACGCACCTATATTACTCTATGGGGCAGTTTAGACGATGCGTGAATTTTGCGCAGCGTGAGTGCGTTGCGTAAAACTCACGACATGTTCTATAATCGTGCGTTTTTCACGCATCACGCACCCATTGAAGTCAATGGGTGCGTGAAAACCACGCATGCCGCACGGAAGCACTTCTGTGGGAACTGCGTGATTCGCGCAAGAGCTGTCAAAAGGATGAATGTAAACACAAAAGCACCACGTGCTTTCCTGTTTACAAACATCCAAACGGAGTGTCAAATTAGAGATGAGCGCACCGAACTTCACCGATTTCGGCCGAACTCGTTTTGACCGAACCCGGCAAAAAATGTTCGGGTACGCGACGGCAGGAGACAGTCACTGTCCACGGTGCTGAAAGAGTTAAACTGGTTCAGCACCATGGACAGTGACTTCCGATCACAATATACATGAACGTGTAAAAAAAAAAAGAAGTTCTGACTTACCGAGAACTCCCGGCTTCTTCCTCCAGTCTGACCTCCCGGGATGACAATTCTGTCCAAGTGACAGCTGCAGCCAATCACAGGCCAAGCACAGCCTGCAGCCAATCACAGGCTGCAGCGGTCTCATGGACTGCCGCGTCATCCTGGGAGGTGGGGCCGGATGACAAGAGAGGGACGCGTCACCAAGGCAACGGCCGGGAGACCGGACTGGAGGAAGCAGGAAGTTCATGGTAAGTATGAACGTCTTTTTTTGATTCACAGGTTGGTGTATATTGTGATCGGAACTCACTGTCGCGGGTGCTGAAAGAGTTACTGCCGATCAGTTAGCTCTTTCAGCACCTTGGACAGTGACGGGCGTCGACTAGCCTCATCTCTATGATGGCGGCTGCGCGAAAATCACGCAGCCGCGCATCATACACTGATGACACACGGAGCTGTCAAATGCCTTTTGCGCGCGCAAAACGCAGCGTTTTTTGCGCGTGCAAAACGCACACGCTCGTGTAAATCAGGCCTTACAAGCAGATACATATAAATTTATAAAAATGCTAATTTTTGCAATTTTTCACTAAATTCTGGTGTTTTTCAGAATTAAATACCTAGTGTATCGAGCAAATTTTGCCAGTTATATAAAGTCCAATGTGTCACGAGAAAACAGTCTCAGAATCGCTTGGATAGATAAAAGCATTCCGAAGTTATTACCACATAAAGTGAAACATGTCAGATTTGAAAAAATTGGCTGCGTCCTGAAGGCCAAAACAGGCTGCGTCCTGAAGGGGTTAATATCCTAAATAAATAAAAGGAAGTCTACAAAGATATGCCATCATAAATGATACATATGGTAAATGTTTATTAGTAACTATTTTGTGTGGTATGACTGTCATACAAGCGCAGAAATTCTAATTTTGAAAAATGTTTTTACGTTTTTAATAAATGTTGGTGTTTTCCACAAATAAAACACAGAATGCATTGACCAAAATTTATCAGTAATAAAGTACAATGTGTCACGAAAGAGGAAAAAAGAAAACCAAAATCGCTTGAATAAGTAAAAGCATTACAAAGTTATAAAGGGACACATCAGATCTGAAAATGTGTCGGAAAGGCCAAAATTTTGCTGCAGCGGTAAGAGGTTAGGCCTTGTTCACACAGTGAAGATAATGCTTTTATTTTAATTTTTTTTAAGCCAAAATCAGGAATAGAACCTAAACAGAAGAAAATCATAAAGGAAGGCCCTAGGCCTCATGCACACGACTCTAGTGGTGTGCACGGCCATGATTTGCGGCTCGGACGGCCGCGGAGTGTCACCTACGGGACGCCCGCAAATCGTGGGTTGTGCACATGGCTGTGTGCATTAATTTCTATGAGCCTGGACTGCAAAATACGGCCGTAATAAGACATGTCCTATCTTTTTGCGGTCCAGGCTCCTGGGCAATGCACGGACCGTGGAAACCAAGGTCGTGTGCATGGGCCCATTGAAATAAATGGGGCCGCAATTTATACGCAAATTCGGGGTGAATTGCGGCCACAAAAATATGTTTGTGTGCATGGGGGCTTTTAGGTCTGCTCTCCTGGATCCAATTCTGGTTTTGGCTTACAAAATTGCATGCAAAATCTGCAGCAAATCTGCATGTGCCTTATGCATAAATAACATGTATTGACAAGAGGTGTAAATAGTCTTCTTCCATTATCTTCATCATATATTCCTGCCATTACCCCTTTTTACTAGCTATTTTAGGATTCTTCTAACAAATAATAGAGGTACACTAGAGATAGTCAATTAGTCGTTGATTTTTTTTAATGTCCAGTGCAGCACTTGATTTACCAGTAATAACGAACATCCTTATTACCACCACATTGCATCAAATAATACTAGGACAACTTTTTCTATAGGTTCCTGATATTCTCTGATGAATACACCTCTGTTTTTGCGGAAAATTAGCATAGGTCCTACACAGCTCACATATTAATAGTGTGGGTGCTTCAATGTATACATAAATTCCATACAGATTCACTTAAAAATTATTGTCATTAAATAACAGAACCATAGGCACTCCTAGATAAACCCCACAATACATAGATAAAAGCAGGAGCATCGCTAGCACCGGGCCTCCGGGGCCCACGACCCGGATCTTTGGCCCGGTTCCCCAGGGCAACTGCCCCCCCGCATCGCGTCTATAAAAATTGACTATAGTAAATGGTAATAGTAAAACCACTATACTTACCATCCTTCCCGAGCGCAGCGGAAGTCCTGACGTCTTCTCGCGTCATGACGTCACGACGCAGGATGGTGTCGGGTCATCCGCTGCACCCGGAGCTGAAGAGCAGGGTAAGGGTATGTTCACACGGCAGCGTCCGTAACGCCCGAAATTACGGGCTGATTCCAGGAGAAAACAGTCCCGTCATTTCAGCCGTAACGGCATGTGCAGGCGCTTGAACGCAAAAAACTCGGCAAAATACCCCGTGTGAACATAGCCTAAGTCAGACTCCACATCATCAGGAAAAAGCTGTAGGCATTTAACACACAGTCTGTGTCTGCTTTTACTTTTTCTTTTACTACTAGAGAGGCTGGACATCTAAAAGAAACAGATAGGAAACATTTAGGGATTTTTTTTCTTCTGTCCTAGTAGCCAGGAGGCCTGACTAACCCATTTGAATTGTGCTGCCAAGGATGATAAGGAAATTGAAATGCTGCAGAATTTAATTCCGCACTACAGGTCAATTTATGAACGTTTACACTGCGTTTTTTTCCGCAGCGTGGGCATGAGATTTTTTTAAACTCCCACAATAGCAGCAAAGTGGGTAATTTCCTCACAGAACTCCATTGTGGAAATTCTGCAGCATTTACGCTAAGTGGGAACCCAGCCTAAGGGTATGTTCACACAGGGCAGATATGCTACGTAAAAATGTATCCGTCCCAGACCCCACAGGGCATTCCGGTCGAAAAAAACGCACCAAATTGTGGTGCAGATTTTCAGGCATAATCTCTGCTGCAGAGAATAATGCGGGGATAAAAAAGCCAATACATATCACCTGGGCATTGCCATAGCGACACGTCCCTCTGTGCTCCGTGCAGCCTGGCCTCCTGTGATGACGCTGCAGCTCATGTAACCGCTGCAGCCTGTGATTGGCTGGATCAGTCAATTGGGATGAAACGTTTTCCCAGTAGGCCAGACTGCATGGAGAACAGAGGGATGTGTCGCTACGGTACTGCCCGGGGGGGGGGGGGGGGAGTGCTTTTTTAATCATTTTAAACAAAATAAAAGGTGCATTTTTTCTTCTGATTTCCGGTGCAAAAATTGCAACATTTGCTGTTTGTTGTGGCTTTTACCTTTAATTAAATTCAATAGGGAAAACCCACAAAAAAACCCAGTGATTTTGCTGCGTAAATTAACATGCTGCGGATTAAAAAACCGTACCACTGGTTAATTTATGAACGTTTTCACAGCAGATTTTATCCGCAACATGTGGATAAGATTTGTTGAAATCTCATCCACTTTCCTGCAACCATAGTACTTTACGCAAATCCTGCAGCTAATCTGCCCTTTGTGAACATACCCTAAATGTCTCCAAAGAGAGCCAACTTCAGAAACACTTTTCACTGTGCGTTTCTTCTGTAAGGGTATGTGCACACACAGTAATTACGTCCGTAATTGACGGACGTATTTCGGCCGCAAGTACCGGACCGAACACAGTGCAGGGAGCCGGGCTCCTAGCATCATAGTTATATACGATGCTAGGAGTCCCTGCCTCTCTGCAGGACAACTGTCCTGTACTGTAATCATGTTTTCAGTACGGGACAGCAGTTCCACGGAGAGGCAGGGACTCCTAGCATCGTACATAAGTATGATGCTATGAGCCCGGCTCCCTGCACTGTGTTCGGTCCACTACTTGCGGCCGAAATACGTCCGTCAATTACGGACGTAATTAGTGTGTGTGCACATACCCTTAAGCACAAAGGAACAACACATCATGCGGGACCTTAACACATGAAGAGGTAGTGAAAATAAACAGACAACTAAAACCTTCTATTAGAAAATCCAGCACCAAATGTTTCAAAATATCAGTGATAAAGTTTGTGTTGAAAATTATTATATCATGAAATGATAAAGTAGATGGTTGACACTGGTATTGTATATATCAAATACCTTCAAAAAAGTAAAGATGTGCATTATGTATGAGAATGTAGCTTAAAGAGGCTCTGTCACCAGATTATCAAATCCCTATCTCCTATTGCATGTGATCGGCGCTGCAGTGTAGATAACAGTAACGTTTTGTTTTTTTTTAAACGATAATTTTTGGCCAAGTTATGAGCAATTTTATATTTATGCAAATGTGCCTTTCTAATGGACAACTGGGCGTGTTTTCTCTTATTTCCAACTGGGCGTGTATTGTGTTTGTAACATCTGGGCGTGTTTACTTGTTTTACTAGCTGGACATTGTGAATAGAAGTGTATGATGCTGACATATGATGCTGACAAACACTTCTATTCACAACGCCCAGCTAGTAAAACAAGTAAACACGCCCAGTTGTTACAAACACAATACACGCCCAGTTGGAAATAAGAGAAAACACGCCCAGTTGTCCATTAGAAAGTTCCATTTGCATAAATATAAAATTGCTCATAACTTGGCCAAAAATTATCGTTTTAAAAAAAAAAAAAATGTTACTGTTATCTACATTGCAGCGCCGATCACATGCAATAAGACATAGGGATTTGATAATCTGGTGACAGAGCCTCTTTAATGTATAAAAACTAAAGTGGAGTATATTTTCTAACTGCCATTAGAAAAAAAAAAGCTGGAATTTGATAGGCTGCTATGGGCAAGTGCTCAATGTCTACACTTTTTTTTTTATGCGTGGAGCCATATTCAAATATTCTTTATTATTAAGACAAAAGATGACAACACCACTAGTAATAATATCAAATAAAGGAGGATATGATTTAATATTAAAGGTGTGGAAACATGTTGTCAATTCGTCCATCATGCACCTGAACAGGTGCCAATGCAATGTACATATGACCCGTTATAAGTCAATGGGATCTATTAGTACCCATTACAAACCAGATCAGACATATCCTTTATGTAATCTTTTAAAACGGAGCCTGCGACTGCAGTATGATCAGAGCCACGTATTAAACTCTACAGTACGGTAATAAACTGCTGTTATGTTGAGGTAGCAGTGCAAGCAAAAAAATAATAATAAAGACAATATTACAAAAATTATAACCTGCCAAAAGGACACTTATTAAGGCATCTTCTGACCCATTTCCTTCCAGCTTTTGGAAACAAACACATCTCTGCTTTTAAGTAAAGTGACACAAAAACGTCCCATGTAGTAACCGTTGAACTGTCCGACTCCATCGTTTCGACCCAAAGACAGTAGCATAGAGACAGGCCCTAAAGAAAAAAAAAATGTATATTTATTTGCACTGCCGTTTTTCTACACAGTTTACCACCGAGCATACATACAAAAAACTTTTGGCCACAGATTTTTCTCGACTGCGTTATTTTACTAATTGGCAGCCACAGAGATTTATGTAGAAAAAGATAAAAATCATGTATCAAGGTACCTGTTTTATAGGTCTTGAGTGGTTTCTCCAGAAGACTGTGGATAATATTGGTTACTGCAATCTTGGCATGCACGCCCGCATGATAAGCCATTTTAGGTTCACTTAAATCAGCACAATCTCCAACTGCGTAAATATTGCTATATCCTTCCACTTGAAGATGGTCATTCACTTTCAGAGCCCCATTGCTTGCCACTTTATCACCTTAAATGGGAAAAAATGTAATTAGAAAAAAAAAATCATGAATGAAATTCATGTGTTATTGAAAGTCTCACAACTTGACTAATCACGGTGATTTCATATTTTAAAATTCAGAATTATCACATCTTTTGGAAATGTCCCCACTAAATACCAATACTAATTCTGATCACAAAGAAATGGAAGGGTATCTTGATAACACATGAAGTGAACATGTCAGAAAAGTCAAACTGGTGGGGGTCCGACATCTGTGCCCCTATTGACTTTTAGAAAGAGGGGAACTTCTTTTTTTATTGTGCTAGAGGCCATCCATGTGCCTTCACTGAAATGAATTGGAATTACAGAAAGCTAGGAGTGGCAGTCAAATTTTCTTGGCAGAAAAGCCCTTGCACATGAAACCACAAGGCAAGACCAAGAACTAATTCAAGTTACAAACTTCATAAACATAAAATAGAAAATTCATAACCATCTATTATCCATAAACAAAGAAGAATTACCATTTCATCAAACTAAGGTCAATTATTGTAGAATTAATTTATACAATTTTCCAATATAACTCTCTGTATCAATAATGTTATCATACTTACGATGTGTAGTCCATGTTATTACTCAAAATTGTACTGCTTATCTTAAAGGGTTAGTTTATAAAAAAAAATAAAAAAGGTTATCAGACAGAAATGATAAGGACAAAGGATGTGATCTCTTAAAGGGTAGCTAAACGTTCAGAAAACCTCTGGACATGTCATAGTGACACGTCAGAAGTTTTTATCGGCAGGGGTCCAATCACTGAGACCCCTACCAATCACTAAAACGAAGCGGCATAAGCGCTTTGTTTCTGATCGGCTTTTCTTGGAAAACTTATGTAATAGTGTACCGGCCCATATACATTGGCTTTCCGAGAAAAGCCGATCAGAAACCAAGCGGCTCAGCACTCACCCAAGCACTTCTGCTGCTTCGATTTAGCAATCTGCGGGTGTCTCAGTGATCGGACCCCACCGATCGAAACTTCTGACATGTCACTAACTCGACTCTACTACACCTGTGCATCTAATCCATAACGACATCCTTTATTTCTTGTTCACTTACCGAAAGCATCAATGTAACAAGATGAATTAACCTGAATTCCTGTGCAGCAGAGAATCAGATCAGCAGTGATCACCTCAGTATCCTTGTCCAAATGCAATTCCATATTTTCTTGAACCGTGTTCAAGGTTAGATCATCCAGGTTGGAAACTCTTTGACCTGTTTAATCATTATTGGCACAATTACTATGTATTAATAACATATATTTGTGGGTGCTATTGCTATCCTAAACTCAAAAAATATTTCATTTAAGTTTTGGGTGGCATATCACTCATTCTCATAGTTCCTTAAAACACTGCCACCTTTCTGAAAAATAACAGGGTTAAGAAAGCTAGGAATGTTCTGTGATGTCTGACACATTTTTCTTCTTTCTATGCAGTGACTCTTATTACATGTAAAAACTGGAATTCCTGTCCTGCAGAAGGAGATGAGGCTAAACTGATAAGGAAGGATAGGAATGTGTGGCACATATTCCAAAAGTTTAAAGGGACACTCCAGCCAAAACTAAACTTTCCCATGTGTACCATTACGGTATTCCATGTGTCAGTCTCTCATCTGTTATTTTTCTCGCTGCTTCTATCCAGGGCCATATTTAGAGTTGATGCTGCCCAGGGGCGTAGCTAAAGGCTCATGGGCCCCGATGCAAAAGTTCTTATTGTGCCCCCCCCCTGCAAACTTCTCATGGCCGATGGGCCGCAGCTTTCAGCTGCATCGCTGGGTCTCCTAAGTGACCCAACAATACTGTACTAGCAACCAGGGGCGTCACTAAGGACTTAAAATGTCAGGGGAAATAGCCCCAATACATATGTGTCCGCCTAAAAAAAACGTGTGTATATATGTATGTGTGTATGTGTGTGTATGTGTATGTGTGTGTGTGTGTGTGTGTGTGTGTGTAGGAGACAGCATATCTATAGCACTACGACCCTATAAACTATGGATAGGATTAGATACATTGGCTCAGCAGTATCACACATGATAGGCTTAGATATAGGGCCCAGCTCGCTGACATTGTGGCTCCAGCGCTGGACCTAGGAAAGGTAAGAATAATAATTGTTTGCTTTTTTATGTGTTACTAATTATTTTTGCGTGTTTGTGTTATTTTACAGGTTCAGTCATTGGTCTACGTCGGATTCGAGGACTTCAATGACAATGTTTTTTTTTGTTCTCAATAAAATGGTTAATGGGGGTTGTGTGTGTTTTTTATTTCAATAAAATATTTTTCTATTACCTTGTATTTTTTGTAAACTCTATTCTTACCGCCTTAGCAATGGCCGCTGGCTGATTGACAACCTCCATTACTAAGACGGGGCTTAATATTAGCAGGTGCAGAGGCTAACCCTAACCCCCATTATTACTCCGGTACCCACCGCCACCAGGGGTATTGGGAAGAGCCGGGTACGACCCAGTACCCGACCATCTGTAGTGGTGGTCGGGCACCGGGGCGGCCGCAGGCTGGTATTATCAGGCTGGGGAAGGCCAAAAACAGCGGCTCTTCCCACCCTGGCTTATTAATCTTTTATTTTTTTTAACCAGCCAGATATACAATAAAGCAGCAGCAGGCTAGAATTACCAGGGGGGGGGGGGCTGTTTCTGGCCTTTCCCAGCCTAATAGCAGCCTGCGGCCGCCCCATTACCCGACCATCACTACAGATGGTCCGGTACTGGATCAGACCCAGCCCTTCCCAGAACCCCTGGTGGTGGTGGGTATCGGGGTAATAATGGGGGTTAGTGTTAGCCTCGGCGCCGGCTAACACTAAGCCCCGCCTTAGTAATGGATGCTGTCAGCCGGCGGCCATTACTAAGGCGGTAGTAATATAGTTTAAAAAAAACACAAAGTCATATAATAAATATTTTATTGAAATGAAAAAAGACGTCATTGAAGTAGTACTGGAATCCGACGTAGTGCAACGACCGAACCCGTAAGAAAACACAAACACAAAAAAACGATTAGTAGCACATGTGTTAAGCTTAGATACAGGGCCCATGTGTGATACTGTCTGTGGGAGCCTGTATCTAAGCCTACCACAAGGTAGGCTTAGATACAGGGTCCAACAGACAGTTTCACATATAGGCCCTGAATCTAAGCTTACCATGTGGTTATGGTAAGATGCTTAGATACATGGCTCCAGCAGACAGTAATCTTATACTGTATAAGATTACTGTCTGCTGGGGCCCTGCATCTAAGCCTACCATGTGGTAGGCTTATATACAGGGCCCATCAGACAGGATCACACATGGGCCATGTATCTAAGCCTATCATGTGATTGGCTTAGATGCAGGGCCAGCAGACAGCCTCACACAATCTGTGATCCTGTCTCATGGGCCCTGTATCTAAGCCTGCTACATTGTAGGCTTAAAAGGGGTTGTCCAGTCCCTAAACATTGGTGGCCTATCCTCAGGATAGGCCATTAATAGCTGATAGGTCGGGATCCAACTCCCGGGACCCCGCCAATCAGCTGTTTTGAAGGGGCCGCAGCACTCGTACGAGAGCTGCTTCACCTTCATTTCCCTTACTTGCTCACACTGTGAGTGGCCGACACAAATTCACAGTGTGAGCAAGTGACCGGAATGAAGGGGAAGCAGCTCTTGTACGAGCGCTGTGGCCCCTTCAAAACAGCTGATTGGCGGGGTCCCGGGAGTCGGACCCCGCCAATCAGCTTCAGCAGACAGGCATATTAATGTTACCCTCCTCTTCATCCGCAGAAGATGTCCTGACTCTATCCAGGGTTGGGATGTTGTGCATGGCGCATAGCGTTGTGACGTCATGTGCTGCGCACAGTGCTGTAACTTTAGGACCTCCGCTGCGCTTCAGAAGCAGGAAGGTAAGTACTGTCAGTTACTACAGTAACTTTTTATTGATGAACGGTAAGTAATAATTGTTTCACTTTTTTATTTGTTACGAATGGTTTTTTTTGTGTGTTGGATTGTGTAGACTACTTCGGGTTCGAAGATTAAGTTCGATTACGGCGGTTTTTATTTTCAATAAAATGGTTAACGAGGGTTGTGTGTGTTTTTTTATTTCAGAAAAATATTTTTTCTGTGTGCCTGTGTTTCTTTTTAATTTTATTAGTACTGGCTTAGTAATGGCCAATCTCTGATTGACAGCGTCCATTACTAAAGTAGGGCTTAGTATTAGCCAGTAAAGAGGCTAGCAGTAACCTCCCATTATTACCCCATACCCACGGCCACTAAGGGTACCGGGAAGAGGCGGGTACGATCCAGAACCTGACCATCTGAAGTGATCGTCCGTCACTGGGGCGGCTGCAGGCTGGTATCATTAAGCCCAAAAACAGTGGCCTTTCCCACCCTGGTAATGCTAGGCTGCGGCTGCTATATTGTATCTGGCTGGTTATGAAAAATGGGAGGGGACCCCATGTTGTTTTTTTCAATTATTTATTTAAAAAAACAAAACAAAAACCTATGTGGGGTGTCTCAAAAGCACTGGATTTGCCAACCCCCCTGCCCTTGCCCTGTGGTCTGTCAGATCACAAAGTTAATTTGTTTAGAAAAAAATATATAAATAAAACAATCCTACAGCCGCCCCCCCCTCCCCACTGCTGGACGCACTAGGCACTGCCCCCTCAGTGCCTAGTGGAGAAAACGGGCCTCCTTTCTCTATATATCAGAGTGGGATGGTTGCTTAGTAGTAGTGTGAATCAGTCTCTGTGATACGCTTTCTCTACTTGAGTGTATGAAGGTCTGTGTGTCACCCATCACCGGCTTCAGCAATTCCTGTACCACACTATTTTTACACAGGGGGGGACAGAAACTTCTGTCATTAGCTACCACTGATAGTTAGACAGATTTCTGTCACACAGCTATAATGCAGAACAATATAGTGCAGCCTCCCTGGCTGTATACTTATGGTTTCTCAGCTTATTTAGGAGAATATAGAGAGAATGATAATCACAGTGTCCCCCGGCATACAGAAATGGTATGGTCTTTAGCTGGTCATGCGTTGCTGTGCTGAAGCATCATGGGATTGATAGCAAAGCAGAGAGAAAGAGAAAGCTGGAGAAATCCAATTGTCAAGATGGAGGCAGATAAGGCAGCAGTTCAAAATGTAATTACAGTATACATAAAATAAGTGTAGAGTGTTGTATACTGCCAGGTGAGGAATGCAGACATGTAAAGTTGTGTTTCCACTGGAGTTCTTCTTTAAAGGTATTTTCCGCCTTTAGAAATGATGGCATATTGCTAGGATATGCCATTAATTCTTGATCAGTGGAGGTCTGACTGCTGGGATCCCCACCAATCCTGAGAATGAAGGGTCCGCCTGGTCCCTACAGTTTTTCCTTATTTAGAAGTGTTCCTGTCCAGACGCTGTGCAAGAAGCTGCAACAAAGCGGCCAATTCTCTATTTAGTCTGTAAATGGGTTTCATGGGACTAACGTTTTCCCAATAGGTGGAAGTCCTAGAGGGGGTCTCCTACCTGTCAGACATGTAAAGTTCACTTAAGTAGGGAATGAGGACATCAAGGCAACATTGGATGGGCACCTCTGAATTTAAATTGTCGACTTACCTAAAACTAGCTTAACTCCTTTTTTCAAAAGGATATCCTTTACAGTCTGCCTTACACAGGGCTGCAGCTCCGTATCTGCTAATGCAACCTTTGAATGTATCAATGTCACCTGTACAAAGAGAGGCAGAAATAGCTGGTGAAGGCAGTATATTGAAGTAGTAGTTATCAATCAGATGTTACATGCAGTACCAGATTTAGATCTTAAGATCCCGTAGGCACAGATTGTCTGGAGACTCAAACTCCACCCATCAAGCAGGCCATGCCTTAAGTCATGTGCCGAATTAACATATAAAACCCATACATTACAAATAAGTACACACTGATCAGTGTATTCATATGTTCACATTCCCTTCAGCAGGACCCCTTTCACGTTAAAGCCTATAGACAAATGCCTACTGTGCCTATAGGTGAATTTAGTTTTGGTAGTACATGAAATTTAAAAAACTCCCAGTTGCAGTACAGAGCTAACAGTCTCTGGAATTTTGTGTATGTGGCACTTATCCCTAAATTTCCTTCAGTGGGGGGGGGGGGGGTGGGGAGAGGCAACCTTTTTTCTGTGTAGTCTGATCTTACAATCAAACTCCCTTCTATATGTCCCCTAGTTCTTATGAGAGTAGACGCTTGGTCTACTTTCGCCTAATCCACTATCTCTTTGACAACTCCCTTCTTGACCCTTTACAATCTTGTTTCCGCACTTCACAGAAACTGTCCTTACTACAGTCTCGAATGATGGCCTGACAGCTAAATCTAATGGCAACTATTCTCTGTTCATTCTCTGAAGCGTTTTACACTGTAGACCACCAACTTCTATTTAATATGCTCCATTCTATTGGCCTTAAGGATACTGCTCTCTTCGTTTTCTTCCTATCTCTTGGCACGCTCGTTCAGTGTATAATTCGCCGGTGCTACTTTTTCTTCAATTTTTGCTTCCAGTAATTATAAACCTCTTCCCGTGATAACACCCCCACTTTAATAAAAAAATACAAGTGATTGTCTGTCCGCTGTCTCTAACATCATGTCTTCTATCTGAAACAAAATCTTTTAATACCGGAGCTGCTTGTGTTTTCCAGGATTTACTAGCCATCCTAAACCTGATGTCTCAATTTAAAGAGGCTCTGTCACCACATTATAAGTGTCCTATCTCCTACATAATGTGATCGGCGCTGTAATGTAGATAACAGCAGTGTTTTTTATTTCGAAAAACGATACATTTTGACCAAGTTATGACCTATTTTAAATTTATGTTAATGAATTTCTTAATAGACAACTGGGCGTGTTTTTACCTTTTGACCAAGTGGGTATTGTAAAGAGAAGTGTATGACGCTGACCAATCAGCGTCATACCCTTCTCTCCATTCATGTACTCAGCATATCGTGATCTTGCGAGATCACGCTGTGCTGTCACTTACTCAGACATTAACTTTACTGAAGTGTCTTGAGAGTCAGGCCCCATGCACACGACCGTGCCCGCAATCACAGCCCGCGATTGCGGGCACGGCCGGCCGCTGACTGACAGCCGCATTTTCGGGCCGTGCTCCCATACAAAGTACCACGGACCTGAAACACGTTTGTGTAAATAAGGCCTAATTGTGAATGGATTCAGCATGAAAGTGTCTGCTTGCATGTATGTAGCAATTGTGATTGCATGTATGTAGGAAATATAATGTATGTATGTAAAGAATGTGTGTATGAGGCCGTCCATGTATGTAGTGACTGTGTTTGTGCATGTACATCATAAGTGCGTGTGTATGCATGTAGTGAATGCGTACATGTACATTTCAGCATGATGTGACATGGTGGCATTATTTGGCCACTGTATAAACCCTTACAGACATCCACCGTATATATATGGCGCACGCCGTGTGGGGGAATATGGAGCGGGCTCACGGGCTGAGTCCGCTCCATATAGTGAGTGCGTTGGCTGTGTGTTGCAGCCGACACTTCCAGGTTACGTTCGGGCATGATCACGCTTGTTTAACCCGTTAAATGCTGCGGTCAATAGCGATCGCGGCATTTAAATGACTTAAAACAGGGGGGGGCGATCTCCTGTAACGTCCCACCGGCCCCCCCCACGCGAGATCGAGGGGTGCCGTTGGTTGACATGGCAGCCTAGGGTCCTGATGAAGTCCCCCAGGTCCGCCATCTTTGTACTCCTATGAAGCCCTGAATCACGATATACTGCAATATATTGGTATTGCAGTATATCATGCAAGCTATCTAACAATCGCTGGTTTAAGTCCCCTAGGGGGACAAGTAAAAAAAAGTAAAAAACTGTAAAATAATGTTTTTTTAACAAATAAAAGTCTGAACTATTACAATATATAATTATTTAGTCCGCACGGTGAACGTCGTAAAAAATAAAAATTAAAAACATCAGAATTGCTGTTTTTTTGGTCCCCTCATCTCCCACAAAAAAATGAAATAAAAAGTGATCAAAAATTCTCACGTACCCCAAAATGGTACCAATATAAACCACAGCTCGCCCTGCAAAAAATAAGCCCTCACACCGCTAAATAGACGGAAAAATAAAAAAGTTATGGCTCTCAGAATATGGCAACAAATCTCAAATGTTATTTTTAAGAATCAGTTTTTTCCTTGTAAAAGTAGTAAAACATAAAGAAAGCTATATAAATTTGGTATCGATGTAATCGTATTGACCCGCAGAATAAAGTTGCGGTGAATGCCGTGAAAACAAAACCACCCAAAAGTTTGAGGAATTGCTGTTTTTTTCCTATTCCACCCCACATATTTTTTTTCCTCGTTTCCCACTACATTATATGGTACAAAAATTGGTGCTGTGAAAATCTACAACTCGTTCCGCAAAAAAAAAAGCCCTCATACGGCAATATTGATGTAAAAATAAAAAAGCTATGACTTTTGGAAGGTGGGGAGGAGAAAACAAAAGTGAAAATCCGAAAAATGGCTGCGGAGGGAAGGGGTTAATAGTATTACTCTTTATGTATCTAGGGCTCTGAAAGTTTGGTTTTTATTAATGTACATTATGTTGGCAATTTTTAGGTATACCATTGTGTTGCCTTGATTAGGTGCAGTGCAGTATTGAAGCCCTAAATAGGCGTAGTGCAGTATGGTGTCTCTGCTTAGGTGTAGTACAGTACAGAGGCCCTAAATAGGCATAGTGCACTATGGTGTCCCTGATTAGGTGTACTACAGTATAGAGGCCCTAAATAGGCATAGTGGAGTATGGTGTCCCTGATTTGGTGTAGTGCAGTATGGTGTTCCTGATTAGGCGTAGTGCAGTATGGTGTCCCTGATTAGGTGTAGTGCAGTATGGGGGCCCTAAATAGGCGTAGTGCAGTAAGGTGTGCCTGATTAGGTGTAGAGCAGTATGGTGTCCCTGATTAGGTGTAGAGCAGTATGGTGTCCCTGATTAGGTGTAGAGCAGTATGGTGTCCCTGATTAGGTGTAGAGCAGTATGGTGTCCCTGATTAGGTGTAGAGCAGTATGGTGTCCCTGATTAGGTGTAGTGCAGTATGGAGGCTCTAAATAGGCGTAGTGCAGTATGGTGTCCCTGATTAGGCGTAGTGCAGTATGGTGTCACTGATTAGGCGTAGTGCAGTATGGTGTCCCTGATTAGGCGTAGTGCAGTATGGTGTCCCTGATTAGGTGTAGTGCAGTATGGAGGCCCTAAATAGGCGTAGTGCAGTATGGTGTGCCTGATTAGGTGTAGAGCAGTATGGTGTCCCTGATTAGGTGTAGAGCAGTATGATGTCCCTGATTAGGTGTAATGCTATATGGTGTCCCTGATTTGGTGTAGAGCAGTATGGTGTCCCTGATTAGGTGTAGAGCAGTATGGTGTCCCTGATTAGGTGTAATGCTATATGGTGTCCCTGATTTGGTGTAGAGCAGTATGGTGTCCCTGATTAGGTGTAGTGCAGTATGGAGGCTCTAAATAGGCGTAGTGCAGTATGGTGTCCCTGATTAGGCGTAGTGCAGTATGGTGTCCCTGATTAGGCGTAGTGCAGTATGGTGTCCCTGATTAGGTGTAGTGCAGTATGGAGGCCATAAATAGGCGTAGTGCAGTATGGTGTGCCTGATTAGGTGTAGAGCAGTATGGTGTCCCTGATTAGGTGTAGAGCAGTATGATGTCCCTGATTAGGTGTAGAGCAGTATGGTGTCCCTGATTAGGTGTAGAGCAGTATGGTGTCCCTGATTAGGTGTAGAGCAGTATGGTGTCCCTGATTAGGTGTAGAGCAGTATGGTGTCCCTGATTAGGTGTAGAGCAGTATGGTGTCCCTGATTAGGTGTAGTGCAGTATGGTGTCCCTAAATAGGCGTAGTGCAGTATGGTGTCCCTGATTTGGTGTAGTGCAGTATGGTGTCCCTGATTTGGTGTAGTGCAGTATGGTGTCCCTGATTAGGTGTAGAGCAGTATGGTGTCCCTGATTAGTTGTAGAGCAGTATGGTGTCCCTGATTAGGTGTAGTGCAGTATGGTGTCCCTAAATAGGCATAGTGCAGTATGGTGTCCCTGATTTGGTGTAGTGCAGTATGGTGTCCCTGATTTGGTGTAGTGCAGTATGGTGTCCCTGATTAGGTGTAGTGCAGTATGGAGGCCCTAAATAGGCATAGTGCAGTATGGTGTCCCTGATTAGGTGTAGAGCAGTATGGTGTCCCTGATTAGGTGTTAGAGCAGTATGATGGCCCTGACTAGGTGTAGTGCAGTATGGTGTCCCTGATTAGGTGTAGAGCAGTATGACGGCCCTGATTAGGTGTAGTGCAATATGGTGGCCCTGATTTGGTGTAGTGCAATATGGTGGCCCTGATTAGGTGTAGTGCAATATGGTGGCCCTGATTAGGTGTAGTGCAATATGGTGGCCCTGATTTGGTGTAGTGCAGTACGACGGCCCTGATTAGGTGTAGTGCAGTATGGAAGACCCTGATTGGATGTAGTGCAGTATGACGGCCCTGATTAGGTGTAGTGCAGTTTGAGGGCCCTGATGTAATTGTTATTAATGCAGGTTTTTTTCATGAAAGCACTGACTAGCAAGTGAATCTGTGCATATGTCCATGTGTTCAGTCATACAAGTAATAATTCAAGTGAACTATATAATATTTCAATACATAAAATAGGAAGAAACTGTATATTGTTTGAATGTCTGTAAATAATTTTGAAAGCACAAACTGCAATTATTTAAGCAGTCAAAGTATTGTACCTCTGTTTCAGGATAGTCTGTTTTAACCTCTGCAGCCATCTCAACTCCAGCTGAGCCTCCACCAACAACCACCACATGTTTAGCTTTTTGGACCTTGGAAAATAAAAAAGTTACAGTAGGATTTTAAGTTACGGTCTATAACATTGGCTATAGGCAAGGTTTTCAGGGGAGATTATCCCCGTAACACAGCATCGGATAGAGCATGCTACAATTTTTATTGTCGGATTTATATGGAATCCAACAGAAAATCCTCCATATGAATTGTGCATTACAAATTAAATTGTACGTATGGCCCCTTAGACTACTATGGGTGCCATATTTTGGCTCTGTACAACTTGGAGCTTGGGCACTTAATAGGATTAGTCATCTTTAGGGCAAACAGAATTGTGTAGTATGTCATATCATACAGTGTCCTGCACTCCCACAAAATACACAGTATCGCCTCGTGATAACCTCATGAAGACAACCTCTTTTTAAATAAAAGCAAGCCTGATGATCTGCTGGTCCGGTTTCTCTCACCTTGCAGCATCCGATTCTATTTTTAAAAGGGTCAAACATTTTACATGCTGGTCATTTTAAATAATTGCTGGCCATCTAATGTATGGACGGGCAAGGTCTGTTAGAGGGGTCACCTCTATGACAACCATTTGCCCTAATAGGTGGCCCTAGATGGGGATCGTTATTTTGTGGTTTTTCCATAATGAAAATGTGTAAACATTAGTTCCCATGAACAAAACAACCCTCCTAATATTGAGAACTATGTTTTTTTTATACCCCTTTCCCAATTAAGTGCATGCACATGTAAGATGACAGTGTCAGTGGCTTGAACTCAAGGGGTCTGATGTTAACCCCTTAACAGAAGAATGGCGCAGGAAGTATTTGGACACGACACGGGGTGCAAACTGCAGATCACAACTATATAACTATACCTCACAAAGAGGTGCAAATATTGGTGGATACAAACCAGTCTTTTAGTTACAGCAAATTTAAACAGTTGGTTCTGGTTGGTCCTGCTGGTGGCAGCTGCCTCTCTACAGGTCACTACACTTTTATGTCTCCACCATCTTTTACATAGATTTTCTCACTTCGTGTAAGTCACGGGGAGGCCCCTTCCTCCACCTGCTTAAGTCTCTAGCTTTCCTTGCAGTGCATTTCGCAGCCGCAGTGACAACCAGTCTCTGCAGACTTTTCTAGGCCACTCTCCTACTTGACCTTATCTATCACAAACGCTCCGGCAGTTTCTCCCTCTTGCTCAACAGTGATTCGCTGGAGCCCGCACTGCCTCAATCAATTTCCCCTGCCTCTCCCAGCTAAACTACAGCTTCTCCTCAATCCGCTGGACCCACTCCTCAGTGTGGACTAGGGTCACCACAGACTTACACCAAACAACCCCACCATTGACAGGAATGGCTTTTTATATTAGGTCACTAAAATCTCTAACTTAACTCTGAGACGATCTACTCAATCTGTCTAACAGCTTAGATGCTGCAGTCACTTTGGCAGAGCCTACTAGGTGTACTAAGATGGCAGACCTGGGAACCCTCATTAGGCCTCCGGCTGCTATGACAACCGATTGGCCCCCTGCAATCACATCTTGGGGGCTCGATGCGGTGATAGATGGACACCATTCCCTGTGTCTAATCACTTAGATACCAGGGTCGTCTAAAAGGTTAAATGGCTGGGATTGCAGGAGTTCTCGGCCATTACAGATGGATGTTGGCTGTGCGGTCACAGCAGTTAAAGCGGTTAAAGACAATCTGTCATCTAGTGACAGACACACTAATTTCAGTCTTTTGTCATGTGGATGTAAAAATATGATGTAGTTTGGCCAAACTTTCAGTTTATTAGTTGCAGCGCCATGTAAGTACTGTGATCGTAGAGCTGCAAGCTGCCTCCGCTCACCTGCTACTGATTGACAGCTTTCTCCCTATGACTGTGCTATAGAAATCAATGAGTGGCATCTATAGTTTCAGAATTTACTTGCGGTCTGAGCTCACAGACTCCTCCAGCGTAATCTACTAACATGTCTTTATGCGCTAACTATTGACAAATTATATTAAAGTTAGGTTTAGACATAAACTTCCTGGTGATTTACTGGTCTATTTGTGGGGCATCCTACAACACCTGACTACATAATAGATTTGAGCAGCTTGCCTTTTTTTCCTGAACTGACTGCACAACATGATCAATTCTTTTTTTAAACACGAACCTCCTTTACTAGATCTTCATATATTTGAATTGCCATTTTCTTTGTGGCTGTTTTGTTGAATTTTCCAGGGAAAGGACCATCACTTCCAGTTGCAATGATGAGATGGGAAAAATTTATTTCCTGGTTAAAAAGAAATTGCCAGAAAAAATGTGACTTAAAGCCTAAAGAGTAGACCATTGTCTAAACAGGGCATATGACTTTTTCCATTTAAATGAGTAATGTCACAATAATAAAAGTGATCACATGCTTATGACATGTGTCCTAGTTATATATCAGCAATTGGCATTGTAAAAAAAAAAGAAAGCACCGTCTTTTTAATATTGATAAAAATACACACATCCTCATGCTTGGTACAAGAAAGCAAATCTCAGTAAAGCTAAAATTATGCAGATCATTACATAAAAGGGTTCACTTATATAGTCCAATACTTAACCCTACAGTAAAAAAAAAAAAGTTGCCCAGCTTCTGAGTGATCTAGCCTCGGTTCCTGCGTTCCAGTCCCCCATTTTCTGCTCTCCATGGACCAGCGCAGATGACATCGGCCACTGTGTCCATGCTGTGTCCAACTGCACCGTCGCCATCAGTCCTGGTCCATAATAGGGCAGTGGAGGGGCTGAGGCGTATCTCAGATTTCCAAAGAAGCACTTCATAGCAAAGTCTAAAACTGTGGTGGCCATCTTGGAGAGCGGAAAACAGAGGACAGGAACGTAGGAAAGGAGGTTGGTTCATTCAGGACAGGGGCAGCAAGTAAATTTCCAATGTACAGTCCTGGCCAAAAGTTATCAGACTGACACAAATTTTGGTTTTCACAAAGTTTGCTGCTTCAGTTTTTATAGTGCCAATTTGCATTAACTCTGGATTGTTATAAAGATTGATCAGATGAATTGCAAAGTCATTCCTTGCCATGAAAATTAACTTAATCACAAAAACGTAATTTCCACTGCATTTCAGCCATGACCTGACCAAAATGACCTGCTTACATAATTATGGTGATCTTCTCGCTAGCTCATGGGAAAGTGTTAACGTGGACAAGGCAGCTGATATCACGGTCATGCTGATTGAATTATAAGAACAATCTGGTTGCTTTAAAAGGCGGATGGTGCTTGAAATCATTGTCTTCTTTTGTTAACTACGGTTACCTCCAAGGAAACATGTGCAGTCATCATTGCTTTTGTATACAAAGCAGCTGTATCTAGCACTGTAACCTATATCTGTCAGGTCAGCGGGACTAACTGTTCAGTGACAGAGGGTCCTACGTGTCGCTGACACGCAGGATCTATGTACCCATCACATCTAAGTTCATAACTTAGATGTAATCGATTACAGGTGGATCCTGCATGACCCGCTGACACTGAACTCATCAGTGCCGCTGACCTGGCAGATTCAGGTCTCGTCGCACTATACAACTGCTCTGTATACAGAATACAAAGCAGCTGTATCCCAAAAAGTAAAAATAATTTTTAATAAAAAGTATTTAGAAAGTCGCACAAAACACCCGATAGACATTTTTATTAAAGCCTTTGAAGTCTATGTCCACATCAAACATCTTTTAAAATTGCTCCAAAACATATAAATTGCAAAATTAGGCAACTTTGCAGAAAGTCTTCAGCAAAAATGTCCTACCATTTTGTCTCTAAAGCTCCTGTGCAGACTTATCTACCTTAATGGTAACAGACTACAAACAAACTCTGGGTAGTCTGATCCTGCAAGTCATACTCATCTGTCCACTAATGGCTTACCTACCAAAAGTAGTTTAGGAAGATTTAGGGGACAGATAGATTGGCGCATGACAGCAAAAGCAGACTACTAGGGGTTTGTTTGTAGTCTGTTACCATGGAAACACAAGTAAACATAGTAGCTGTAGACACAAAAATTTTGTGTTTGGAAAAATATGGTTCAAAAGGTGTACATAGCCTAGACTAGAAGCAAAGTCTTTTGGCGCCAGACAATACCCCTTTGAACCCCAATTCTTTTGATTTTCCTTTTGATAACAATTAATGGTCAGTGTCATCAAAGCGTAGTATACTGCGGCTGAGAGAGGTTCAAACAGCTGAATCTTGCACAACTCAAAATGTTGAGCAGATAACTCACCCTTATCCACATGCAACCTTCTGTTAAAAATATGCACTATGGAGTGCCTTATGTTTTTGTTTTTTTACATTAGAGTATTGTGATTGAAAGGACAGTAGTTACCTCATTGTTTTCTAGCACAACTGTCTGGTTCTGCAGGTTTATGCCCACCACTCGTCCTTGTTTAAAGCTGTCTTGATATGAATCTTCGTAGGAGATGAAGGTTTTTCTTGCAAAACCTGTAACGGAAGCACAACATTTAGGGTATGTTCACACGACAGCGTCCGTAACGGCTGAAATTACGGGGATGTTTCCGCCTGAAAACATCCCCGTAATTTCAGCCGTAACGGCATGTGCAGGCGCTTGAACGCCGCGTCCATTACGGACGTAATTGGCGCTGCTATTCATTTGCAAGTCAATGAATAACGGCTCCAATTACGGCCAAAGAAGTGACAGGTCACTTCTTTGACGCGGGCGTCTATTTACGCGCCGTCATTTGACAGCGGCGCGTAACTATACGCCTCGTGTGAACAGACAAAGGTCTGCCCATTGCTTTCAATGGGCAGATGTTTGTCAACGCTATTGAGGCGCTATTTTCGGACGTAATTCGGGGCAAAAACGCCCGAATTACGTCCGTAATTAGTGTGTGTGCACATACCCTTAGACATATTCACTCACGCATGTAATACTAACAAGGTACTTTGTATATGAATTCAGGCACGCTATCTCCTATACACGCTCGCAACCTCAACACGAATAATAGAACAAGCATAAATATTTTATAGCACACATTTTATAAACATGCAAAACACTAGTCACTATTATCCTATGGAAATCCAGTTAGTACTTTAGTCTGTCATTTTATTTTTTTATTTCATAATTTTACAGAATATATTTGCATTTTTATTCTGCTTTGGAAAGATCCCACAGAGGAAATTATAAAAAAAATGCATAAAAAACAGGTAGTGCAGCCATATTGGTTGCATAATTTTTGCTAACCTACCAAATTGAGATTTGCATAAAATAGGGAATAGATGGAAGGAAGAATTAGGCTACACAGGGTCTGTCTAGTCTGTTCCCATAAAGATGCTTAGGTCTTCATGGGAGCTGTAGAAGTAAAACTATAGGAAATGTAGCATTTTTATACTTAAAATTTGGAAATAAAGTTTTCCAGAGAAAAACAAAATGATCGAAACAAGGCATTCAATTCATGCAGGAATCTAAATATATGACAAATGTCGTCCAGAAAAAAAAAAGTTAATCTGAGAAAAAACAGAAAAACAATACTCATGTAAAGTAGTTGATAGATAGTAGTTAATGGAGAGCTAGATTTCCAGGTTTTCACAATTATTGATCTAGTGGCTAGGATAACGTGTCCAATTACGGTACCTAGGTTTAGAGGAACATCTGTCAGACCTAAAAAGCAGAGAGCTAGTTTGGGTGTGAACTGAATATTTATACCGAAATAAGACTAAGGCATCATGCAAACGAACGTTTTTTTGCGTCCGCAATTCACCCGAAAATCTGTGGGTGAATTGCGGACCCATTCATTGCTATGGGCCCAGGCACACGACGGTGGTTTCTACGGTCCGTGCATTGGCTGGGAGCGCGGACCGCAAAAAGATAGGACATGTCATATTAAGGGCCGCATTTGCAGTCCGGGCTCATTGAAATGTATTTGTGCACGGTCTGTGATTTGCGGACGGCCCGCGGATGAAAATAACGGGCTGTGCACACGGCTACAGTCGTGTGCATGAGGCCTAAGTAGGGTGGACGTAGCCTGCCAGGAGTTCACCCTGAGGGCACTTCCACCAAATGTGCATATAAGATCCAGTAGGGCTGCATCTTCTCCAGTATAAGGAGGGATAAGATCAATAAAGCTTTGCTATATGAGCTGCTGTGAGGTACAAACGGAGAATAATCTTAAATGACGTTTAAAGTTGCTTCATTTTTAATTCTAGATGCATTTGGTGCAAAAAAAAAATTGGTTGTAAAGGTTAACATAGGCTTAAGCTGGCCAGACATAAGAATTAAACAGCCATCATGCCAGACATCTGACTGCATGACCAAGTACAACTGAGCTCTTGACTACATTGCAAACATTTAAAACCATGCACAAGTCAAAAATTTAAAAACGGCGGTAAAAATATCAGTTGACTATGGGCCATAGGAACGAAAGAATGCGGAAAAGCCAACAATAGAGATAAACAGTGAAAAGTGTCCCATTGAATGCGATTAGCTTTCATTGTTTCATTAACCTTACAGCGGTTTATATGTTTACTATCCTATTTGCATATTTTCAGTCTAAAAAACAACAAAAGGAACAAAAGCAGATGATTTTGATGTATGTTTTGTAGTTCCACTTACCACTTTCTACAGATGCACGAAGGGCAGCAACATTGTGATGGAAGGCATCTTTGATATCCACCAAAATAAAAGGAATTTCTTCGGACTTAAGTTGATTGGCAGCTGCTATGCCAGCAAATCCTCCACCCACAATGACCACTCGCACGGATTTATCTACTGACAGTTTGGAGCCCATATTGTTACCTGGCATAATAAATCAATGAAAAAATTCAAAGTCAAACCATTTCAAGATCATATTCTCTACTTACAAATGGTTGACTTGCAATATACAACTTTTCTAGCAAAACACAAGCACGACTTTCTTCCATTAACGCAAATCATACTTGTAAATTGCAAAGTAAGATGTACAAGTGCAACCTAACCCCCCTTGAAAATGCAACTATTTTGAGCCTTGTGTGCGTAGCGATTTATTCCGTGTTTTGCATCACTGCGTTTCAAGAGCCATAACGTTCACATTTTTCCGTTAACTAGAAAATAAAAAAGTCAATTGTTGCTAGAACTGTGGACACTGTAAAACATGCCCACTGGTACAGAATATAAAATAATTTGTAGGTTTACATACAGGAGAGAATTACGAAATCAAAGACTTCATAAACTGTAGCTCAAAAAATGTGATCTACAAGATTACATGTGGCTGTCCCCTAGATTATATAGGAAAAACAACTAGAGAATGGAGGAAAAAATGGTCATTGAACATATAGGAGATAAACCGGTGGCTAGACATGTACATTTACACCATAAGGGGGATGCAAAATGTCTAAAATTTACGGCCATCGGATTAATTCACCCAACCGAAAGTGGAGGGGATATAGATTAAGGATTTGCAAAGAGAATCAAGATAGATTTTTAAACTTGGCTCAATTATGCCCAATGGACTAAATTAGCAATTTAATTATACATGTTTTCTACAATCCACACCAAAGGTTAGGATACGAGATATATTATCTACATGTCAATATCATCTTTCTTCAAAGCCTAAAATAATATTGTAAATGTAATGAATGAGAGTGTAGACCACCCCAACACATAAATTGCTGGTGAACTGCTAGAAATAGCCTATTAGCAATTTAGAGCATACTAGAACACTAGTGTAATACCAATCCCATCCTATTGTTGTAACTAGAAAATCAATGTAATAGGTGCAGTTTATTCAAACATTATGATGGTTCTTTATGGCCATGCACAGCGGTCTTAATAGGACCACTCCAGATTAGACAGAACCACCCTCTTCTATTCACTGGCCTGTGGGTCGCCACAATCTATTATTAAATTATCTTGTGGTAACGGGTATCAATGTCTGATGCTTGTTGGTCACCTACCTGCCGTGGACTATCGTACTGTGGCGGAGCAGTTTCGGGCCGTTGTGAGCCTGCGAGCGGCCCCGACTGGGTGACGCATGAGCCAGTTAGGAGGAACTGGGCACCGTTGTCATACTGGCGGCGTATCAGTTTCCTCCCTGAATACTGTCACGTTGGGTACGTGGACCGACTGGGCCGTACTGCCTTGACTGTATGGCAGCTGGCCTACAGGATGCACGTCACAGTCTATAGTTCGTATAGTGTACCTGTGGCAGCTCGGACAGTAGCAAGACAGGCTCGGCTGGGACTAGGCAGCAGGCAGACGTGAGGCGTGGTGTAGCAGGACAGGCGTGGTATACAGCACAGCACAACTACAGCTCAGCACGGAAATTGACCAGGTTAGCACAGGATATAGGTACAGGAATGGGGAACACTGGGAACTGGAAAACACTAGGAGACCATTTGCTTAGACAAACTTTGGGTATGACAACGCTCAGGCATGGCAGGAAGTGTGTATCTGTCATGTCCATGGCTGCGGCCATCAGGAGGTGAGTGAGCCTGACGGCCCGCGGCCATGGACATGACAGATACACACTTCCTGATACGTCATGGGAGGTGTGTACAGAATGGAAGGGAAGATTAAGCTAAATAGGACAGGTGAAGCCCAGACAGGCGATAACGTCAGATCCCGAAACAGGCGTTCACCAGCATGGGAGAAACATGTGCTGTCAAAACCCTCTGCCACTGCAGAAATTCCAATTATTAATATGCGCGGCTCCAGCACACTTTGTTAAGCCTGACTTCTTGTTAGGCTACTTTGGCCACATCTCCCCTGATGAATTCTGGCTGTAAGGAAACGCGTCAGGAGAAAGAAAATATCGCTTTCCAAATCGGATAAAGAGGTTTCCCAGTCCCCTTACTGGAAAGTGGAATTGACCCCGCTGTACTACGAAACGAGTAGGGAGGTTAATGACTTCAGAAAAAGCTGTGTATACCAAACCATGGGTGACATATCAAACGCCTTTCCGTTTATATAATAAATATTGTTTATTTTTTGGAGCATTCACATACCTTGTGTACCAATTCAAGGGTTTGATATACAATAACTTCTACTGATTGCATACTTGACCAACACGGTAAAGATTGAACAGTTTCATTTATTGTTCCTGCAACAGGGAGAAAAAGTACTTTTTCATGTATTTATATCTACGCATTTTTTAATATGATACTAGTAAAAGTTTTTTTTTAAACTCCATTCCTACCCCAGTGATTTATTTGCTAAACTAAGTGGAGTATATTACACTGCAAGATACATTTGGTGAAAGGTGTCGAAATTCACCACTTATGTTCCATGTGAACTTGCCCTAAGAAACGGATAAGTAGAATTTTTAGCAAATCCATAAAAGTAGGCAAATTCTTTTAACTTTTTTTTCCCTTTCAGTTCAGATACACTGGACATTATGTATAAAACTTGGTACAAAAAAAAACAATGGCTACATCTGCGTTGGACTTCCGTCAGACCTTTCCGTCAGGGGAACCCATGAACGGCAAACAAACGAGAACCATAGTTTGCATTTCTATTGCTTTCAGCGGTAATTCTTCTGCAGTCAATGGTTTCAGTTTGTCCCGTTCCATAAGGTTTCCGTTGTTTTGGCAGAATCAATAGCGCAGTCGTCATTCTGCTTCTATGACACAACATAAGAATGGTATTCACAACGCAGATATTGTATTAAACTGATGCTGATTCAGCACAAATCAGAGATTTACTAAGCAAAATTTATATTTCAAATTGCACAAAAATACATAATGTGCACCAATTTGACCTTTGATAGCTACATTGACAATTTTAATATGTTGTGAAAAAAGGGGCATGGCAAAAGGATACAGAATGCGCAAAATTAAAGATACGTGCCATTTTTTAAACAAAATACACTAGTTGTGTAAGGAAGAGAAAAATGTCTATCAAGCCTAGTGAGTTGTGCCAAATATATCAGGTCATTTCGATAAATTTGCCGCTTTCAACCACTCAAAAATCATAAATTCTGCAACTATTGATAAATCTGCTCCACGGTTTATGCAAAATCCTCTGAAGAAATGTAATCTATACACAAAGGGGAAGCTCCTGCCCACAGACCCTTAGTATTGCAGCATTATATATCACTCATACTGTTGGAGTTGTTCTCAGCCTGATCTCTACCAATGGGGCTACACTAGAGCCGTCACTGTAGTCAGTCCCGGTACAGAATGTGTGTATCAAGTCCACTCACCAGACGCCGCTGGATAAACATCAGACAATCCCAGGACTGTGCATAGCACTGAGTGTCACACCAGCTACAGCTACAAGTCCAGTCCTCCTAGCATAGTGACTCAGCACTATAGCTAGTGTGTGAGGAGCTGCAAGAAGTGTTGCCATCTAGTGACACGCTTACTAATTGCAAGAAAATACAAACTTTTTTTTTTGTTATATAAAAACATTTTAACCCCTTAATGACCAGCTACATTTTTCAGTTTTTTTATTTTTTCATTGACGTGGCCGTGTGAGGCCTTGTTTTATGTGGGAGAAATTGTATTATTTTTTAACATAATTTGGAGGTAGAAAAAAATAATATTTACGGTGTGAACATAAGAAAAAACGATTCTCGGCATCGTTTTTTTTTGTTTATTTTTTATCTTGTTCAAGTTTCACGCGAAATAACCCATTCTATTAATTATTCTGGTCATTAGGGTCGTTTAGATACCTAATATGTGTAGGTTTTTTGTTTTTATTCAGTGTAGGGGCATTAAAATATATTTTATGCAAAATAATGAGTTTTTTTTGGACTTTTTATTTTTTATTTATTTATTTTTTTGTTGCTTTTTTTTAATCCCATTAAAAACTTGTCCAACGTGTGATTGACTTGGCCATTGCAGAGTATTCCACTTCTTTGCCTTAAAAAAAACTCCTGGGTTGCTTTCGCAGTATGTTTTGGGTCATCGTCCATCTGTACTGTGAAGCGACGTCGAATCAACCTTGCGGCATTTGGTTGAATCTGAGCAGAAAGTAAATCCCTGAACACTGCAGAATTCATCCGGCTGCTTGTGTCTTCAGTCACATCATCAGTAAACACTAGTGATCCAGGTCCTTTAGCAGCCATGCATGCCCATGCATCACACAGCCTCCACCATGTTTTACAGAGGATGAGCTGTTCCAAGCTTTCTCCATACTTTCTTCCTCTCATTATTCTGGTACAGGTTGATCTTAGTTTTATCTGTCCAAAGAATGCTGTCCAGAACTGGGCGGCATCTTTACATGTTGTTTGGCAAAGTGTAAGCTGGCCTTTCTATTTTTGAGGCTGGTTAATGGTTTGCACCTTGTGGTGAACCCCCTGTATTTGCTCTCATGAAGTCTTCTCTTTATAGTAGACTTAGATACTGATACACCTACTTCCAGGAGAGTGTTCTTCACTTGGGTAGATGTTGTGAAGGGGTTTTTCTTTACCATGGAAAAGATTCTGCAATCATCCACCACTGGTGTCTTCCGTGGACGTTCAGGCCTTTTGGAGTTCACAAGATCACCAGTGCGCTCTTTTTTTTCAAGAATGTAGCAAACTGTTGATTTGGCCACTCCTAACATTTGTGCTATTTCTCTGATGGATTTCTTCATTTTTTTTTAGCCTAACAATGGTCTGTTTCACTTGCATTGAGAGCTCCTTTGACCTCATGTTGTGGGTTCACAGCAACAGCTTCCAAATGCCACATCTGGAATCAACTGCAGACCTTTTACCTGCTTAATTGATGATGGATTAACGTGGGAATAGCCCATGCAGCCCATTTAAATAGCTTTTGAGATAATTGTCCAATTACCTTCAGTCCCTTAAAAAGAGGCAGCTACATATTAAAGAGCTGTAATTCATAAACCCTTCCTCAAATTATGATGTGAATACCCTCAAATTAAAGTGGAGAGTCTGCACTTTAAACCCATATTGATTATATAACTGTATATTTAATATGTTTTGGTAATCGGCTGTCGGGTTTACTCACCTCCTGATGCCTGCAGCCATGGATCCGTGAGCACTGGTCCCCATCTCCTTCCTAGGAGACGCTAGCGCTGACTTCCACTCTGGTCTGCTGTGTCCCATGGGTGCGCGCGCATGCTCGTGTCCGGCCTCAAAGGGCCAGCGCGCGCACAAGAGGAAATCATCATCATTAACTGCCATGATTTCTTGGTCTATAAGAAGGCCCCAGCCCTTCTGATCCTTGCCTGAGCGTTTTTAGTTATCCCAAGTCTGTCTAGCAAATGGTCCCTTAGTGTTTCCCGTTCCCGTTGTTACCAGTGCCTTGTTACCTGTTCCTGTATCCTGTGCTGTTCTTGTTCCAGTGCCTACTAGTGTCGGAGTCGTGTTACGTCCTGTGTCATCTGCCACGTCCAGAGGAATTCGCCACATCTGGCGCAACCTGCGGCACCTGTGTCATCCGCCCCGTTTGGCGTTACTTGCTACATCCATCTCCATCAGTGCCAGAGCTGCGGCCACTGTCTGGACTATCCAGGTACCCTTGTGCGGGACATTGTATTGCTGGGATTCCCTGTTGTTTGGCCAGCTGCCTCCCCGCTACGGCGGTACGGCCTAGTGGGTCCACAAACCCACAACGTGACACCTGGTATAAGTTTACACGGTTTAAGACCCCATGCACACGACCATGCCCGTAATCACAGTTCGTGATTACGGGCACGGCCGGCCGCTGACAGCCATCCGCATTTGCGGGCCATGCTCCCATATAAAGTATGGAAGCACGGACCGTAAAAAGCAAAAAAATAGCACATGGGACATCTTTTGCGGAGCCTTTCTACGGCACAGACACCTTCCCGTAAATGGGAAGGTGTCCGTCGGACATAGAAATGAATGGGTCTGTATTTACGGACTAAATTTCCAGTCGTTATCCGCAATTACGGATCTGTAATTGCGGATAAAATACTGACACATTAATTTCTATCAGCCATGGACACGGGTGTGTCCGGGGCGTAGAAATGAGCCGCAAAAAATACATCCTATTTTCTGCATTTACGGACTGTGCTCCTATACTTATTACTGTAAGCACGGTCCACAAATGCAGAGGACACTCCGCAGCCCGTCAGTGCAGTATTTACTGACCGTAAATACTGCACAGTCGCGTGCATGAGGCCTAAAACTAAGTAAAACTTCCCTACTGTCTTTTCTCTGGCTGCAGCAAAATCTGGTTTAGCAACATAATTGTCTTGTTTTGTGCTTATTTTCCTGTTATTCTAAATTTAGGAGACACATGAAAGATAACTTGAGTAAGGGCCTGTTCACATCCACATCGGCCTTCCAATCATGGGTTCCGTTCGACCTTTCCGTCGGAGGAACCGATGAATGGAAAGCCAAACGGAAACAATAGCTTCTGTTTGCATTACTATTGGTTTCCTTTTCGTAAGGTTTCTGTTTTTTTCCGCGGAAACAATAGCGTAGTCGACTATGCTATTTTTTCCGCAGAAAGAACAGGCCCGAATAGGTTTTCATATGGACACGGACATGCAGGGGCGTAGCTAAAGGCTCATAGGCCCGGGTGCAAAAATTCAGCTTGGGCCCCCCTACCCCTCCCCAACACCAACACCACCATCACCAGACCCCTGCACGCGCATATGTTCAGCCGCCTTGCCCAACAGCCACCATAGTATAATGCCTCCACACAGTATAATGCTCCCATAGCTGCCCACACACAGTATAATGCCCCCATAACTGCCCCATACAGTATAATGCCCCCCATAACTGCCCCATACCGTATAATGCTCTCCATATCAGCCCCCACAGTATAATGCCCCACATAGCTGCCCCCATACAATATAGTGCACCCCATATCAGCCCCCATACAGTATAATGCCCCCCATATCCGCTCCCGATACAGGATAATGCCCCCATATCACCTCCCCATACAGTATAATGCCCCCATACAGTATAATGCCCCCATATCAGCCGGCCATACAGTATAATGCCCCTCCATATCAGCTCCCCATACAGTATAATGCCCCCAATATCAGCTCCCCATACAGTATAATGTCCCTCCATATCAGCTCCCCATACAGTATAATGCCCCCATACAGTATAATGCCTCTATATCAGCTCCCCATACAGTATAATGTCCCCCATATCAGCCCCCATGCAGTATATAGCCCCCCACCTTATCAGCCCCCATGCCATATCAGCCCCCCATACAGTATAATGCACCCCCACCATATAAGCCCCCATACAGTATAATGCCCCTGCGCCAAATCAGCCCCCCATACAGTATAATGCCCCCCCGCCATATCAGCCCCCCATTCAGTATAATTCCCCCTGCCATATCAGCCCCCCATACAGTATAATGCCCCCCCCACCATATCAGCCCCACCATACAGTATAATGCCCCATATGTGCATAATAGAAAAATAACATAATTACTTACCTATCCCCGTTCCCACACCAGGTGGAGGATCCTTCGCCTCCTCCGGTGTGTGCTATGAGTGACTCGGCACAAACAGGTGCGATGATGACGCTACATCCCGCCTGCGTCGAGCCGCTCAGGGCACAGTAAATGCTGGAGCAAGGAGCCGTCAGCTCAATACAACACAATACATTACAAGACAACATAATACAACACAACAACGCCCCTCACTTAACATCACGGTCACATGGTACACTAAGTACCATGTGACCGTAACCAGGAAGTGCCGTAATTAGCATGCTGTAGGGCAACGTGGGCCCAGTCGCAACTGCGACCCCTATAGCTACGCCACTACAGACATGCCCAAATATGGTGCCTATTTTCAAAAAGGGCTCTAGGTCTTCCCCGGGTAATTATAGACCAGTAAGCTTAACATCCATTTTGGGGAAAATGTTTGAGGGGCTATTGAGGGACTATATACAGGATTATGTGAAAAAAAATTGCATTAGAAGTGACAGCCAGCACGGATTTACTAAGGACAGAAGTTGTCAAACCAACCTGATTTGTTTTTATGAAGAGGTGAGCAGAAGCCTAGACAGAGGGGCCGCTGTATAGTGTTTTTGGACTTTGTAAAGGCATTTGACACTGTCCCTCATAGACGTCTAATGGGTAAATTAAGGACTATAGGTTTAGAAAGTATCGTTTGTAATTGGATTAAGAATTGGCTCAAGGACCGTATCCAGAGAGTTGTGGTCAATGATTCCTACTCTGAATGGTCCCCAGTTATAAGTGGTGTACCCCAGGGTTCAGTGCTGGGACCACTATTATTCAACTTATTTATTACTGATATAGAGGATGGGATTAATAGCACTATTTCTATTTTTGCAGATGACACCAAGCTATGTAATATAGTTCAGTCTATGGAAGATGTTCGTGAATTGCAAGTGGATTTAAACAAACAAAGTATTTGGGCATCCAGTTGGCAAATGAAGTTTAAAGGCAATGTGTCGCTAGAATTTTTTTTTTTTTCTGTTAAACAGTTAGTATTTAAGTGATTAAACATTGTTTTAATTTTTTTCACAAGTCAAGAAATATTATAAATTAGATTCTAATTTATAACATTTCCATGTGCTGGTCACTAGAGGGAGCAATTCCCAAAATTGCAGCATTGCAATGTGGTAAAGCAACCTCATTGCTTTATGCTGCAAATTTGGTGTAGACACACACGCTCTAGTGAGCTCACACAATCCCCCCTCCCTTATCCTGTCTAGTGCCAGGAGAAGGAGGTGGTTGAATCTTCTAATCCTCCTACACTGTGCATTCACTCAGAAAATGGCGGCACACAGTGTAGGAGGATTAGATACAGTGGTAATCAGACAGTATAACACGAACATAATACACACGTCACATACACAAACATAACTTAGCTGCTCCTGCCGTCGCTGCTGCCTCCGATCCTACTCCTCGCGTCTTCGCTGCCTGGAACATACGTCCGGAAACCGCGACCGGAAGTAGTCATCTTACTGTCCGGCCGCGGCTTCCGGTCCACATGAAAATGGCGCCAGATGTCGCTCTGCCGAAGACCTTCCTTTTGGTCTGTGTGGGAGCGGCGCATGCGCCGTTCCCACACAGTCGGCGTACACTATAGTGAATGGAACGGCTCCCGTTCGCATTCTCTATGGGCATGTATGTGCCGTATTCCATCTCTGCATGTGTCGTTAATCGACACATACAGAGATGGAAAAAAAAAATTCAGCACCCATTGTGAAGTAAAAGTAAGACAAAAGAAAAAGTAAAACACAAAAACACAAATAAATAAAATGTATGTTAATAACATACTAAAAGCAAATTTATATAAAAATAGATACATTTCGAGACACCTTCCCTTTAATGTAGATAAATGTAAAGTTATGCATCTGGGTACCAACAACCTGCATGCATCATATGAGCTAGGGGGAGCTACACTGGGGGAGTCACTTGTTGAGAAGGATCTGGGTGTACTTGTAAATCATAAACTAAATAACAGCATGCAATGTCAATCAGCTGCTTCAAAGGCCAGCAAGATATTGTCGTGTATTAAAAGAGGCATGGACTCGCGGGACAAGGATGTAATATTACCACTTTACAAAGCATTAGTGAGGCCTCATCTAGAATATGCAGTTCAGTTCTGGGCTCCAGTTTATAGAAAGGATGCCCTGGAGTTGGAAAAAATACAAAGAAGAGCAACGAAGCTAATAAGGGGCATGGAGAATCTAAGTTATGAGGAAAGATGAAAATAATTAAACCTATTTAGCCTTGAAAAGAGACGACTAAGGGGGGACATGTTTAACTTACTGTATATAAATATATTAATGGCACATAGAAAAAATATGGTGAAATCCTGTTCCATTTAAAATCCCCTCAAAAAACAAGGGGGCACTCCCTCCGTCTGGAGAAAAAAAGGTTCAACCTGCAGAGGCGACAAGCCTTCTATACTGTGAGAACTGTGAATCTAGGAATAGTCTACCGCAGGAGCCGTCACAGCAGGGACAGTTTTAAAAAAGGCTTAGATCATTTCCTAGAACAAAAAAATATTAGTTCCTATGTGTAGAAATTTTTACCTTCCCTTTTCCCATCCCTTGGTTCAACTTGATGGACATGTGTATTTTTTCAATCATGCTAACTATGTAACTATGTAAACCACTTCAGTACTGAACTGGTACCTAAAAAAAAGGCTTTTGACATTTTCTTGTAAGCCTTGTAACGTCCTAGAAAAATAAAAGAATGTTCAAAAAATGATGCCAACATAAAATAGACATATGGGATATGTGAACTGGTAACTATTTTGTGTTGTATAACCATCTGCCTTTCAAGCAGATACATTTAAATTAAAGAAAAATTTTCACAACATTTTGCTATTTTTCACAAACAAACACTGAATGTATCGGCCAAATTTGACTACTAACATAAAGTCCAATGTGTCACAAGAAAACAATCTCAGAATCGCTTGGATTAATAAAGACATTCCAAAGTTATTACCACAAAGTAACTTTAAGTGACACATATCAAATTTGAAAAATGGGCTCTGAGCCTTAAGGCCCAAATTAGGCTGCGTAATCAAGGGGTTAAGCCCCGATAAGCTGTTAGAAGGGGTCGCCCCCCTCTTTCTAACAATTTAAATGCCGCGGTCGCAATTGACCGTGGCATTTAATGGGTTAAACAAGCGGGATCACGCTCGAGTACGATCCCGCTCATTACTGTGAAGTATCGGCTGTAACGTAACGCCAGTTGTTAACGCAATTACACATATTTTCCCCAGTCCAAAACTTATTTTATATACCAACCTTTTATGCGGCACAGTATCAAACGCCTTTGAAAAGTCTAGATACATCACATCCACAGCCTTACCCAGGTCCAGTCTAGAACTTACCACCTCATAGAAGCTAATCAGATTGGTTTGACAGGACCGACCTCTCATAAACCTATGCTGATGCTGCGTTAATAGTTTATTTTCATATAGTTACATCAGGCATATAGTTTCCGGGCTCACTTTCTGACCCCTTTTTTGAATTTTGGCACCACGTTTGCTTTGCGCCAGTCTTGTGGAACAGACCCTGTTATGAAAAAAATCCTTACATATTAGAAATAAGGGTTTGTCTAACACGCTACTTAATTCCTGCAGAACACGGAGGTATATGAGATCCGGGACTGGGGATTTGCCCATTTCAGTATTTTTAAGGCGGCGCTGCACTTCTTGCTGAAATGTATGGCCTATCCTCAGGGCCATCAATACATGATCAGTGGGGGTTCGGCTCTCGGCATCCTCGCTGATCAACTGTTTTGAAGGGGCCACGGTGCTCATACAAGTGCTGCTTCGCATTTATTTCAACCTGCTTATGCTGTGAATCGATGACACACTTGTCAAGTGAATGGGAGTAGGCTGTAATACTGTGAACCGCCACTACAACTATGTTGGCGATTCACAATTTGAGCAGGTACCGAATAAAAGGGAAGAAGCAATCGTACGAGCGCCTTGGCCCCTTCAAAACAGCTGATCGGCGGAGGTGCCGGGAGTCGGACCCCCACCGACCAGGTATTGATGGCCTATCCAGAGGGCCAACACTTTCAGTTTTGAGTTTCTTATTATTTATGTATTTGAATAATATTTATGGGTGATTTCTACTTTGTTGGGCAACGAATCTCTCTGTTTCAATCTTTGATGCCTTTTTCTGTCTTTTAAGCAACTTTATTTTTTCTGTATAATTATTTAATTCCACATCACTACCGTCTTGCTTTAGTAGTAGTTTGAATGCTTTTTATCATTTTTATCATTTATTTCCCCCCTTACGGTTTTATTTAACCACATCGGTTTCGTCCTATTTCTAGCGTGTTTATTACCATAAGGTATATATTTTTTTGCAGTACATATTTAAGAGGCTTTTAAAAATATCACATTAACTTTGTGTATTTTTGAGGACATTGTCCCAGTTTATGCTATGAAGTTCATCACTTAGCCAATGAAAATTGGCCTATCTGAAGTTTAGTGTTTTGGTAGCTACTCTACTAAAAATCTTAATAATGTATACATGAAACTTATGTTGTGGTCACAATTACTAAGGTGATCCCCCAACCTGTACTTGATATCCTGTCCCGCCTATTGTACTTTTGATATATTTTCTGGCCAGCGCATAAAGTGCTGTTCTTCCAATTAAAATGAGACACTGCAACGGAACCCTGACTTATAAGTCAATGGGGCTCCTCGGTGTCTGTTGTGTTGTGTGAATATGGCGATAAAGAGCACTGCCCGTTTATATAGGACATGCCCCCAACTGACAGCATTTGAATCGCAAATAGCGCATACCACCTTCAGCATGCCCCTAAAATGATTACAAGCCACACGTCAGACTTGGCTAGATCCCCCTTTGTACAGACCTTAGGTCAGTTCCCCTCTCCTTTATTCAGACCCACCTACATACAGACCCAAGATAAGATCCCTTAATAATGATCAGGTCACACAATAATGACAGCCCCCCACATCAGACCCGCTAAAAAGACAGACCCCAGATCAGACCCATGAAAATGACAGACCACAGATCAGACTATGCCCCATGTTTCACTTGACAGACCTGTAAAGGAGAAAGCGGTAGCGGGAACCCACACAAAAGCGGCAGCAGTGTGACCCTCACAAAAGTGGCAAAGTTGAGTGGATTTTAAAAGCTGTCTTGCATACTCTGTAAGTGTGTCTGCTCGCACGTCAGTGCCCTAGCAGCCAGCAATGAAACATGGGGTCTGATATGGGGTCTGCAATTTTGTCACTAGGGATACTTGGTTTGAAAAGGTTGAGAAACACAGCACTAGGCAATGTAAGGACCCCACAGGCAACTCTTCATATGTCAGCTTGCTGTATGACTTGGGGGGGGGGGGGGTAGGATATTGGGGGATAACTGAAGTCAAACCTGGATTGTAAGTTTCCGTTGTATTGCCCAGCTACTCCTTAGAAGCACAAGAGTTACAAACATTTACATTCTGAAATGAATTTAAAAAAAAGTCTATTAATCCTACAGAAGTCAGGAATACTACACTCAACAGTACATAACAATATCTAATTTATTTCAGCCTTCACTTACATATAGGTTACAAAGAAAGACGGTCATTTTATTTAACAAATAGCATTTTTCTTTCCAGAAATAAAACTAAAGTCATATTTATAGTGCTAAGGTACAGACTTCTCCTGGGAGTTCAAGGAGTTTCTTAGAGCGGTGAGAAAGCACAAGGGGCTTGTATACTAAATATCAAAAGTACAGTTGTTTCTGCATAGAAAACACTGAGCGCTAGGAATATTCCTTGTACACATGGTTGAGTCTGTCTGGCATTTCATGGTTATAAAAACTGATGAGCTCTGTCCCACCAGGATGTCCTGAATCAACACTTAAGACCATGGCATTCAGACTGTCCGATATACATGGCATTGTGCCTCTCTTGTGATGAAGGGATTACTGTTCTGCTCAGAATAGTCAAATAAAAGTTATTTCTAAAAAATATATGTATATTTTTTATCTATTTTAAACATTTTGATGGAATCCGCTTATTTTAAAGGAAGAGCATTAACCAAAAAGTAAGTCATTTAAGAAGAAAGTCCAAATTACCTGAGCAAATAATCTGTGTTAGAATGAATTGTGGATCTATGCAGAATTTATTTTAAAAGCTTGCTCTTCTGTTAAAATATTTTGTTATTTAGCGACACATAGTAAAATAAATGTTAGTTTTGGCAAAGTACCCGTAATAAATATTTTTGATAAATTATATTGTACTCAAAGTATTTAAATCAGTAATGGGTCAAAAGCTTCTCCAGGATTAACATCCAAAGCACTTATACTTTTTAATTAACCAGTTTGGTGCCTGCAGCTGTATCATATACAGTATACATAAATATATCTATCTATCGATCTCATATCTATCTATCGATATATATATATATATATATATATATATATATATAAATATATATATATATATATATATAAATATAGGGGCCAGTATATATTAAATATGCAACTTAGGGTGTCCTGTAGGTAAGGGGGCTCACTTCCACATTAAAAGCACATAAAAGTGCTCATAATTCCTGGTGAAACCCAATACACTACAGCAATTGGTTTATATGTGAGGGATTTGCTGGAGATACATAAAGGAAGTGCTCTATGATAAGCTGTTGAAAATAAAGGGGCCCATATATTATACTTGTGTGGGGGCCCAATGTTGTCTGTGTCCGTATATAAAGAGAAAGATATATCTATGTTTTAAGGATGCAGATACAATTGAATTCTATGGCGGAGCTATCAGCTGAGCTCCCTGCTCTACAATTCACTAGGTTACAGGCCACGTTAGGACTACAGCCGATAAGATGCTGGAACAGGATCCCTGTGCAGGCCAGCGCAATGACGTCACTCCGGCCTAGGCAACGGTCCATTTCGGCGTCTCAGATTCTTCAGGACTAATGAGACTGAGACTCTGCAGCTCCGTTCGTCCGTCCGTCGTGGGAACAGGGCTAGGTGAGTATAAGGTTTTTTATTAATTTGTTTGCTGCGGGCACTATCTACAAGGGGGGATGTGTGTCACTATCTAAAAGGGGGTTAGCTATAGGGGTCGTAGTCTTATAGATATACTGTCTCTCAGATATATCTCTCTTAAATTTACTTGCAATGATGATACAGCAGGAATAGTAATAGTGGTAACAATACGGTAAGTTGCCTGTAGAATACAGTAGTAAATTATAAACTTTTCATGTTGCAGGAGGACTAATGTGTCTTGACTTTGTCCCACTATCCTACACTAGTGACACCTTACAGGACTTTTATTTTATTTTTTTGTACAGGCCTTAGTTCAGTTTCTTCACAGGACACGCTCATACAGGCCTCAGTCCACTTCCCTTACAGGATACAGTGGGGGAGATTTTTTAGAATAGCATTTCAGACGCCAGTCTTAATATAAAGAGTGCTGGAGTATGATGCGCCTGATATATTAGGAGGTACACGCCTCTTACTAAATTAGGCGCATCTTTGACTGTACATGCGCCTGAAACCCTAAGTCTACTTTCTTTACACAACACTCTCTAGGCCTCAGGGCAGCCATATCACAATAAGCGCTGGTTACTACGTTCTCCCAGGGCTGACTCCACACATCCCACACGGACCCAGCTATGGCTCCAAATAAGAGTAGATTCTTTCTCACCACTCACTGCTTCTCTGTCAATGACAGACATGAACTACCAGATACAGCATCCCTCGAAGACTTAGGACTTTTGGCCTCCACTGCAGATTGCCAACAGTCTTATGAAAGCTCCTCGGATATACTCTGCACCTCTCTTTACCGCTTCCCGTCGCTACACTTCACAGCTCACCAAAAGCCTCACGGTGACTGAAGTCGGGGTCCAACTGCAAGCACAGCCGATTCAGGGTCCCACATTACGGTACCTAACCACAAGTTTTCAACAGACAGAGTTTCTCAGCACCTCACGTGGTCAAGCAGCACACTAATGGTGCCAACTCTCTCCCCACTTCCCCCTGGCACCTCCTAACTAGTATTATTTCGCACACCACAGCAACACGACGCATGCCATTATGCTAGTGTCGGGCTCTGCTTTTTTTTTTTTTATAAATAAACAATGGTACCACTTATCACCCCGCTGCAGATCATACAGTGACTACAGTACTGATCAGTCAGAGAGAAAATAAACTTTTACATTCAGTGACTCACAGGGGATGTCTTCTCTGACTGGAAGTTTTTTTTTCTCCTTTTTTTCCTACTTGTGGCTCTGACCGCTGATAGAGTGACCAGAGGATTTTTCCAGTGTTGCTAGAGTTGCTTTTTTTCAAAGTATCAAATTAAATGAACATCTGTACAAGAACTGATAGAGGAAGTATATATGTATACGTGGGGCTCCATACACATCCTGAAATATACCTAGCTAGTGACGCCTTATCTAGCTTCTACTTAGATTTAGTAGATAAATATAATTAGTTTCTATTCAGAAAAATGTAATAAAGGCCCTTTTACACTTGTTTTTTTACAGCCTGAAAGAACGATTAAAAATATTAATCTTTATTGATTTCTAACTAATAAAACAGGCTCAAAGCCCAATATAAACATAAACACAGGCAAAAGCAAGCGGTCAGAGTGATGAGAAGCGTCAGCAGGTGATAGGACGTACATCCACCCACAGATCGCATACTCTCCTTATAGTATAGAGTTTCTCTGAAACCCTTGCCACTAGTGGAATAATACTACACGTTTCAGTGTCCCCTAGTTTATGAGGTACATCATGAGGGATTGCCAAAGCATTGGAGTCCGGGTGCGCTGATTGGCTGCTACAATGTAGACTCGCCATCATCCGTGACTACAGCAATGACGTGCTTATTGCGGATTGGTCGCCGGTCGAACCTACGTTAATGGGTGGGAGGGCTTAAGCCTTTAAATATTCGGCGTCTCCTTGGCGTGTGTGCAGCCAATGAATTAGAGTGCACACGCTGGGAGACTAAATAAGCACAAAAATAGTGCTAACCGGCCTAAATGATTGAAATATAATCCCTGATGACGTACCCCATAAACTAGGGGACACTGAAATGCATAGGATTATTCCACTAGTGGCAAGGGTTTCAGAGAAACTCTATACTATAAGAAGAGTTTGCGATCTGTGGGTGGATGTACATCCTATGACCTGCTGACGCTTCTCATCACTCTGACCGCTTCTTTTGCCTGTATTTAGGTTTATATTGGGCTTTGAGCCTGTTTCATTAGTTAGAAATCAATAAAGACTAATATTTTTAATCGTTCTTTCAGGCTGTAACAAACTTTAGACTTCATTGAATGAAACATCTTATCAATTACATACAGTGAAAACCCTTTTACACTGGCCAATGATTGGGCAAATGTGTGTTCATATGAACCTTCCAGATTATTGCCCTGTGTAAACAGGGTAACGATCAGCAGATGAATGGGCAAACGCTCGTTCATCGGCTGATCGCATTGTTTATGCAGCACAAAATATTATCATTGTCGGCAGCACATCTCCCTGTGCAAACAAGGAGATGCACTGCCAACATGATGGAAATACGCTGCCAACATGATGGAAATGCATGGGGATGAGCGATCATAGTAACTATCGCTCGTCCGCATATATTACTGATCATAGCTCCTGACCAGAGCTCAGAGCCATTTTGAACCACGCGCTGTCTTTGTGTGAAGTTATTTCTCTCTGGCTTTAACACTTACCGTTTGAATCGAAAGGAAGAGACCCTTTGTCTGAAATAGGCAGATCTGCTCTAACGCATGATGACTTCTTCCAGCTACGACACGCCTCTGAAGAGTTTGTCACCCAGATGTTTGTTGCTTCTCACTATTTCAGCACGTCCGCACCTATAAACTAACACAAACTCCTCATACTGCCACACACTGTGCCCCTGAATTCAATAGCACCATACAGTGTGCTCAAATACACGTGTCACACATCGTGCACCTAGAAAATAAAGCGCCACAGACACACAGTGCCCCCTGTTGACAGTGCTACATTCGCTGTGCTCTTTAAAGATAGTGCCACGTACACTGTGCCTCCTGTAGATGTAAAAGTGCCACACACAATCCTTTTTTATTGCCAAAATGTGAGAGGGATTAGCAGCTGCCATACACATCTGGCTCATCCCCTGGATGTTAAAATCCAACATACAGAACCTTGTTTTGCACTTGCCAATATGGGATCTACTGACAATGATCTAATGTTTATGTCCACTTGAAGATAGCCACACATTATATTTTGGTACATAATGTAATACAGTCATCCTGAGACTGTGAGTCACGGTTTGTAGAGAAACGGTAGTGCTGTAGCAATGTCAAGGACAAGCCACGGTTAATCTAAGTAAAAACAATGACCTTAAAAAAATTCAAGGATCCGCATTATTTTCTGAACCTTTCTAAGTTAAGGCATGCCATCTCGAATTGTAAAATTTGGACACTGAGCCACATCCCCAAGACACAAACTTACTACAACTTTTATAAAATAAACCTGTGCAGAGCCCCAACAAATGTTTCATGCAACGTTCTAGAAAATACACAAGGTGGCCTCATTCTCTCTGAAAATGCCAGAGCCATTTCTCTTAGTCTGAAGTCATCTGCTGGTCATGTGTAGACTAAAAAAAGTCCACAATCATAGCTGTCCTGATTTTCAAAGCTTATAACACGTTTTTCTGTTTATTTTTCAGCCACTCAGAAACACTTTCTTCCAATTTTCACATATTTTTCATGTATAAATGAGACTAATTTATGTAAATAAAGCTTAATCGCTGAATAATGAAAAGCTTTGCTACTTTCTAATATACTTTGTCATTTCATATTTTTTTTTCAATCAGTAAAAGGAAACATTCTAGATTACATCCAGAAGTTGGAAACCTGTACAGACCTATTAGTCTTCACAGCTGGGGCTTTGCTACACTGCGAGAGGTTTACTAAGCAAACTGCCCTAGAATTTTGTCTCAAATTGCACCAAAAAAGTGGTGTACATGGCATGCACCAAATCTATTAAGTGTTTAGACACATGATGCGGGGGGCTTCTTCGACAGTTTTGAGAAGTGTCCAGAAAAAGGCTGTGGCTAAAAGAGTTCTAAAATGGTCAAAAGCCGTGAGAGAGAAAAGTGTCTAACATATTTAGTGAATGCGCCAAAGTTATCATACAGCGTGCACCATTGTGATAAATCCGGCACAGATTTAGCCTAATTAAAAGAGTGAAATCCAATGCGGATTCTTTCTGCCATGTCTGGCCTCGGCCTTAGGCCTTTTTACCATAGTGTGTTTTATGTGTTTTAGATGGTGCCTTTTTTTGTTTCATTTTGTACAAGCATTTTCTTCTGGTGTTTTTGAAGTTCTATTGAGAATCGTATGGAAAAACACTGCGCTTTGATAAAAACGCCACTGACCTAAAAGATGCTGCAAAACTGTTACAAACAAAAAAGCTATGTTTGTAGACATTTTATTTAAATGTAACTGTACGCTTTTAACTAACATCTGGTGGCAGCATTTTAGACCCCCCCAAAAAATAAATAAATAATTAAAAATGCTGCAATTACTATATGCGAAACCGGATCAGTTGTTTTAGTTGAGTGCCAAAGTCAGGAGTGTATGCAAAAGGAAAGTATAAGGCCAGGATCACACACACAGAAACTGCCACAAAAACTGCATCAAAACTGTGTGTGTGATCCTAGCCTTAAAATGTAACATGCATTTTTAAGGCTGATTCACGCACAGCGTTTTGCTGCGTTTTTATGCGGTTTTGGTGGCTTTTTAATTGCGTTTTTTGTGAGCATTTTGTGGTGCTTTTTTGTAGTGCGCTAGATGTTACATTAAAGTCTAAAGTAAAATATCAAATGCACTACATACAACTGTGTTTTGGTCTGTGAGGCAATTTCGTGGTCAGTGGCGTTTTTCTCCAAAATGCAGCATGCTCTGGGTATGGCGTTTTCTTTCAGGCGTTTTTCCCATAGGCTTCTTTATAGGACTTTAAAAACGGCAGAAAAATTAACAAAGTGACACCAAATTAAAAACTGCCACAAAAAGCGTTTCATTTTAATAAATCTGGCACCTTTTTAAGAGTTTTTTCAATGCAGTTTAAAATGCTAGAAAATTTCTGTGAGAAGGAGGCCTTAAGGTGGCATTTTTAATTTTGTGTCATTTTGTCCATGAATTTTTTAAGGCGCCTTTAAAGTTCTATTGAGAAGCCGATGAGAAAAACACCTGAACAAACGCCATACCCAGAGCGTGCTGCATTTTGAAAAAAAGGCCACTGACCACAAAATTGCCTCAAAACGCCACAAACCAGAACTAGTGCAATTTATATTTTACTGCAGACTTTAATGTAACATCTGGCCGCACTAAAAAAGGCATACATTTTTTTTGCAGAAAATGCCATTAAATCGCCACGGAAAATGCATAAAAACGTAGCAAAAGGCTGTGTGTGAATCCAGATTTGCAGAGTGGGTCTGTATTCTGGCTCATAGAGGGGGTCCCCCTATCTATGATATCCTTATGCCCAATGCAAATGACACCTGAACTGCAAATAGCATTTATAATAAGAGTACATACATTTTGTGGCACTTGTAAAAAACATCAGTCTTTACCTTGAGTAAGGTCAGGATCAAACACGCCGTTTTCATGCAGTTTTGGACTATTTTTTGAGCCAAAGGCAGAGGTGGATCGAAAAGGAAGAAGAGATATATAAAAAAAAAAACTGGTGTAAAAGAAAATCTACTGGTGGAGAATCCTGTGCATTCCCCAGTTCTTTAATTTTGTGATCTCTGAGAGTAAGAACACATGGAGCGGCAGCCGTACGTGGCCGAGACCACACCCCCACATGTAGTGGCGAATGGCCACAAGATTTTATCGGTTATGCCAGCAAAATCGTGTTACCATTTGCCACCACATGTGGGCGTAGTTTCGGACGTGTGCGGCTGCTGCTTCGTGTGTTCTCACCCTGAATATTAACTTAATATGCTTAATTTCAAACAGCAGACAAGCAGTCTTAAACATTGCACAGAGCACATTTCAATTTGCATCCTTTCTGAACATAAGGCCTCTGTCCCGGATCCTCTATGCAAAGACTATTCTGCACTGCTGGCAGTTCTGCACAGAGTCTCCATTCACTGGTCGCACTCTACGGAGCTCCTGATGCATTTGCATGCAGTGAATCTTTGTGTTGCAAAACCAAATATCCCTGTTCTGGGCAGGGAATTTTATCTGGTTGAGGGAATATACTGAAGGGAAACAGTTTATGTATGTGGTGTCAAGTTCTAGAATCCATAAAAAAAAAAAATACACAGTAGCTGGCAAAGAAATGTCAAGTGGCCCCCGCAGGCAATTAATTACACTAATGTGTCAGCCACTACAGAGTGTCACCCACCTCAGAGTGTGCTGGGTGACCAAATGTAAAAGCAAAGTCTGAAAGCACTACACTTTCTGTGGAATGTGATTTACCTCCCTCAGCAATGGTGGTCTTTAAATGAAAGGGTTAAACATTTGTTAATTAGCAAGCATTTATGCATCTACATCGTTATGAAAAAGTGGCCTAGCAAGTGCGATCACATGTAGAAGTCCTCAATACATACCATCTTGCTGTTTAGTTGAAAATATTGTTACCGATTTTTATTCCATGTCATTATATTTGTGCACTGTGCCTTTAACTGTGTGCTATTGTCTGCTGTTATCTGCTGCCACCCCCCCCCCAGGTGGCATTGCAGAAGAGAGTGGTCTGTTCAGCTACTGTATAAAGGACTTTTGTTATGTTGCTTAACCATACCTCCCAACAGTCCCTGATTCAGCGGGACAGTCCCGGATTCCGAGCGTTGTCCCACTGTCCCAGGTGGCCGGGGGCATGACCCGCTGTCAACTGTAAATGCGTCCTCAGGACGCAGATAGGCTGGGTTCACACGTGGCGGAATTTCACTTAAATTCCGCTGCGGACACTCCGCAGCGTTAATCCGCAGCGGAGCCGTTTGTCCATTGACTTACACTTTAATTTTGCAGTGTTCGTTTAGACGAGGCGTAAAATTCCGCTGCGGAGCATAGGCTGCGGAGCGGAATTTGGTGTCCGCAGCATGCTCTGTCTGTTGCGGAGCAGTGGCGGACTCATGGCGGAATTTCTCCATTGACTTCAATGGAGATTCTAATTTCCGCAATGAAGTCCGCAGCTGTCATGCACATGTTATGTGTGCTGCGTATCCGTCTTGCTTTTTTAACTTGACATTTCTTCATTCTGGCTGGACCTATGTATTTCTAGGTCTACAGCCAGACTGAGGAAGTCAATGGGGCTCCCGTAATGACGGGAGCGTTGCTAGGAGACGTCAGTAAATAGTCACTGTCCAGGGTGCTGAAAGAGTTAAGCGATCGGCAGTAACTGTTTCTGCACCCGGGACAGTGACTACCGATCCCAATAAACATGTATCTGTAAAAAAAAATGAAGTTCATACTTACCGAGAACTCCCTGCTTCTGTCTCCAGTCCGGCCTCCCAGGATGACGTTTCAGTCTAAGTGACGGCTACAGCCAATCACAGGCTAATAACAGGCTGCAGCGGTCACATGGACTGCCGCGTCATCCAGGGAGATCGGGCTGGATGCCGAAGGAGGGACGCGTCACCAAGACAACGGGCGGTAAGTATGAATTTCTTTGACTTTCACAAGGGAAAGTGCTGTCCCTTCTCTCTATCCTGCACTGAATAGGGAGAAGGGAAGTACTTTTACCGCAGTCCGCAGCAGCTAGTCCGCATCAATTTTCTGCACATTTTGTGCAGATCCGCAGCAGAATCTGCAACGCAGATTCTGTGCGGCATTGATGCGGACAGTTGCGGAGGAAATCCGCCACGTACAGTTGAACCCAATTGTGAAGCAGGGAACCATCAGCTCCCTGCTTCAGAATGAGTTCATAGCGGAGGAGCAGAGGGAGCTCCTCCGCTCGCCGAGGATTTCCCGGGTATGGGATCAAGGTGAGTATGTAAAGTTTGCTTTTTTTCCACTTAAAAGTGTTAGTGGCATTAGCTACAGGAGGGAGGAGCTATATGTGGGGCTCAATCTACAGGTGGACTATATGTAGGGAACTATATATAGGGGGCGCTATATATAGAGCGCTATCTACAGGGGCTATATGTAGAGCGCTAGCTACAGGGGGGCTATATGTGGAGCACTATATACAAGGGGCGCTATATGTACAGCGCTAACTACAGGGGGATATATGTAGAGCGCTATCTACAGGGGCTATATGTATAGCACTATCTACAGCGGGGCTATATGTGGGGCACAATCTACAGGGAAGGCTTTATGTGGGACACAATCTACATGGGGTCTATATGTAGAGCACTATATACAGAGGGGCTATATGTAGGGCACTATCTACAAGGGGCTCTATTGAGGCACTATCTACAGGGGGCTCCATGGGGGCACAATCTACAGGGGATATTATCTACAGGGAGCAGTGTGTGTCTGTGTGTGTGTGTGTGCGCGCGTGTGTGGGACACAGTGTATGGTGCTATTATAATCAGGGACACAGTGAATGGGGCTATTATAATTAGGATCACAGTGTATAGTGCTAATATACTTAGAGGTGCAGTGTATAGTGCTATTATAATCAGGGACACAGTGTATGGTGCTATTATAATCAGGGACACAGTGTATGGTGCTATTATAATCAGGGACACAATGTATGGCGCTATTATAATTAGGAACACAGTCTATGGAACTATTATATTTAGGGGCGTAGTGTGAGGCACCATGAGAATGTTATATTTGTTTATAGGTGCAGAAATGTTTTAAAAGTGAGAAGCTGACGACATCTGAGCGGCAAACTGCAGAAATTGGTCATGAACGGGAGAAGTCATCATAGAGGTCTGGACCAGATGGAGAAGAAAAGAGAAAAATAAAACTAGAATCTGAGTGAGTGACTTAATGTAAATGTTTATTCTGCCTCTAATCAGTAATGTAGTCACTGTATGATCTGCAGCGAGATGATGGGTGGTATGATATATTTTTTTGGGGAACAGCAACTCCCAGCATATCCTTACCATTGTTTGGGTCATGTTGGGAGCTGTAGTGTTACTCATACAAACCTATAGGGCAGGGGTTGCACTAAATTGAGCTGTATTTGTGCTGGCACTGTATTTATGTACTGAGCTTGGTTCTGGTGTTGAATATCTATATGAGCTTTGTTCTGGTGCTGTATTTATGTACTGAGCTTTGTTCTGGTGCTGTATTTATGTACTGAGCTTTGTTCTGGTGCTGTATTTATGTACTGAGCTTTGTTCTGGTGCTGTATTTATGTACTGAGCTTGGTTCTGGTGCTGTATTTATGTACGGAGCTTTGTTCTGGTACTGTATATCTGTACTGAGCTTGGTTCTGGTGCTGTATATATGTACTGAGCTTGGTTCTGGAGTTGTATATATGTACTGAGCTTTGTTCTGGTGCTGTATATATGTAATAAGCTTGGTTCCGGTGTTGTATTTATATACTGAGCTTGGTTGTGGTACTGTATATATGTATGATCTTGGTTCTGGAGCTGTAATTATATAGTATATTTTTATAATAGCAAAATTGCAGGGCAGATGGAGTTGTTTTCAATTCATTGTATATTTAATGGGAACCTGTCAGGTAGTTTTAAGCCCTTGAACCGCCACTATGCGGTAATACATGACCTGACAATATTTCCAAATATTCATCTGTATATTTTTTTCAGATGCAGCAAAATCTATCAATTCAACTTTTTAAACGGCACACACTATTTGCTAATTAATCATTAAAGGGTCATGGGGTGGTGCCGTTATCCTGAAGAGTCACATAGTCCTGCCTCCAAACCCACCTTTCCATGCTTGATTGACATCCCCCTGGCTGTTCTACATCACTACCAGTCTCCTCCAACATTCTCAGATGCGCCATTGCCTTGTACTACTTGGGCACGCACCATGCAGCGGGGTGTACTCTGCCCCGCTGCACCGCGCATGCAAATACAAGGCAATGGCGCATCTGCAAGAGTTGGAGGAGGCTGCTAGTGATGTAGAACAGCCAGTGGAATGTCAATCAAAATCTGAGGGGCGCCATTTAAATTTTTGCCTCAGGCAGCAGGAAAGCTAGAAATCGGCCCTGGGGGAGTGACAGCATTTGCAGTTGCAGGATAGGGCTAGCAGACATGCGTCACAATAGGCACGTCTGCTAGTGGTAGAAGTTAGAACACGCCTCATTGACGATGCACGCACTGCCAGAGAGGAACAGGAAAGCAGCGCGGTGCACATGCGGTGAGGTTAGTGTGGTACTCGCCTCCTGCCCCAGCCAACTTTAAACTGATAGGCCGACGCTAGGGAGGGATTAATTAGATAGAAAGGGGGGTCCGTCTAACTCACTAGAGAGGAGTCTATGGGGGATAATAATATCCCCCCATAGAGCACTCAGCAGTCAGACGCTCAACCCCCCCTGCTGTATAATAAATACTGAGGGCTATATGGGAAATGGGGGGATTATTCCCCCCTTCATAGCGTCCTCTGCAGTCACTTGTATGGTTAGACCCCCCGTTCAGTAAAATCCCCCCTTTCTCATAGAGCCCTCAGTAGTTACTAATATATTGCAAGGGGAGATCAGATTATCTGACTGCTGGGGGCTCAATAGTGGGAGGGGGGTCTGAGTGACTAACTACTGAGGTCTCTATGGAAGGGATATCCCCCCCACAGAGACGTCAGAGTCAGATACTCAAACCCCCCTATAGTGCTCTCAGCAGTAAGTCAGACAATCTGACCTCCCCTTGCAATATAATCCCCCCCCCCATACAGCCCTCAGTAGTTATTTTACTACAAAGGGAGGGGTGTCTGACTACTTAAAGGGGTTTTCCCACAAGGGACATTGATGACATATCCACAGGATATGTTATAAATGTCAGATAGATGGGGGTCCCACCACTGGGACTCACACCTATCTCAAGAACGGGGCCCCCTAAACCCTGTTCTACCGCTTTCTGCTCTCGCTGCCTCCCAGCCACTTTTCAATCTGCCGCTTCACTTTAGTGATTAGTGGGGGTTTCAGTGCTCGGACCCCCCACCGATTAAAAGTTCTGACATATCACTATGACATGTTAAAAGTTTAGTTACACTTTAAAGAGACGTATTACAATTTTTTTTTATTATTAATAATATTTTTTTTCTTTAGTAAAACAGTGTATCAGTGTGTTTGGTGCAACTTTCTAAATACTTTTTAATAAAAATTATTTAAACTTTTTGAGATGCAGCTGCTTTATATCCTGTATATATCCGGTGCAGCTGTATCTAGTGCTAAAACCTGTATCAGTCAGGTTAGTGGCACGGACGAGTACTGTGTCAGCGGGTTGGGGGGTTTAGTTGCGTGCGACGGAGAAGGAGGGGGCCCAAGTTGTGTCAACAGTCCAGGGCCCATAGTACACTTAATCCGCAACTGATGGGCACTATCTATATGAGCCCTGTGTCACTATCTACAAGGGCACTGGCACTAGGAGCAGCTAAGGGGGCATTAGACTGTATGGGGCAGCTTTGGGGGCATTATGCTCTATGGGGGAATTTGGGCATTACACTGCATGGGAGCATCTGTATGGGCATTACACTGCATGGGAGAATCTGTGTTGGCGTTATACTGTATGGGTGCATCTATGGGTCAGTATACTGTATGGTGGCATTATACTGTATGGTGTCAGCTAGAGGGCATTATACTGTGAGGGGGCAGCTATTTGGTATTATACTGTGTGGGTGGCACTGTGGAAGCATGATAATGTGTGGGCTGAATCGGGTGTGTTTGGGCGGGGATTTAGTTGGATTAGAGGCATGGCTTAAACGATAAAAATTGTCGCTGTGTGCGCCGCGTCGGTTGTCCCTCTTGTGATACTTGAAAGTTGGGAGGTATGGTTTAACCTTGTTTATATAGTAGTGTTGTGGCACTGTTTAAAGGCAACACTGTGCGTGCCCAAGTATTACAAGGCAATGGCGCATCTGAGAAAGTTGGAGGAGACTTGTAGGGATGTATAACAGCCAAGGGGATGTTAATCAAGCATGGAAAGGTGGGTTTGGAGGAAGTACTATGTGACTCTTCAGGATAGTGGCACCACCCCATGATCCTTTAATCAGTAATTAGCATATAGTGTGCGCTGTTTTGAAAGTTGATTTTAGTGGAAGGTGCGGCTCTGCTAACGTCAAGCCATCATGTAATGTCAAAGTTTCAGCAACATATATGGGTAGGGGGGACCGCAGTGCACTTTAGAAACACTGCCTGCGAGACATTATTGAGAAGACTTGGCTATGTTCACACGGGGTCTTTTGCCGAGTTTATTGACGCGGAAACCGCGTCGCAAAACTCGGCAGAAACGGCCCGAGAACGCCTCCCATTGATTTCAATGGGAGGCGTCGGCGTCTTTTTCCCGCGAGCAGTAAAACTGCCTCGCGGGAAAAAGAAGCGACATGCCCTATCTTCGGGCGCTTCCGCCTCCGACCTCCCATTGACTTCAATGGGAGGCAGGAGAAAGCGTGTTTTCTGCCCGCGGCGCTCAATGGCCGCGGGCGAAAAACGGCGCGATCATTGCTATTCACACGGAGTATTTTGGGGGAGGAATATCTGCCTCAAAATTCCGTTTGGAGCTTTGAGGCAGATATTCCTCCCCCAAAATACTCCGTGTGAACATAGCCTTAAAACAGAGATTATAAATTGCCAGTTAGATACTTCAATGAGTGTAGTATTGGTGCGTCCCAGATTAAAAGTAATCTAGCTCAAAAAAACAAAAAACACAGATTCCAGGAGATACCCAGCACACATTAGGGTATAAAAAAATTATTTATATTAGTCTATATAAATACCATTTCCCAGGTTATTTCCTTAAGCATATTTTACAGGAATGGTACACCTATTAACCCTTTCCTGCCCCATGACGAAACTGTACGTCATGGAACGGGGGGGGGGGCGGTGAAGTTTGGAGCGGGCTAAGCCTGCTCCATTTGCTGTCAGGCTGTGTATCACAGCTGGCACGCTGCTCTTAAGGCAAGGAACAAAGAAGCCCTGCCTTAGTAATAGACGCTGTCAATCAACCAGCAGCCATTACTAGGGCGGTAGTAATAAAGTTTTTAAAAAATGCAAAGACATAGAAAAAATATTTTATTGAAATAAAAAAAAAAAAACACACATTCCTCATTAACCATTTTATTGAGAATAAAAAAAGCCGTCATTGAAGTAATCCTCGAATTTGATATAGTCCAACGACCGAACCTGTAAAAAAACACAAAACACAAAATAAAACACATTAGTAACACATATGCTAGGCTTAGATTCAGGGTCCATGTATGACACGGTCTGTTAAACGCTGTATCTAAGCTTACCACATGTTATGGCAGCTCAGTCCCGTTCACTTGAACGCAATCCCAGGCACAGTCGCCCCGTGTGTGTACGGTGTTGTGCTTGTTAAAGGGAACCTGTCACCAGCATTTCACCTATTACACCAGCAATACCAGGTGGTAGTGGGTGAAAAATCATTTCTATATAACCTATAATTATCTTCTTAGTCGGCTCTGTAGCTTTAGGCCTTATTCACACGAACGTGTGCATTTTGCACGCGCAAAAAATGCAGCGTTTTGCGCGCGTTGCACTTCCATGTGTCATCAGTGAATGGTACGTGGCTGTGTGATTTTCACGCATATGCCATCCTTATGACACGCGGTTTTGATGTTAAGACGGCCGCCTCAAAGAAGTGCATGTCACTTCTTGGGACGTAATTGGAGCCGTTTTTCATTGACTCCATAGAAAAACAGCTCCAATTACGTCCGTAATGGACGCTGTGAAAAACGTGAGTACGAACAATTACGTCTGAAATTCAGGAGCTGTTTTCTCCTGAAAACAGCTCAGTAATTTCAGACGTATTTTACGTTTGCGTGTGAACATACCCTTAGGGTTCAGTTTTTTAGTGTCTCCACACTGTATGCTAATGAGCATAAAAGAGTCATATCTTTGTTTGAAAAGAGTCAAATCTTCGTTTGAAAAGAGCCAAATCTTCATTCCTCAAGTCTTTCCGAGTTTACTCCGCCTCCTTACTTTTGAGTGACAGTTCCTCGCCTTCCCCCAGCACACAAAATCCCGCGCTCGTGCATTGATGTCCTCTTCTGGTGTGTGCGCATAAAGGGACACCGGATTATTACGATAAAAGGCGCAAAGTGTTTTCAGACCGTTATTTACAGTCAGAGGAGGAGTTTAGGAAAGGGGATAATGGCAATGAACTTTTGATAGCAGCGTCCAGTGAGGGATGAGTAAAGTTCAATAGGTGAAATGCTGGTGACAGGTTCCCTTTAAATAGGAAAAGTCCACGCTGTGGCCCCATCAATCACGGACCCCCACCAATCTGATATTGATGGCCTATCCTAAGGATGGGTCATCAATATAAAATGCCCAGAAAACCCCTTTAATGTAATGGTAATGTGTGTGTGAAGTTTGAAGTTATATAACATGGCAGAGGGCAGGGCCACGCAATCTTCAGTATGGGTGTTAGGGGTAGTTCACACTGAGTTTTTTTAATACGTTTTTGATGCAGAAACCACATTGGAAAACGCGCCAAAAAACGGCCGACCATTGATTTCAATGGGAGGAGGAGGCATTTTTTTTCCTGCGAGCAGTAAAACACGCTCGCGGGAAAAAGAAGCGATATGCCCTATATTTGGGCGTTTATGTCTCTAACTTCCCATTGACATAAATGGGAGGCCTAGAAAGCATTTTTCGCTGCGTTGTTTGCCCGTGGAGCTCAATGGCGAAAAACGCAGCGAAAAACACGGCAAACAGCGTACAGGCAGATCGAAATTTGCCTCAAAATTCTAGGCGAGCGTGTGTGTGTTTTGCGCGCGCAAAAAACGCTGCATTTTGCGCGCGCAAAAGGTACATAACAGTTTTGTGTGTCATCATTTGGTGCGCGGCTGTGTGATTTTCGCGCAGCCGCCATCATTATGACACTCTGTTTTTATGTTTGAATGAAAACAGAAAAGCACCACATGCTTTTATTTTTACATAGTTTTTACTGCTGTTGCGCGAATCACGAGCGTCACACGGAAGTGCTTCCGTATGCTGCGCGTGATTTTCATGCACCCATTGACTTCAATGGGTGCGTGATGCGCAAACAACGCACAAATATAGGGCATGTTGTGAGTTTTACGCAGCGGACACACGCTGCGTGAAAATCTCTGCACGGCCCCATAGACTAATATAGGTCCGTGCGACACGCGTGAAAATCACGCGCGTTGCACGGACCTATTATACGTTCATCTGAATAAGCCCTGAGGCAGATTTTTCTGCCTGCAAAAAACTCCATGTGTACAGGGCCTTAATCCACTAGTTGCTCCTTGGCTTCTGAGACCTGTGCTTCAGTCCATTAGCACACTAGGACCATATGTGGGCTATTTTTAAAATCTGCTAAATCTCAGCAATAAATATTGAGTTGTTTTTAACTGGTAAAACCTTCTGTGTTACAGATTTTTTTTTTATTACAAATTAATTTCGGCAAAAAAAATGACATTTTAAAACTTCCCCTCTACTTGCTTTAATTCCTGTGAAACGCCTTAAGGGTTAAGAGACTTTGAGAATACTGTTTTGAATACTTTGAGGGGTGCAGTTTTTAAAATGGGGTGATTTATGGGGACTTTCTAAAATATAAGGCCCACAAAGTCACTTCAGAACTGAACTGGTCCTTGAAAAAATAGCCTTTTGAAATGATCTTGAAAATATGAGAAATTGCTGCTAAAGTTCTAAACGTTGTAACTTCCTAGAAAAATAAAAGGACGTTCAAAAAACAATGCAAACATAAAGTAGACGTATGGGAAATGTTAACTAGTAACTATTTTGTGTGGTTTTACAAGCAGATACATTTAAAATTGAGGAAAATGCTATTTTTCTCTAAATTTTGGTGTTTTTCCCAAATAAATATTACATTTGTTGACCAAATTTTTTCACTAACATAAAACACAATATGTCATGAGAAAACAATGTCAGTTATTATCACATAAAGTGAGACAGTGTCAGATTTGAAAAAAATCGGCTGTGCCACAAGGCCAAAACAGACTGCGTCCCGAAGGGGTTAAAAGTGATTTAAAAATCGTATGTTCAAAAAAACTGCTACCAATAAAATCTATGGCTCGTCCCACAAAAAATAACCCCTCATACCGCTCAATCGGCGAAAAAATAAAAAAGTTATGGCTCGCAGAATGTGGTGACACAAAACACATAGTTTTAACAAATAGTTTTTTCTTTGCAAACGTACTATAATATAAAAAAAACTATATAAATTTGGTATCACTGTAATCGTATTGAGCTGCAAAAAGTTCAGTTGTGGTTTTTTACCGCATGGTAAAAGCCGTAAAAACGAAACCCAAAAAACAATAGCCAATTTTTTTTTCCAATTCCACCGCACAAAGAATTTTTTTGCCGTTTCCCAGTACATTATATGGTACTTTAAATGGTGCCAATAGAAACTACAACTCCCCCTGCAAAATATAAGCCCTCACACCACTCTATTGATGGAAAAATAAAAAGTTATGACTCATGGAGGGCGGGGAGTAAAATACTAAAATGTAAAAATGAAAAATGTCTTGGTCTTTAAAAACCACCTACTGTAAGTCACCTGGCCAGGTCATTCTAAATTAGATTGCACAAAAGGTCCACTGCACAGTATACATAACCATAAGCATTAGAAAGAATGGTTGGTGAACTACATTATATTCCCAATAGGGGAAAAGAATTTCGGAATTCCAAAAAAACACACCTTTGATACACCATAAATAGATGCATATGACGAAAAGCATTTTTTCTCACTACTGTATTTGTCTTTGGCGATGAAGGTAGACATCTTTTCATATATCTGTTAGGTTATGTTTTCAGACGTAATTCGGGCATTTTACGCCTCGAATTACGCCTAAAAAAACGGCTCCATTACGCCTACAAACATCTGCCCATTGCTTTCAATGGGTTTTACGATGTTCTTGCATGTCACTTCTTGGGACGTTTTTGGAGCCGTTTTTCATTGACTAGATTGAAAAACAGCTCCAATAACGTCCGTAAAATACGCCGCGAAAAACACGAGTAGTTACAAAAACGTCTGAAAATCAGGAGCTGTTTTCAGACTAAAACAGCTCCGTATTTTCAGATGTATTTTGCTACTGCGTGTGAACATTCCCTTACTATCTATATGCCCTATTTCATTGGCATTCCTTGATTACCATTAATATAGTGGGGTGCATGTGTTGGAATGGTTCCCTTCTATCGGGCATTTCAGATTTTGTCACCAGGAATGGTGGGATTTGTGTCAGGATGAAGTCGGGTACAGGGAGTTTCTGGAGGGCAGATGGCGTCCATCTGAACTAGGTGGGAATGGACCTGTGGAGTCTATGCCTAGAGCGGGAAGTAGCGGTGTGGAGGAACTCACAGGCTTGAGGGAGTCAAGGCCTGTTCGCTGTGACAGGGGGAGTCCTTGAGGTTGGTCATTAAAAGCAGTGGGGGGTGATGCATCGCGGCTATGCATCCACCCCAAAACATTGGAAGGTGTGGCTCTCAGATGTCCGGCTGGATACTGGGAGGCTTCCCAGGGTTTTATGCCTAAGAAGCTTAATTTTGTGAACAGAGGTCATCTGCAAAAAGGTACTCAGTGCCTCCGAGCCAGATTACAGCTGGGTGTAAGAAAAGTGGTGTGGGCAGATGGCCAAGAATTTGTGGGTGGCTTCAAGGACTTTTACTGTCATAGTTAAATTTAAGAGATGTTATGACCCTGATAGGGTTGTGTTTTTTGATTGTTGTGGTTTCATTCAAATATTGAAATTACATGTTAATAATATTCTTGTCAAATTATTTTGGATATGTTTATCTAATAAAACGGCTACTGTGGCCATTACATCCAAACCTGGTCTCGTAGTGTTTCTTTAAGTGGGTCATAGAAGCTAGTCAAGGATTAACAGCTAAGGCTCGGTTCACACACTCTATTTACGGACGTAATTCGGGCGTTTTAGCCCCAAATTCCGTCCGAAAATGCGGCTCATAAGCGTTGGCAAACATCTGCCCATTCATTAGAATGGGTCTTACGATGTTCTGTGCCGACGGTCATTTTTTTTACGCGCCGCTGTCAAAAGGCAACGCGTAAAAAAGACGCCCGCGTCAAAGAAGTGCCTGTCACTTCGTTAGATGTAAATGGAGCCTAAGGGTATGTTCACACGGCAGCGTCCGTTAAAGCTGAAATTACGGTGCTGTTTTCAGGAGAAAACAGCACCGTAATTTCAGCCGTAATGGCATGTGCAAGCGCTTTTCGCTGCGTCCATTACGGACGTAATTGGAGCTGTTTTTCCATGGAGTCCATGGAAAACGGCTCCATTTACGTCTGAAGAAGTGACAGGCACTTCTTAGACGCGGGCGTCTTTTTTACGCGCCGCCTTTTGACAGCGGCGCGTAAAAAAAATGACCGTCGGCACAGAACATCGTAAGACCCATTCACATGAATGGACAAATGTTTGCCGACGCTTTTGAGCCGCATTTTCGGACGTAATTCGGGGCTAAAACGCCCGAATTACGTCCGTAAATAGTGTGTGTGAACCCAGCATAAAGGTTAAGGTATAACATGACTACTTATTCCAGTCAGGAAGAGGCCGAATAATAGGCTGAAAGGCGATGAGGGGAGGCCTCCATGACCTGGTTAGGAGGGTGGGCTTAGCACAGTCAGCCTATGGGGGGGTTAGATGGGAGGAGAGGGGGAGCGGACTAGGGTGATTGAAGGGAGGAAGCAGTATTAGGAGAGGCTTCCCGCCATTTCCTCTGCATTCCATCCCAAGCGGAGGCAGAGACAACAGCATTTCCCACCCGCCCTTCATTTATTTTAGCTGTTGCATTTTTGATTGATAGTTGGTCGCTATTGTAATATTGGGCGTGGGGGGTGGGTTTTGTTTCTTGTATCATTTGTCTGAGTGTATATTGCTTTGCCTTCGTTTGTCATGGCAGCTGCAGGGGGAGTCCTTGAGGTTGGTCATTAAAAGCAGTGGGGGTAATGCATTGCAGGTATGCATCCACTTCAAAACATTGGAAGGTGTGGCTCTCAGATGTCTGGATACTGGGAGGCTTCTTAGGGTGTTATCCCTTAGAAGCTTGAATTTGTGAACAGAGGTCATCTGCAAAAGATACTCGGTGCCTCCGAACTGGGTTACGGCTGGAGGTAGGAAAAGTGGTGTGGGCAGATGGCCGAGAAATTGTGGATGGCTTCAAGGACTTCCTCTGTCATGGTTAAGTTTAAAAGATGTTATGACCCTTATATGGTTGTGTTTTTTGATTGTTGTGGTTTAATTCCATTCTTGGAATTACATGTAAATAATGTTTTTTGGTAAATTATTTTGGATATGTTTATCTAATAAAACACCTGCTGTGGCCATTAAATCCAAACCTGGTCTCGTAGTGTTTCTTCAAGTGGGTCACGGAATCTCATCAGGGATTAATAGGTAACGGTTAAGGTATAACACGACTCTACTTACACCAGTCATGGTACCACACACACTATCAGTCACATAAGTAGAAAATGTAGGATGGCGGCAGTTGAGGCATTACACTCCAGATCAGCCCTCAAAATAAATTCAAAATTTAGACCAAACACAAAAACCGACCCCAGACCAGACCCAAAATATACTCTGACCACTGTCCCCTACAGAGCTGTTTTCAAGGGAAAACAGCTCCTGATTTTTAGCCGTTTTTTGAGAAACTCGCGTTTTTCGCTGCATTTTTTGCGGCGTTTTCGCAGCGTTTTTTACGGCCATTTTTGGAGCTGTTTTCAATAGAGTCTATGAGAAAACGGCTCCAAAAACGTCCCAAGAAGTGTCCTGCACTTCTTTTGATGAGCCGTCATTTTACGCGCAGTATTTTGACAGCGACGCGTAAAATTACAGCTCGTCTGCACAGAACATCGTAAGACCCATTGCAAGCAATGGGCAGATGATTGCCGACGTATTGGAGCCGTCTTTTCAGGCGTAATTCGAGGCGTAAAACGCCTCCATTACGTCTGAAAAGAGGTTTTGTGCACATACCCTTAGATGTAGCGATCAATCACGATCACAGCATCTAAAACGTTAGATAGCCGATAGCGCATCAGCGCCCCCACAACGCGATTGTGTGGCGCCGATGGTTGTCATGTCAGCCCAGGGGCCTAATGAAGTCCCCCAGTACCCATTTCTTCATCTCCAGTTAAGCCCTGCCTCTAGCAGGGCATAATAAGAGCCTGTAAAAATGACAATATACTGCAATACATCTAACGATCACTGGTTCCAGTCCCCTAGGGGGACTAATAAAATGTGTAAAAAAATTAAGTTTTTCAGAGTGTAAAAAAAAAATATTAACCCCTTCCCGACATCTGCCGTATATATACGGCGCACGCCGGGTGGGGGAATATGGAGCGAGCTCACGGGCTCCATAGAGCGAGTGTGTCGGCTGTGTGTTACAGCCGACACTTCCGGGTTACGAGCGGGATTGCGCTTTAGCGCGATCCCGCTTGTTTAACCCGTTAAATGCAGCGTTCAATAGAGATCGCTGCATTTAAATGACTAAAAACAGGGGGGCGACCCCCTGTAACATCTCAACGCCCCCCCCACGGCGAGATCGGGGGGGAGCCGTTGGTTCACACGGCTGCCTGGGGGTCTGACGAAGTCCCCCAGGTCCGCCATCTTGGTACTCCTATGAAGCTCTGCCTCCGGCAGGGCTTCATGGGAGACTGTCAGAATCACGATATACTGCAATACATTAGTATTGCAGTATATCGTGCAAGCGATCTAACGATCGCTGGTAGTAGTCCCCTAGGGGGACTAATAAAAAATGTAAAAATGAGTTAAATAAAGTTGTTTTTTTTGTGTAAAAAAATAAATAAATATTAAAAGTTTAAAAAAAAAACCTTTTCCCATTTTCCCCCTAGAGCATAGTAAAAAATTAAATAAATAAGCATAATTGGAATCGCCGCGTCCGTAAAAGTCTGAACTATCACAATATATCATTATTTAACCCGCACGGTGAACGCCGTAAAAAAAAATAATTGTAAACGCCAGAATCTCTATTTTTTGTTCACCTAATCTCCCACAAAAAATGAAATAAAAAGTGACCAAACCGTCACATTTACACCAAAATGGTATTATTAAAAACTCCAGCTTATCCCGCAAAAAATAAGCCCTAATACCACTTAATCGACGGAAAAATAAAGACGTTACGGCTCTCGGAATTTGGCAAAACAAAATAAATTTTCTTCTTTACACTTAGGTTTTTACTTGTAAAAGTAGTAAAATATAGAAAAAACTATATATATTTCGTATCGCCGTAGTCGTATTGACCCATAGAATAAAATGAATATGTTGTTTTAATTGTACAGTGAATTCCGTAAAAATGGCGCGCAAAAAACCATGGCGGAATCTCTGTTTTTTTCATTTTCTACCCCACAAATAATTTTTTTCCCGTTTCCTAGTACATTATACGGCAAAATAAATGGTACTACAACTTGTCCCGCAAAAATCAAGCCCTCATAGTACTATATCGACGGAAAAATAAAGGCGTTATGGCCTTTGGAAGTTGGGGAGGGAAAAACGAAAATGAAAATCTGAAAAAGGGCTGCGGCGTGAAAGGGTTAAAAGTTAAAAATAAAAAAACATTTTCATTTTTCTAAGTAATTTTTTGAAGTCATGTAAAAAAAATCTATAAAAAAAATACAAATCTGGTATTGCTGTGTCCATAAAAGTCCAAACTATTACAATATAGAATTATTTAACGTGCACAGTGAATGACATAAAAATAAAAAAATATAAAACGCCAGAATCGCTGTTTTTTTGGTCACTTCATATCCCACAAAAAATGAAATTAAAAGTGATCAAAAAGTCTCATGTCGCCCAAAAATTGTACCAATTGAAACTACGAATCGCCCCGCAAAAAATAAGCCCTCACAACGCTCAAATCGATGGAAAAATAAAAAAGTTATGGCTCTCAGAAAATGGCAACAAAACACAAATTTTATTTTTAACAATTAGTTTCTTCCTTGGTCAAGTAGCAAAACAGAAAATAAACTATATAAATTTGGTATCGCCATAATCGCATTGACTGGTAGAATGAAGTTAACATGTAATTTTTACTGTACGGTGAAAGCTGTAAAAGCGAAACCCCTCAAAAGGAATCGTTTTTTTCCTATTCCACCCCACAAATATTTTTTTTCCAGCTTCTCTATACATTATATGGTACAATAAATGGTGCCGTGAAAAACTACAACTCGTCCCATAAAAAAACAAAAACCTCATATGGCTTTATCGATGGAAAAATAAAAAAAGTTATGGCCTTTGGAAGGTGGGGAGGAAGAAATGAAAACGAAAGTCCCAAAAATGGCTGTGACGGGAAGGGGTTAATACAGACACCAGACCTCCTAAACTAAAAAAAAAAAAAAAAAAAATCCCAGACCCAAAAATTATTTCTAGGCTCAACTATGGGTGTTGTATTAGGGTATGTTCAGACGCAGAGTCAAAAACAGCTCCTGATTTTCGCGGTGTATTTCGCTGCTTTTTTTTACGGCCGTATGTCCCAAGAAGTGTCTTGCACTTCTTTTTTGCGGCCGTTCTTTTTTGTGTAAAAAAAAAAAGGCTCCGTCGGAACAGAATGCCGTTTTCCCATTGAAATCAATGGGCAGATGTTTGGAGGCGTTCTGCTTCCGATTTTTTTGGCCGTGTGAACATACCCTTAGAGCTGTAATACAGCAGTGTGCATGAGGCCTAACTTGTTCAACGTTAAAAAAGTTTTCTCCCATGTATCTTAACATTGTAATATTCTTTGTCTGCAGTCTGAATAATTATAGACTCCTTAAATAGATGTTTTCTTCAGCCTAAAAATGCACAGCTACTTATTAAAATGTTCTAACATTTTCTATGAAAAAAACATACCTTTAAATTATATGACCAGAACGGGTTTTAGATACTTCTCAATTAACTAGAGGCCTGGATTTGAAGTGAGAAAGTAGTAAGCCACAAATAAGTATATGTGGCATTGTGTACTCCTCTCTGATCGTTAGGTCGCCTCCACATGGCAGTAATTTGCATCAGCATTTAGAAAGCCAAAACCATGAGTGGATCCTACACAGAGAAAATGTTTTAACCCCTTGAGGATGAGCAATTTTAAATTTTTTCAGTTTAGTTTTTCACTCCCCGCGTTCCAAGAGCCATAACTTTTTTATTTCTCCTTCAATAGAGTTGTGTAAGGGGTTATTTTTTGCGGGAGGAGTTAACTGAAAAAAAAATATTTGCGGGCAATTGGAATTGGAAAAAACTGCGATTCCTACATTGTTTTTTTGTTTTTGTTTTTATGGCTTTCACCGTGCGGTAAAAACGACAATTTACGGTGATACCAAATCTATATCGTTTTTTTTTATATTTTATTACTTTAAAAAACAAAAAACTTTTTGGTAAAAAAAAATGGTTTCGTTTTACCACATTCTGAGAGCCATAACTTTTTTATTTTTCCGTGGATTGAGCGTTGTGAGGGCTTATTTTTTGCGGGATGAGCTATCATTTTTATTGGTACATACAACTTTTTGATCACTCTTTATTACATTTTTTTTGCAAGCTAAGGTGACCAAAAAACTGCGATTTTGGCATTTTAAATTTGTTGTTTTTTTACGGTGTTCGCCGTATGAGTTAAATAATGGTATATTGTAATAGTTCAGACTTTTACGGACGTGGCGATACCAATTTTGCTTATTTTTTACATTACTTTAGAGGAAAAAAGGGTATAAAAATCATCTACTAATGTAGTTGTTTCATTTATCGTGGTAGAGGTATTTGAGGTGTATAAAAAAGGTAAAAGTCCCATAATGGGATAAAAAAATAAAGAAATAAACAAAGTTTAACTAAGTTGAAAGAGAAGTAAAAAATGTTTTTGTTAAATAAAAGTCATAAATGTGAAAAAACATGTTTGGAATTATCTTAATTGTTATAATCAGTAAAATAAAGACAACATGTTATATTTATAGTGGTCAGTGAACAACAAACAAATAAAAACAAATAATGAAAAAAAATATATAAATGAAACACCATTTTATATGAGCCACAAAATTATATCATAAAAAACACATCTCAAATCACCTCACATAGCATTGTCATCTAAAAAAAAATTGAAGTTATGGCTCTCCGAAAACGATAAGGAAAGAAAAAAAAAAATGCCCTGAGGCAACGTTTTTAGGGGGTCAAAATGGAATAATTGCATATTCCCCAGTGATACACGATGAATAGATTTTAATTATCCCATACAATGTCATAATATCGCTTACATACTTTTTTGAAGTGTTTTTAGAATTGACCTCAAAATGTTATCATTTTTGCAAATGTGGTAACTGAGATGAAATCTCTGTGTCTGTGGCTACATGGATATAGAGTGTGTTTACAAATGAACATCCATACAGTAGACTCTATGGTCCCGCTGCCTACATGGAAATCCTTATGTAGACTGCATATCAACAAATCTGTTGCATGGATGCTTATGTAAATATATAGAACATCCAAACATCCTGTCCTTAAGATCACAGTTCAGGACCACATTAGCATATACACTGTAAATAAATACAGAATCCTTTTAATGCAGTTTTCAGCTTTACATGTTCTTGATTTCCCTACAATTAGTGAGTTTTTTTTTTTTCTTTTTTAAAGTAACACCCGTGTATTGGAAGGTGAATCAGCATAATTTGCCCAAAAATATCAAATTGAAAACCGGGTTTTAAATTTCTGGGCCAAAGGCCACATTCCAGATTCTACTGGCCACCATTAAACTTAAAGATTACCTCATGTAAAATGTAAACACTGTGTAATGCCTGCTGTAGGTCCTGAGGAGTCGATGCATGACACAGGGATTCAAAAAATAAATTTTCCAATTGAGACAGCAACAGACTTAATATGTTGTTAGGGTGAACGTACTCACATGGGTTGTCTCCGCTCCCAAAAAATGTGTAAAATAGTAGTTGAGAAAACAGCATCCCTTTTCAAGGAATTTCTTTTATTGTGCCTATCATAATTATACCAAAAATAGAAGCAACGTTTCGACTCATTACAGTGGTTGGGTCTTTTTTTAAATAGGTCCAACCACTGTAACCGGTTGAAAAGTTGCTTCTATGTTTTTGTACAATGGGCACAATAAAAACCTATAGCAGTGACAGTTAAAGTGCCCCTCATAGCAATGGTAGCTATAGTGCCCCCATATCAGTGAAACCACAGTGCCTACATAAGTACTAGCCAAAGTACGCTCAATTAGTGCCAGCCTCTGTTAGTGCCGTCAGCCACTGTGCCCCTCATTAATGACACAAGCCACAGTGCCTCTTGTTAATGCCACCAGCAGAGTCCCCAATAATATATACCTGCTCATGAGCTGCTCGTCTGACTGGAAGTTCAGGACCTCGTACAGTTTAGGACCTTGTTTTATTCTGTACATTTGCAACACAAACAACCATGTGACCCGATGATGGTGGGACTTTCAGAACAGCATCATCCCGCGGGCCACAGGTTTTGTTAATTCCTGCATTAAATCTTATCTAAAGTTTTCCTATCAGGCTTCCAAAAATATCAACGTTTTTACATTTCTTTGCTTTTATCTAACAATTTAAAATGACTGTACTTTACATTAAATTATTTTCTTCTAGCCAATATGTGTTATTTACTAAAAGCAATGTGTCAGATATTATACAGCGTCTCCGTTTGTAGCAATAAAACAAAAGAAACAAGTGGGGTGCTTAACCTAGGACATTAACCTTTTTACATCATGTAAAGAAGAAAAAGGTACCATAGTTTATGAGACCACCTGTATCTTCTATTGAATAGATAGATGATAGATAGATAGATAGATAGATAGATAGATAGATAGATAGATAGATAGATAGATAGATAGATAGATAGATAGATAGATAGATAGATAGATAGACAGACAGACAGACAGACAGACAGACAGACAGACAGACAGACAGACAGACAGATAGATAGATAGATAGATAGATAGATAGATAGATAGATAGATAGATAGATAGATAGATAGATAGAATACTTTATTAATCCCAAAGGGAAATGAAGAAGTTACAACAGCATCCATAATGACAATAAATAAAACTACAATATGAACAAAGACCCCACTTCCCAACCCCCAATACCCAATAAATACATTACAAGTACAAACACATTATTAAATAGTACCATTGGCAAAAATGACCTTTTATATCCATATATTTTACACATGCAAACATAATCTCACATGAACCTTGTATAGCTTGAACCAGCTTGCACCAGCTATCAATAGCCTCATTTCCACTGGTGCCCATTTGGTACCCAACAGCTACACCTATCCCAGAGGGAACAATTCATGGCTCCAACCTTTGAGTCAACAACAGTACATTTCCATTACATAACTTACAAAAGCTCAACACAACTGTTACCAATGTTGCATATCACAAAGGGAGAAAGAATGGCCAGTTAGACATTACGTTAATAATATGGTTAATTACCTTTCTGTATCATACTAATATTAGAGTTTAGTAATTGAACATGCTAAAAAACATAGTAAATAACTTGCATAGTTCTTATATAAAAACATTATTACCCCGGTACCCACCGCCACCAGGGGTACCACGAAGAGCCGTTGAGGGGTTACCCGACAGAAACCTCCGACAGAACCCCTCAACAGAAGGGCAACGCTGATGTGAACACAGTCTAACACATATGGTAGGCTTAGATACTGTTTGCTGGACCCTGTATCTAAGCCTAAGGTATAAGATTACTGTCTGCTGGGGCCCTGTATCTAAGCCTAACACACGGTAGGCTTGAAAGGGGTTATCCAGTCCCTAAACATTGATGGTCTATCCTCAGGATAGGCCATTAATAGCTGATGGGTCGGGGTCTAACTCCTGGGACCCCCGACAATCAGCTGTTTTGAAGGGGTGCAGAGCTCTTCCCCTTCATTTCCCTTACATGTCCGTGTTGGCGATTCAGTGTGAGAAATTGACCGGAATGAAGGGGAAGTAGCAGGGGCCTAGCTAAAGGCTCATGGGCCCCGATGCAAAGGTTCTTCTTGGGCCCCACCCACAAACTTCTCATGGCCGATGGCCCGCAGCTTTCAGCTGCATCACTGGGTCTCCTAAATGATACAGTGGCTCAGCAGACAGTATCACACATGATAGGATTAGATATAGGGCTCAGCTTGCTGACATTGCGACTCCAGCGCTGGACCCAGGAAAGGTAAGTGTAAGAATTGTTTTGCTTTTTTATGTGTTACTAGTTATTTTGTGTGTTTGTGTTTTTTTACAGGTTCGGTTGTTGGACTACTTGGGATTTGAGGACTACTTCGATAACAGCGTTTTTTTTATTCTCAATAAAATGGTTAATGAGGGTTGTGTGTGGGATTTTTATTTCAATAAAATATTTTTTCTATGTCTTTGTTTTTTTTTAAACTTTATTACTGCTGCCTTATTAACAGTTGCTGGCTGATTGACAGCGTCCATTACTAAGGTGGGCTTAGTGTTAGACATGAAGAGGCTAACACTAACCCCTATTATTACCCCGGTACCAACCGCCACCAGGGGTACTGGGTAGAGCCGTGTACGATCCAGTACCCGACCATCTGTAGTAATAGTTGGGCACTGGCATGGCCGCAGGCTTTTATTATAAGGCAGGGAAAGCCACAAAACAGTGGCCATTCCCACCCTGGTAATGCTAGGCTGCTGCTGTGTTGTATCCGGCTGGTTATAAAGTTGGGGAAACCCCACATCCTTCTTTCCAATTATTTATTTATTTAAAAAAAACTGAATTGGGGTCCCCCATTTTTCATAACCAGCCACATACAACACAGCACCAGCAGGCAGCATTACCAGGGTGGGAAGGACCATTGTTTTGGCCTTTGCCTGCCTAATAAAACCTGCGGCCGCCCTAGTGCCCGACCACCACTACAGATGGTCGGGTACTAGATCATGCCCTGCTCTTCCTGGCACCCCTGGTGGCGGTGGGTATCGGGGTAATAATGGGGGTTAGTGTTAGCCTTTTCACCGTCTAACACTAAGCCCCGCCTTAGTAATGGACGCTGTCAATCAGTCAGCGGCCATTACTAAGGCGGTAGCGATAAAGTTTAAAAAAATAAAAAGACATAAAATAATAGGTTTAAAAAAAACAGCACACAACCTTCATTAACCATTTTATTGATAATAAAAAAGCCGTCCTCGAATCTGATGTAGTCCAACGACCGAACCTGTAAAAAAACACAAACACAAAAAGAAAAACATTAGTATGGGCCTGTTCACATCACCGCTGCCCTTCCGTTGAGGGGTTCTGTCGGAAGTTTCTGTCGGGTAACCCCTCAACAGAAATGCAAACTGAAACCTCAGCTTTCGTTTGCATCACGATTGATTTCAATGGTGACAGAAACGTTGCTATAGTTTTCCATTTGTCACCATTGTGACAGGGTTCCATTGTTTTGCATTGTCGACTGCGCTATTGATTCCGCCAAAACAACGGAACCCGTTCACAACAGTGACAAACGGAAACCATTAGCAAAGTTTCTGTCACCATTGAGATCAATGGTGATGCAAACAGAAGTTAAGGCTTCTGTTTGCCTTTCCGTTGAGGAATTAACCAGGCCCCAGTTATTATAGTAACTTTTCATTGATGTGGTGCGGAGGGGCCGAGGGCTTCGGGGCCTGGTCGCAATTGCGACTGCTGCGACCCCTATAGTTACGCCACTGGTATACATTCAGAGCACACTCTCTGGCAGCCCTGGTTTATGAGGATCTTGAAAGGTATTATTTTTTGGGGGGATCTGATTTTGGGCACCACAGTTTGCATTTTAATTTTTTAGTGGTATTTAGAAGATACTAGCAGAGGGTTACTTTAAGTGACAGATGAATCTGGTCTAGCTGTATGAAGAAAAATGTGACACATTTGCATTTACATGACACCTATGTGTGCTTCTCAATGCATTCTTATGGAATGTGACTGTCATGTGAGAAACATTGTTTTCAAGTCTCATACTAATAAAAAAAAACGAATTAAAAAAAATCACCAACAACAACTAAAACGAATTAAATAAAGCCAGACTGATTCTTCCTTATTTTAATTTATACCCAATATTTTCCTCTTTTTTATTCTATTTTAAATAAGCGTCATAATCTCTGATTTCACTGTGTACTTTTTCCCTAATGCCTTCAATTTCTCATTTCCAGCTCCTGGTGACATCACCGGAATCACTAAAGGCGGACACTGAAGTTTTCCAGCCTTTTACTCCAGTTTATTTTAACCCATAACATCCCATGTAAAGTAGTAGTCAAAAGTATAGCTTGAAATGCAAGAAACATACATTCTGTGGATATTTCAGGAATAGGAAAAATATATATATTCATTGAAATGCAGGGAAAGAAGTGACAGCTATTAAAAAAAAAAGAAGTATATTAGCCTTATGCCAAAAGGGGTTGGGACAGCTCCTAGTTTTACCAGAAGAGTATTCTCCTTGTTCTGGGTATGAAAAAGGCTTTGTAAAGCAAGAGCTCAGTGGAAGCTCTGTCACTGCCTTAGATTCCAAAAGACAGAGGTACAATTTAAAGACCCAGAATTTCCCCTGCATACATAAACATACACGTACACCCTTCCTGACATTTGCTGTAAGCTTCTTAAATTCCTTTTTTCCCAAATATAGACATATGCCATAAGCCAGAAGTAGATCCTAAAGGACGGAAAAGTAAAGGAAGAACTTAAACTTTTTCTTTCACTTGTATCTGCTCAATGCTATGGGCTAAAAGACCGCATCAAAAATTGGAATTTGAATCTGGTTGAAGGCCAGATATAGATGGAAAACTGCAGCAAAAACAAAAAAGAATGATTTTTCTTAAAAAAAACAAACAGTTGTAGGGAATATTCTTAGATCTATACAGAAGACTGCATCACAGTACTATAGCAAAAAAAAAGAAAAAGGAAAAGTGCAGTGGAAATATCATTTTGTGGTTTAAAAAACTATTGGTTTAAAAATTGAGTGATCAAATGACATCACTTCCAGTCTCAGTGAGCACACCATAGGCCTCATGCACACAGCCGTATTAGGGCTCCTTTTTGTACAGAGCCGTAGTGGGGCACCCATAGAATCGCATATGGTCCTTTTAGTACCTTCGTATACTTTCAATATCGGATTCTATATGTACAGAGCTCTTCTATAAGCTTGGCACATATGGCTCTGTACTTTCAGTACCTATTGGAGCATTGTAAGGGTATGTTCACACGCAAACTCAAAAATGTCTGAAAATACATTCAAGGGAAAACAGCTCCTGATTTTCAGACGTTTTTTAAGCCACTGTCGTTTTTCACTGCGTTTTTCACTGCGTTTTTGCTGAGTTTTTTACGGCCGTTTTTGGTACTGTTTTCAATAGAGACTATGAAAAATGGCTCCAAAAACGTCCCAAGAAGTGTCCTGCACTTCTTTAGACGAGCCGTCATTTTACGCGCTGTATTTTGCCAGCGACGCGTAAAATGAAGGCTCGTGGGAACACAACACCGTAAAACCCATTGAAAGCAATGGGCAGATTTTTGTAGGCTCATTAGGGGCGTTTTTTCAGGCGTAATTTGAGGCATAAAACGCCCAAATTACGTCTGAAAATAGGCCGTGTGAACATACCCTCAGACGGCACACAGAGCCCAGTATGACCCCAATGCTACGGTCTGTGTGCTTGAGGCTTTACTGTTATGGTCAAAGGCAATGATTCAAAATGGTGGCCCGTGCTGCACACATGAAGTGAAAATTAAATATGGAAGATAACCCCCAGTCCTGAGCTATATTGGATGATTGAATAAGGGGATAGAATGTAGATAAGTAGAAAAATAGCAATGTGCATAGAGCTAGAAGTTTGTGGAACAATTGTGTTTCTTAGCTTTAACCTCCTCCATGTTTTATATCCGGTGCGTGTGTGGTTGGTTTTCTTATTTTGGTGTATTGAGATAGTCACAGCACGCAGCAATCATAATTTGCTGGGCTTGTAACAGGCATTTGACCCACAGACACATCCTATGACAGGCATTCAGGTTTCTTTACGTTTAAATGTGTTGAAATGTTAGATTCTGTCTCGATTTATATTTATATTTGAGCTATATTTTTCTCTCTTTGAAAGAATGACTTTTTTGTACAAAAACATTAATATATTTTAAACGTTACACCTTAATTTTATGGCCGAATCTCATGTGAAAAAATAAATAAATATATATATATATATATATATATATATATATTGATTTAAAAAAAAACATAAATAAAAAAAAATATATATATATTTATATATATTTATTTTTGATTTATTTATTTTCACACCCAAAATGGTCTGATATTATATTGTCTGATTTATTATTTTATGGGCTAGACACTGTAAGAGTATGAGTTGGATGTTATGTAACACATTATAACACGTCACATCTTGCTGAAAGGTGATGTAAATAAAGTGTAGAAAGGTCTTGAAAATGTCATGTAGTAATGGTATTTTCCACTCAGTTTTGAGCGAAATAAAGTTATACAAAAGGAAGTGAGAAAAATTAGATACCAGTTTTTTCCAAGTTTGTGTTCTACCTATTTTAAGTCCACTCAAATTTCAGTATCCCGTCTATCATGTTAATATTTACAGTAAGTAAAGGGGACGTTATTTGTATAGATGTTTAAACTATGATTATTGCTTAAAAATAAAGCATGCTCTTTCCTCTCAAGTCCGACTCACCCAGTTATTTTCTTAATGAGCCAAAATAAAGCTGTTTAATTGCGGTAGCTTTGGAAATTTCTGCAGGAAAAAGCTTGGCATGGCTTATTCAAATATGTGCCATCCGGCTTCCGGAAAACAGAGTTGACTGGCCAGTTTGAGAACAGAGCATGAGTGTCTTCACACGGCCAGATGCAACCTTAGAATAGACTGGTCTAGTTTACTAGCAGGCCCTAAACATTAGGTTTTGCTCTATTTAACCTATTACCATGCCACCGTACAAATCTATATACAGTGGAGGAAATAAGTATTTGATCCCTTGCTGATTTTGTAAGTTTGCCCACTGTCAAAGTCATGAACAGTCTAGAATTTTTAGGCTAGGTTAATTTTACCAGTGAGAGATAGATTATATATAAAAAAAAAAAAAGAAAATCACATTGTCAAAATTATATATATTTATTTGCATTGTGCACAGAGAAATAAGTATTTGATCCCCTACCAACCATTAAGAGTTCAGCCTCCTCCAGACCAGTTACACGCTCCAAATCAACTTGGTGCCTGCACTAAAGACAGCTGTCTTACATGGTCACCTGTATAAAAGACTCCTGTCCACAGACTCAATGAATCAGTCTGACTCTAACCTCTACAACATGGGCAAGACCAAAGAGCTTTCTAAGGATGTCAGGGACAAGATCATAGACCTGCACAAGGCTGGAATGGGCTACAAAACCATAAGTAAGACGCTGGGTGAGAAGGAGACAACTGATGGTGCAATAGTAAGAAAATGGAAGACATACAAAATGACTGTCAATCGACATCGATCTGGGGCTCCATGCAAAAGCTCACCTCGTGGGGTATCCTTGATCCTGAGGAAGGTGAGCGCTCAGCTGAAAACTACACGGGGGGAACTTGTTAATGATCTCAAGGCAGCTGGAACCACAGTCACCAAGAAAACCATTGGTAACACATTACGCCGTAATGGATTAAAATCCTGCAGTGGCCGCAAGGTCCCCCTGCTCAAGAAGGCACATGTACAGGCCCGTCTGAAGTTTGCAAATGAACATCTGGATGATTCTGAGAGTGATTGGGAGAAGGTGCTGTGGTCAGATGAGACTAAAATTGAGCTCTTTGGCATTAACTCAACTCGCCGTTTTTGGAGGAAAAGAAATGCTGCCTATGACCCAAAGAACACCGTCCCCACTGTCAAGCATGGAGGTGGAAACATTATGTTTTGGTGGTCTTTCTCTGCTAGGGGCACAGGACTACTTCACCGCATCAATGGGAGAATGGATGGAGCCATGTACCGTCAAATCCTGAGTGACAACCTCCTTCCCTCCACCAGGACATTAAAAATGGCTCGTGGCTGGGTCTTCCAGCACGACAATGACCCGAAACATACAGCCAAGGCAACAAAGGAGTGGCTCAAAAAGAAGCACATTAAGGGCATGGAGTGGCCTAGCCAGTCTCCAGACCTTAATCCCATCGAAAACTTATGGAGGGAGCTGAAGATCCGAGTTGCCAAGCGACAGCCTGGAAATCTTAATGATTTACAGATTATCTGCAAAGAGGAGTGGGCCAAAATTCCATCTAACATGTGTGCAAACCTCATCATCAACTACTAAAAATGTCTGACTGCTGTGCTTGCCAACAAGGGTTTTGCCACCAAGTATTAAGTCTTGTTTGCCAAAGGGATCAAATACTTATTTCTCTGTGCACCATGCAAATAAATATATATAATTTTGACAATGTGATTTATTTTTTATTTTTTTATATATTCTATCTCTCACTGGTAAAATTAACCTAGCCTAAAAATTCTAGACTGTTCATGTCTTTGACAGTGGGCAAACTTACAAAATCAGCAAGGGATCAAATACTTATTTCCTTCACTGTACCTATACATACATATAACTATGCATGTATGCCAATGAATCTTCTCAAACAAACATTGATACGCGCACACACTGTGTCAGCCCTAGCAGTGTACATACATTTTTAACAACCAAATAATAGTGGTAGTTGCCGATAAAGGATTGCCAGTACTGATAGTATATTCATAATTGTGCCAAACTTTCACTATTCTGAACAAGATCTTTTCTGGTAATTATAAAATTGTGGTAACCAAAAATCAGAGTCCATATAGATATAGCAGTATAATTCCTAGTGGTAACTAGTCAATTTTTCCAATGATATCAGTACCCAGGGCCGGCTCCAGGCTTATGTGGGCCCTTGGGCGACACAGAATTAGTAGGCCCCTTTGCAGGGGAATTCACGGCGGCAGTAAAATGGCAGAAAACATCAGTTTGTACCCCCATATAGACATTAGGCCCTGTTTATGCCCCCATATATAGAAGTTAGGCCCCCAGTTTGAACCACCATAAATGTAGTGCCCTCTGTAGATAGTGCCACACAGCCTTCCAGGTAGTGCCACACAGCCACCCTCCATGGTAGTGCCACACAGCTGCCCCTCCCAGGTAGTGCCACACAGCCCCCCCTCCCAGGTAGTGCCACACAGCCCCCCTCCCACGTAGTGCCACACAGCCCCCTCCTCCCTGGTAGTGCCCCACAGCCTCCCTCCCTGGTAGTCCACACAGCTCCCCCTCCCTGGTAGTGCCACACAGCCCCCACCTTCCAGGTTCTGCCACACAACCCCCACCTCCTAGGTAGTGCCACACGGCCCCCTCCTCCCAGGTACTGATACACAGCACCCTCTTCCGAGGTAGTGCCACACAGCCCCCTCTTCTCTGGTAGTGCCACACAGCCCGCCTCCCTGGTAGTACTACACAGCCTCCCTCCCTGTAATTAGCGCCTTTGGGGTTCCCTCTAGGAGTGGAATCCCCAGCCAGAGCATTGCCGATGCTCTGGCTGGGGATTCCGCTTCAGGAGAAACCCCTGACGCCACTGTCCATATATGTACAGTGTTGTCAGGGTCAACCCCAGAGCTATAGTCCCGGGCAGAGCACTACTAGCACTCTGACTGGTGCTTCTGCTCTGCTCCTGACAGCACTGCCCATATATAGCTAGTGATGTCCGGAGCAGAGCTGAAGTCTCGGGCAGAGCGCTAGTAAAGGCTTTGCTCCGGTACTCCGGCTCTGAGGAAGCCCCTGACATCACTGTCCATATACGGCTAGTGATGTCAGGGGCAACCTCAGAGCCAAAGTCAGGGGCAGAGCGCTACTGTCGCTCTGCCTGAGACACTGCTCTGCTCCTGACATCACTGTCCATATATGGACATTTCTGTCCATATATGGACAGTGATGTCAGGGGCTTCCCCAGAGACAGAGTCCCAGAGCAGAGCCGCTAGCACTCTGCCTGGGACTCCTTCTCTCCCTCTGACATCACTGTCCATATATGGACAGAAATGTGAAGGGCTTCCCCAGAGACGGAGTCCAGGAGCAGAGTCGCTAGCGATAGCACCCGGCGGCCGAATGGGCCCCCTCAAGAGTAGTGGGCCCAAAGGCACTTGAGTGGGCTCACTGGGTGCTGACGCCGGCCCTGTCAGTACCCACCATATATTAGCCCTCATAGTGTCAATCCTAGTAGTGCCTATGTAAATGTGCCAGACAGATGTCAGTGCCTATAAGACCCTGTTCCCACAGCAAAACACGACAAGAAGTTTGTAAATCTTCATGATCAGATGATCCTTCAGCTCATATAAATCCATCAGCCACCCTGTACTGCCCAGTGTCTGCCAGGGGAGCAGGCTTTATTTTGAAGACACTGCACAGGGGGGCATTGCTATATGATTATTTTATGGTTGCTGTTATGTGGCTGGCGCAGTTTTAAAGAGGACTTGTCACTAGGTCACATAAGTTTAACTGGTTAACTGACCAGAAAGGCGCTGTTTCCCTAAATCAAGCTTTTTTTTTTTTTTTCTGCACCCCCCCCCCCCCCCTGTTCCAGGGATATGGCCCACTGTTGTGTTTTGGATTGCTCTATGCTAATTTGCTGTAATTAGCTAACTGGGTGTGAGTTACCCTCAAGCTGGTTTGCGCTGATTGGTCAGCATCAGAGACAGGGAAGCTAGCTCCACCACATTGTCTAACTACAGCACATTAGCATATAGGGAGCCAACACAACAGTGGGCCATATCTATGGAACGGGGGTCCAGGAAAAAAAAAAATAATAGTGCTGGAATCAGGGAGACCGTGCTATTCAGGTAGGTCAATTAACCAGTTCAACTTGACCTAGTGACAGGTAATTCTGTGTGGTGGGCACAATAATATGAGTAATTTTGTTTGTATGTTATAACTGTGCTGACACTATTATTTGGCCTACACTACTGACTGGACACAACTATGCAGGTACCATGTAGCCCAATTCGGAAAAATTCAGGAGTGCAATTTGAATCTTAGGATAATACATGGTAGAGCTAAGGTAGGACTGGCATCTGAAAACATTTCTGTGCCATGTCGTCGATGCTTCCTGGGTTGAGGCATCTGAACGGCAACTAGCAATTATTGTGGTTTTAAAAAAATAGTTTCCTGTCTACCACTGCCATAGTTTTATAAGGATTACAGCAAATGTGTTATAATTAATCTGAAACGTCACAAACATTTACTAAACTACAAGTTAAATGAATGAATTGAAATTGGCTACAAATCCTCAAAATGACATAGTAGATATATTTATAGAGTGCGGGCAGTTTGCGGAACAGCTGCTCATTTGGAAACAAAACTGTCCAGTGTACTGCTCTTTAAATTTAGACACTTCTGTATTACTTTATTTTTCATTTTGGGCAGACCATTTGTTTACAGCATCCCTAAATGACTGGGTATAAGGTTGCGTACAGTCAAGGCATTTGTTCTCTACAGGAAAAAGAGTTTCCTCATTTTGCAATGAGTTTTGTTTGTTGAGTCTGGTGTGGTTTCAATCATTTCATTATTTTTTAAAGCATAAAGTCAGTAAATGATTTTCATTTGAAAAGAAAAGTTACAATATATTTGTGGGTGAGCGAGACTGTTGTTACTACTGGGGGGAGGGAGACACTGCAGTGACTTCCATAAAAAAGAGCTATTTTCTGACTGGGGGGCTTTTTTATTTAAATGTGAACCAATTGTACTTAGGGTCAACTGTGTGTCCCTACAGAGTATCAGTGCTAGATTTGGCAAAAATTTCTTCTGGCCCTACTTTTAGCATTAAAGCGGTTGTCCAGGAAAAAAATTTTTCTATAAAGTGTCCCCCAGCCTTGGTTTGCCTTCCCTAATACCCCCTAATAAACTTCTAACCAGTTTCTGTTTGATCTCCATCGTCACTGCTGCTCTTTCTGTTCGTTTATATCCCTGCTGTCTGTTTACATCCCTTGCTGTCTGTTTCCTGTCTTGTAACCCACCATACCCATGATCCACTGCTGCATCTGAGGAGACAGTTGCATCCCCCCTTCCTCCAAAGCATCTCAGCTATTTGTATACTGCCATACCCCTCTATGTTCACAGGTCCTTCCCTGCTCTAATTCCAGGCAGCTCCCTGTCTGCACACTGTCTTACACACTAATAATCATCATTATCCTTTGTGCCTCCATCTATCCCTGATCTAAGTACAGTGAAGTGAGGGAATTCTCCTGGATTGGAATCCCCAGACTCAGCTGTAAGGATTCCGCTTCAGAAGTCCCTGACATCACTGTGTCCATATATGGACAGTGACGGCAGGGACTTCTCCTAGAGCGGAATCCCCGGCCACAGCGGTGGGGATTCTACTTCAGAAGTCCATGACGTCACTGTGTCCATATATGTCCGGGGATTCAGTTTCAGGAGTAGGGGACCGCTCCAGGAAAAGTCAGGGACTTCTCCTGGAGCGTATTCCCCGGCCACGGTTTAGGGATTCCGCTCCTCCTCCTTCTCACATGCACTTCAGTGCGGGAGCTCAAAGAGTGGAGGAGGAGGAGGAGGCGGGGACGAAGAGACAGGAGGAGGAGAGGGCGTGTACTATGATTGATGATGCTCCGTGTCTTTGCTCAGCCCGCACTTCCTGCTGTGTAAAGACACGGTGCATCATCAACTACATCTACAGGCGGGACCAGAGGAGGTGGAGCTCTGAAGAGCTCATGAAACATATGCCCGGCCCACTGCCTGGAAATGTAGTTGATAACGCGCCGTGCCTTTCTCAGCCGGAAGTGCTGGCTGAGCAAATAAAGGAAATAAAAAATTTACCCTGGCTGCGGTCACGTGACGGCAGATCAGAACAGGAGAACGCTGGCACAGGTAAGTACACACTATATTAGAAATGTTATTAAATATGACTAATTAAGTTAAAATTTAAATAAAATTTATTCCGGGACAACCCCTTTAAGGGAAAAACTGCATGAGGACTTAGTAAAAACAAACATTGGCACCTTAGCTAAAATAATTGCATTTTCAGCACCTGGCAGGTGTCAAATACAGTATACAGTACATCTGCTTACATGCTACGGGCCAAACACAGGCTCTTAAACATAGAGATTACCCCCTTGCACTTTTACTGACGTAGCAGTCTGTAATTCTTGCTAAAACATGTACTGCGGTGTTCAGGCATGATACAGTTAAAATCCAAGTTCTCAAATGCAGTATTTAGCTCCACTTTTACATCTTTAGGCTATGTTCACACAGGGTGGACACGCTGCGTAAATGCACTCAGCGTATTCGCCCTGTGTGCAATAGGGAATTCCGTCCGAAAAACCGCACTGTGGTACAGTTTTCCAGCCAGAATGGCCGGTGAGGAAAACAAAAAAAAAAAGGATACTTACTATGACGACACGTCCCTCCGACGTCCTCACGCTCTGCAGCCCTGGGATGACGTTTGTGATGAAACGTGATCCCAAGAGGCTGGCCTGGAGAAAGAAACATAGACTTTCTTCTAAATTACGCTTCTTGTGGTGGAATCGCAGCGATTCTGCCGCAAAAAATGCAACATCTGCTATTTGTTGCGGGTTTTATCTCCCCAGTGAATTAAATGGGGAAATCCTGCAGTAAATAAGCAGCGATTACGCAAATAAAATTGACATGCCGCAGATGAAAAAAAAAAACGCACAGCAAGTCAATTTCTGAGCGTTTTTTCCGCTTATCATTTACGCAGCATCTGGATGAGATTTTTTTAAATCTGCTGTATTTACCCTATGTGTGAACTGACCTTTAAGCTACACATAAACCTAGTAGGATTGCTCAAAACTTTTACCCTCAGAAAAAGTGTTGTATCCAACACGTCAGGTCTGAAGAATGTAACACACGGATAAATATACGAAAGGCGCTCTGTAAGCCCCCCCCCCAACCAGCCTGCTGACTTAGTAGGTAGCCCCCCCTGCTCACTCGTGTCCTGCAGCTAGGTCCTGTGACTCGTATATTCGTATACGTATATGTAGAACAGAAAATACCTCCGCAGCAGGCTGTACATTTTGCATACGCAGTATTGTATACATTGCTACTTTCTACGTGTACTGTTTTCTGTAACTGAATGCATACAATATTGAATACTGTAGTAGTAAAAATTCAACAGAACAGTGGGAGTCATTTCCTATTCCTCAGGCCTTCCTTGTCACTTACCCAGTTGGCGCTGTAGTCTCCAGCTCCACCTAACCCCAGTATTAGCCTTTGCTTTATTTGTCAGAGACAGATTCTGCATTACAAAAAGGGGAACCTGTCATGTCGTAAAGCCCACTAACCCTACACTATGCCGTAATACATGACCCCACATTTTTTTCATACATGCACCGATAATTTTTTCTTCTGATGCAGCAAAATCTAAAAAATAAACTTTTAAAAAGGCACCCTGTATGCTATTCACCATTGAGGCGGTGACACTATCCTGTAGAGTCACCAAACCTGCCCTTCCAGGCTTCATTGACATCCCCAAGTGATTAACCTTCCCTTTGGCCAATCTGCGCCACTCCCAGTACCCTTCTACTCTCGCGCATGCGCCGTTGCTGATCACTCCCCCGGCATGTGCAGTGCAGCGAGGTGTACTCCCCTGGCATGTATGGTGCTGCGAAAGCCGGGCAAAATACATCTCACTGCACTGCGCATGCCTGCGGAGTACTAGGCAACAGCACATACGCGAGAGTTGGAGGAAGCTGGAAGTGACGTATAGCGGTCAAGGGGAAGGTAAATCACACAGGGATGTCAATAAGGCTGGTTTGCAGACCAGACCATGCTACTCTTTAGGAGTGCGCCACTGCTCCCATGACTTCTCAATGTTCATTAGCATACAACACGCGCCGTTTTAAAAGTTGATTTCCTAGTTTTTGCTGCACCAGAAAAAACATACAGGGGAATGTTTGGAAACCTTATCAGGTCATGTATTATGGCATGGTGGCAGTTGAGGTCTTCACTCATGTATTCATATAGAATCTGTGAGATAGAAATTGGGACATGTTCCATTGCATGCTGTATTATGGATGTAGCAATGGTAGTGAGCAGAATAAACATATATAATATGGAACAACAGCGTCTCCATGTGCCACCGTACAGGCTTTGTGCACATGGCTTTGCCGTCTGCATGAGACTTAAAACATAGTGTTGGTGACTTCTCGGTTCCCTGTTTCCCACACTCCCAAATCATACTGGCACATCTATTCACTGCTCTAGAAACCAGTCCACAATGTTCTCAAGATTAGATATGGTTTCAGCTCATTAGGAAATCATATAGTGACAATTTACAGGAAAAATATAATTTCCCAATCTACAGTATATTCGTTATCCACAACCATTGCTATAATAAAGAGACATGTATATGTAAGTATAAGGTCATTTCACATGGATGTATTTTGGATCAGTGTTTGAAACCAAAACTAGAAGAAAAGTGAAAAAATGTAATGGAAAAATTTGTACCTCTGCCGTGTTTTGGACCCACTATTGGTTTGGCTTAAAAATATTAATGCAAAATACTGACCAAACTACTGCCGTGTGATATTTGTGGGAAGCCTTGCACTTTAGTTTTAAATTGTACACTCAGTTTTCACATGAGCTCATAAAAAAGAACCTATAATGTTTCACAACAATGTGCATTGTCCTGAAATATTAATAAATAACTTGACCAATGACATGACAAATTATCATTGGAAAGGAATCGGCGTTAACAGATTCATACGAGTCACTGAGCGGGAATTACACTGGGTCACTGCTCAACACCATTCTCTTATGATGAAGTGCAATTTACCAATCATCAGGTCTTCTATTGCACATTTAAAAAGCTTGTGATGAAAGCTTTATTTTTAATTTTTTTTTTTACAATACGCTTTAAGGATGTATTCAAACAATCTGTATGTGGGAGAATATAAAGAATATTTTATCATCTAATGTATATTTTGAGAAACTTAAATCATGCGTTTTAGTATTATGCATAGTACTACTTTGAGGTACAGCACATGTTAGTGTTATTTTTTGGGGGATGGTGGATACAAAAAAAAATAAAAGATTTTGTCATAGTTTTTCTTCTAGTTTTAGTTTTTTGTATGCTATTCATCATGCTGTTTAATCAAGATGTGACCTTTATTTTATGTGGTCCTTACAATTGTGGCTATACCAAATATATACACTACCGTTCAAAAGATTAGGGTCACTTAGAAATTTCCTTATTTTTTAAAGAAAAGCACAGTTTTTTTCAACGAAGATAACATTAAATTAATCAAAAATACACTCTATACATTGTTAATGTGCTAAATGACTATTCTAGCTGCAAACGTCTGGTTTTTAATGCAATATCTACATAGGTGTATAGAGGCCCATTTCCAGCAACCATCACTCCAGTGTTCTAATGGTACATTGTGTTTGCTAACTGTGTTAGAAGGCTAATGGATGATTAGAAAACACTTGAAAACCATTGTGCAATTATGTTAGCACCGCTGTAGACAGTTTTGCTGTTTAGAGGAGCTATAAAACTGACCTTCCTTTGAGCTAGTTGAGAATCTAGAGCATTACATTTGTGGGTTCGATTAAACTCTCCAAATGGCTAGAAAAAGAGAGCTTTCATGTGAAACTTGACAGTCTATTCTTGTTCTTAGAAATGAAGGCTATTCCATGCGAGAAATTGCCAAGAAACTGAAGATTTCCTACAACGGTGTGTACTACTCCCTTCAGAGGACAGCACAAACAGGCTCTAACCAGAGTAGAAAGAGAAGTGGGAGGCCCCGCTGCACAACTGAGCAACAAGACAAGTACATTAGAGTCTCTAGTTTGAGAAATAGACGCCTCACAGGTGCTCAACTGGCAGCTTCATGAAATAGTACCCGCAAAACGCCAGTGTCAACGTCTACAGTGAAGAGGCGACTCCGGGATGCTGGCCTTCAGGTCAGAGTGGCAAAGAAAAAGCCATATCTGAGACAGGCTAATAAAAGGAAAAGATTAATACGGGCAAAAGCCCACAGACATTGGACAGGGGAAGATTGGAAAAAAGTGTTATGGACAGACGAATCGAAGTTTGAGGTGTTTGGATCACACAAAAGAACATTTGTGAGACGCAGAACAACTGAAAAGATGCTGGAAGAGTGCCTGACGCCATCTGTCAAGCATGGTGGAGGTAATGTGATGGTCTGGGGTTGCTTTGGTGCTGGTAAAGTGGGAGATTTGTACAAGGTAAAAGGGATTTTGAATAAGGAAGGCTATCACTCCATTTTGCAACACCATGCCATACCCTGTGGACAGCGCTTGATTGGAGCCAATTTCATCCTACAACAGGACAATGACCCAAAGCACACCTCCAAATTATGCAAGAACTATTTAGGGAAGAAGCAGGCAGCTGGTATTCTATCTATAATGGAGTGGCCAGCGCAGTCACCAGATCTCAACCCCATAGAGCTGTTGTGGGATTATAGACCAGTAAGGTAATTATAGACCAGTAAGCTTAACATCCATCGTGGGGAAAATGTTTGAGGGGCTATTGAGGGACTATAAACAGGATTATGTGACAAAAAATAGTATTAGAAGTGACAGCCAGCACGGTTTTACTAAGAACAGAAGCTGTCAAACCAACCTGATTTGTTTTTATGAAGAGGTGAGCAGAAGCCTAGACAGAGGGGCCGCTGTGGATATAGTGTTTTTGGACTTTGCAAAGGCATTTGACACTGTCCCTCATAGAAGTCTAATGGGTAAATTAAGGACTAAAGGTTTAGAAAATATAGTTTGTAATTGGATTGAGAATTGGCTCAAGGACGGTATCCAGAGAGTTGTGGTAAATGATTCCTACTCTGAATGGTCCCCGGTTATAAGTGGTGTTCCCTAGGGTTCAGTGCTGGTTCAGTGTTCAGGGTTCAGTGCTGGGACCACTATTATTCAACTTATTTATAAATGATATAGAGGATGGGATTAATAGCACTATTTCTGTTTTAGCACCAAGTTATGTAATATAGTTCAGTCTATGGAAGATGTTTGTGAATTGCTAGTGGATTTAAACAAACTAAGTGTTTGGACATCCAGTTGGCAAATTAAGTTTAATGTAGACAAATGTAAAATTATCTGGGTACCAACAACCTGCATGCATCATATGTCCACGGGGGAGCTACACTGGGGGATTCACTTGTTGAGAAGGATCTGGGTTTACTTGTAAATAAACTAAACATAAACTAAATAACAGCATGCAGTGTCAATCAGCTGCTTCAAAGGCCAGCAGGATATTGTCGTGTATTAAAAGAGGCATGGACTCACGGGACAGGGATGTAATATTGCCACTTTACAAAGCATTAGTGAGGCCTCATCTAGAATATGCAGTTCAGTTCTGGGCTCCAGTTCATAGAAAGGAAGCCCTGGAGTTGGAAAAAATAAAAAGAAGAGCAACGAAGCTAATAAGGGGCAAGGAGAATCTAAGTTATGAGGAAATATTAAAAGAATTAAACCTATTTAGCCTTGAAAAAAGATGACTAAGGGGGGACATGATTAACTTATATAAATATATTAACGGCACATACAAAAAAAAATTGTGAAATCCTGTTCCATGTAAAACCCCCTCAAAAAACAAGGGGGCACTCCCTCTATCTGGAGAAAAAAAAGGTTCAACCTGCAGAGGCGACAAGCCTTCTTTACTGTGAGAACTGTGAATCTATGGAATAGTCACCGCAGGAGCTGGTCACAGCAGGGACAGTAAAAGGTCAGTCATCAAAATTCTAGATTTTGGAGATTACATGTTCACACTGGACCTACAGATTCATATACCTGTATTTCCTCTGCACAGAAAGTATTTGGGAGTTGCAGTTCCATTCAGTTGTGTACTAAGACCTCTACAATTCACAGCACTTCCATTTGGGATAGCCTCGACCCCTCACTACTTCACAATGGTGGTTTCAGCATTGGCTGCATCTCTTAGAACCCACAGAATTTGAATTATTTCTTACCTAGACTACTGGCTTATCTAAAATTTTACTAAACCATCTTCACTGCACTATTTCCTTTCTCCTCCAGTTAGGATGTGTCACGATCTGTGGACATGTGGACCCACTGGGCCATACCGCCGTAACGGGATAGCAGCTGGCCAAACAGTGTACCAAGTCAATGTATATATAGTCCAAGCACAAGGGTACCTGTAGTAGTTTAGACAGTAGCAACGGCTAGGCTCAGATGGGACCTTGGCAGCAGACACCAGGCGTGGTGTAACACAGCAGGCGTGACCGGTGGCACAACACGACTCAAAACTTTCTAAAGCACAGGAACCAAGGTAGCACGGGATACAGGATACAGGTAGCATGTACAGGAAAACTGGGAACAGGGTAACACTAAGGGACCATTTGCAAGACTAACACAGGTAAACACAACAACGCTCAGGCAAGGAGTAAAGGGGCAGGGCCCTTCATATTGTCCAAGGTGATTATGGGCTAATTAATGATTATTTTCATGTGTGCGCTGGCCCTTTAAGGCCTGTCATGAGTGTGCGCGCGCACCCTACGGGACACAGCAGAATGGAGTGGAAGTGCATGCTGGCGTCTCTTAGGGAGGAAATGCGGGCAAGCGCTCACAGATCCTTGGTTGCGGTCGTCGGGGGGTGAGTAATCACAATGGTCCGCGGCTATAGACCCTACAGGATGGATCATAAACTGGGAGAAATCAGACGTTCTTCCATCCAGATGTTCGTCATCACCTTGACAGATTCGGATCAAATTGTAAGCCCCACGCAAGTCTAATTTGAAAAAATCTTGGCTCCCCGTATGCACTCAAACAGTTTGGAAATTAGTGACAATGGATATTTGTTCTTGACCTTGATTTGATTGAGACCACGGTATTCAATGCAAGGCCGAAGAGATCCGTCTTTTTTCTTGACAAAGAAGAACCCGGTCCTGGCCAGGGAGGAGGATTTTTGTATGAAACCCCTCTCCAGATTCTCCTTGATATAGGCCGACATAGACTGAGTCTTTGGAAAGTAGAGATGGTATATCCATCCACTGGGAGGGGACGCATTTAGAATCCGTTCAATGGGGCTGTCATAAGCACGGTGTGGATGAAGCGCTTCAGCCTCTTTCTTGCTGAAGATATCAGAAAACTGAGAGAAAAGTCCTGCCAATGACTGAGGCAGACGAGGCTGGACAGGATGGATCTGTGACAGACAGCGGCTACGACATTTGGAGCCCCATTGGAGAACTTCTCCGAAATTCCACTCCAGGAATGAGGCATGTAGTCGGAGCCAAGGCAGGCCCAGTAGGACAGGATTGACGGCTTTAGGCAAAACAAGAAACAAAATTAGTTCAGAATGAAGGGCTCCAACTTGTGCTTCAGCGGCTTGTTTCAGATACGATTGGGTCGGGCAGAGGCAGTCCATTCACCGTGGCAACAGATAAAGACCTCTTCAGAGGGATTGTGGGCAACTGGAGAAGATCCACTGGGTCTTTTTGGATGAAGTTTGCTGCGGACCCTGAGTCCAGATAGGCAGAGAGCCGGTGCATCTTTTCACCGGACAATATGGTCACGGGAATGGACAGTTTAGAGAAGAACTTCCTATTTAGTGCCGTTCCACCTAGGGTTGTCTCTCCAACCAATCCTAGGCATTGGAGTTTTTTTGGCTTCTGAGGGCACAAATGCATAACATGGCCTCCGAGGCCGCAATACAGACAAAGTCCCGAAGTGTGTCTGCAGTGTTTCTCCTGGGCAGACAGTTTGAGATGTTCTATTTGCGTAAACTCCTCTGATTGAACAGCTGATGAGGGCAGCAGCGGTTGATGAAATGTAGGAGCCAGCCTGGGCAATCTCCTGACCGGGTGAATCTCTTCGGACCATTCCTGGATCCTCATGACAATCCGGGTGGCTAGAAGGTTGAGGTAATTTGGGGAAGAGGGTAGGTCTCGAGCGGCAAGCTCGTCTTTGATATCGGTGGAAAGACCCTGCCAGAATGTAGCCACTAAGGCTTCGTTGTTCCAGATCAGCTCTGCCGCCAGTGTACGGAACTGAATGGCGTACTCGCCCACCGAGGCATCTCTTTGGCGAAGGGTCAGCAGGGATGCAGCCGTTGAAGAGACTGGTCCAGGTTACGCAAATACAGTGCAGAAAGTCCGTAGGAAACACTGTAGGTCACGGGTCTCCGATCCCTGACGTTCCCAGATGGAGTTTGCCCATGCCAGGGCCTTGTCAGTAAGGAGAGAAACTATCAATGCGATCCTTGCGCCATCAGAAGGAAATGCACTGGCCTGTAGGCTGAAGTGGATCTGACAATGGTTCAGAAATCCCCTGCAGGTCCTCGCGTCTCTGTCGTAACGGGGAGGCAGTGACAGAGACAATAGCAAATCTGTACTGCCAGGTGGTGTAGTAGGAGGAGCAGAAGGAGCAATAGAAGCAGGTGCCGTGAAGGTTGCAGCTTGCGTATCCATACGATGCGCAATAAGGCTCACCGCCTGGAGGAGTTGGTCCTGTCGTGACCGGAGGTCAAGCATCTCCACCCACATGGCATGTGACGTCGTCGTGGTCTTGGGTTGACCAGCGGGGTCCATGGCCATGTCACGATCTGTGGATGTGGACCCACTGGGCCGTAGCGGGATAGCAGCTGGCCAAACTGTGTACAAAGTCAATGTATATAGTCCAAGCACAAGGGTACCTGTAGTAGTTCAGACAGTAGCAACGGCTAGGCTCAGATGAGACATTGGTAGCAGACACCCGGCGTGGTGTAACACAGCAGGCGTGAATGGCTGACACAACACGACTCCAATTTTCTAAGGCACAGGAGCAAAGGTAGCACTGGATACAGGATACAGGTAGCAGGTACGGGAACACTGGCAACAGGGTAACACTAAGGGACCATTTGCAAGACTAACACAGGTAAACACAACAACGCTCAGGCAAGGAGTAAAGGGGCAGGGCCCCTCATATAGTCCAGGGTGATCATGGGCTAATTATTAATTATTTTCATGTGTGCGCGCTGGCCCTTTAAAGCCGAGACACAGCAGAACGGAGCGGAAGTGAGCGCTGGCTTCTCCTTGGGAGATGTGGGCCAGTGCTCACAGATCCATGGTGCCAGCCGTCGGTGGGTGACTAATCCCGACGATCCGCGGCTGTAGACACTACAGGATGGATCATAAACTGGTAGAAATCATATGTTCTTCCATCCACTACAAAAACATTTCTGGGGTTTCTTATAAACTCAAATGATTCTTTTGCTGACTCCCTCAAGGTGGGGCGAGAATCTTAGCAGTGGTAGAGTTTCTGTCTCTACCCCATCTCTTGTCCATCAGATCTCTCATTAGAGTCTTAGGCCTGATGTCTGCAGCCACAGAGGCGGTCCCTTGGGGCATTTAGCACTTACATTCCTCACAATCAGAAGTCTTGAGCTTTTGGAACCGCAGCCTCAAGGGGTGCTCCCTGTCTTCAGAAACCCGTTATTTCCTCAGATGGTGGAAACATCTCAGAGACGGGAAGTACATGATCTAGTCTCGCTGGATTTTGTTAACAATGGATAAGTCGCGACTAGGTTAGTGAGCCAATTTAGAGGACAACAAGGTGCAGGGCACTTGGTCCTTACAAGAGAAGATAATGTCTTCCAACCAGAAATAACTCAGAACAATGTGTCAGGCTCTTCTAAATTCTGCTCCGCAGATCAAGGGGAAAGCCATCAAGATCAGTTCAGACAACATGACTTCGGTATTATACATCAACAAACAGGGATGCACTCGATCTCAACCCCTTCTCAGAGAAGTGGGGATGATCCGGTCTTGGGCAGAGCTGAACCTTACTCACCTATCAGAAGGCACTATCCACACTAAGGTACATAGGAAAGAAACAGCAACAAATAGTTTCCTACAATGGAATAGCTGTCATCCTCATTCCCTCAAAAGTGGCATACCAAAAGGCCAATTTATGAGAGTACGTAGGAATTGTAGTTCTATGGGTGATTTTGAGTTCCAGGCCAAGGAGCTCAAAACTAGATTGAAGGACAGAGGTTTCCCTGAGAGGGTCATCAGGAAGGCCTATGAGGGAGCAAGGGATGCTGATAGGCAATGTCTTCTGGTCCCTAAAAAACGGAAAGAAGAACAGGTCACAAGACTCATAGGTACCTATGATTCCAAACAAAATGATATTATGCAGATACTGAATAGGTATTGGCGTATTCTCAGTTCTGATGTAGATCTAGCAGATCAGATCACACAGAGGCCGTCTGTCACGTATCGGAGAGGGAAAAATATAAGGGACAGAGTCATGCATAGCTGTTTTGACCCCATTTCACCTAGGGGCACGTGGCTGGACAGACAAATACCAGGCACCTTTAGATGTGGTAGCTGTAAAGCCTGTGATTTCATTTTTAAAGGTAAAAGCTTCACTAGCGTCACCACACAGAAACAATACACTATTCGGGATTATGTCAATTGCAAGACTGCGGGAGTGGTCTACCTAATCACATGTCCATGCCCCCTAAATTATGTGGGAAAAACATCACGACAATTTCGTCGCCGTATTAGGGAGCATGTTGGAGATATTGTCCATGATAGGGACACCCCAATATCTAAGCATGTGCATGCCAAACACCAAGGCCAGGCAGCATGTTTAAAGTTTCAAGCTATTGAACTTGTCAGACCCCCCAAAAGAGGAGGAGATTGGGATAACCTGATTTTACGCAAGGAAGCGCAATGGATCCACAGATTGGAATGCATACATCCAGCAGGTTTAAATGAGCAGACTAATTATACATGTTTTATTTAACACTCTGTATGGACGACCTATCTCCTTTGGTTTGCCCATGGGGTGGGTGAGTTAATATTTGCCCTACACACGTAGGTTTGAGATGGCCCTACTGGTCTGCCGTTTCTTAACGGCGATCCACTCTCGGTCCCGCATGTCATGAGGGATCGAATCTTCTTTTCTACCCTATATGTGATTTATCACTTTTTAGTTGCTTTGCGAGGTAGCCTACTTGCGGTGTTCAACTGTCCCGCGAGATTTACTTATAATCCATCATCGTGTAGCGCTTACCTTCTCGTACATAGCAGTCTGGGCGATTTGTCCTTGACTTCTACTGCGCCTGCGCGTGCGGTTTGATGCGGCCGATGATGACCCCAGGCTGTCAGCTGACGGCTGGGGGTCACATGGGCAGGTGTCACTAATCGTGAGGGTGCGGGGATTGGTCAGTTCATTTTTGCCGCTAGAATACGAGGGGTGGAGTTTAGCGTTTATAGTAACGTAGCGCCTGCAACTTAGTATGCCGTTGACATCGATACGTGCATCTTTGCCGTGACGCACAGCAGAATATCTGCTGTTAAAAGATTCTATCGCTGGTGGAAAGGCCAGAGTTACCATTATACGGACCCCTGAGGATGAGTACCTGAAACGCGTAGGGTCGTTGTACTGTTTATGGAATGTTTGCATTGGGGATAGTCATATTGTGTTACACCCAGCACTAGGAGACCCGATTTTTTCGGACACCTGTGCTTTATTTTGGGATTGTACTATTGATGTGCCCTGGATATATGCTGTTTCCAGACAAAACATATATTGTTACAAACACTGAGCTAGACGTATCATAATGACTCAGTGTTTTTTGTTTAATACGTTTTTTAACAATCACGGTGGGGCTTATGTCACAGTGGTGTGTTACCCCTGTTTTTAACTAGTTACTATTAAAAGGTATTTTTTACTTTATTGTTACTTCAGTGAACCATATAATTTACTCATATTGTGGGAGCACAATTAGATTTCTATCAAACTAGACAGTGAAATTATATTTAATTCATACAGTTAATTATTTCAGTTTATCTAGGTATGGCAGCCTTTGCACTTTCTGAATTAAACACAGATGGGTGGATGAGTGAGGCTAAAAGCGTCTTTTCTGAATGTGAACTGACGTATACAGTTCAGGGTGCATCTCTTAAATCCACTTTTAAAAATCTGAATAGACTGCACAAAGATTATACTAGAAGTTGGTGGGAGATCCAGAGTCTGGAAAACTATTTAAAGAACAAGATAGTTCCCAGAGGTCTCAGGGTCCCCATTGTCCCAGCATTAAGATTAAAAACCGCTAATATTAAAGAAAGGTGGGAACAGGAGATTACAGGTAGCTCACTTAGACTGATGCAGATTTTGGTAGAGGAAGAAAAAGTCCAGTTTGACTCTATTAGTGTTGAGCTTAAAAAAGAGATTGAGGCAGCCAAGTCTTTGGTAGATACCCCTGGTTTTGACAAAAGGGACAAAATCCTTCAACAAACTCTGGAAAGGTTTACTAATCATCTTAAGGAACGTAAACACTTCCAATTCCAGAGAGACCTACAGGAATTTAGGGAGAAAAAAGCGTATGATTTTGTCACTACACAACAACAGCAATATCAACAGACCAATAGGGGGCCGAGGGAATCTGACCCTTCCACATCAGAGAGTGAAACTACAGACTCTGAAAGAGTGGGCCCATATTTTGGCGGTAGTGGTGGGAAACACAAATTTAGGGGAGGAGCAAGAAGTAGAAATAGAGGCCGTGGTAGAGCCTCTTCTAATAGTGGCAATAATTTTTTAGCCAACAATCCTCCCATTTCCCGCTATATGCTGAGGGGTCAAAAGGATTAGTGAAGGGGAATAACATGGATAGGCTTCAAATAATTAACCTTTCTGAATATAATTTGAGTGCATCAGAGATTACATTATTAGAAAAGGGATTTTCATTTGTCCCTACAGTCAAATTTGACTCATTTTCGTGGATAAAAGATCTCAATTTATTTGCTCGTAAACTCAAATGGATAAAAATTTTTAAACACCATAATAGAAAAAAATGTATGGAATTAGGCTTAGAGGAGTCTGATATGGAAGGTCTCTCGGCCCTTGAGGGGTTACTAGAGGAATCCGGACGCACTCCAGGCATAGGTCCCTTCACCAACCTTAAAATGAAGAGTAGGAAATTGCCACCTATAGGAGATTTTACCAATGTGGATTTATTTGTGGATATGGTGGGAGATGAGATCAAAAGTCTCAGTCAGGATAGCAGGGGAATGGATAATAATTTGTCTTGGTCTGAACGACTAGCTCTGACCACTTTAGAGAAAAAAGAGAATATTGTTCTCAAGTCATCTGATAAAGGTGGGAACATTGTGGTCATGAGCAGGGATGGCTATAAGAAGATGTGTGAGGACATTTTATTTAACCATGACTGCTATACCATTTTAAAGGATAACCCCACGGCATTATTCAAGAAAGAGTTGCTGAGCATTTTGAGTGATGCAAAGAGCAGATCTTTGATTAGTGCAGGGGAGTTTGGGTTTTTATACCCACAATTTCCTGTTATGGCGTGTTTTTATAGCCTGCCTAAAATCCACAAAGGATATCCTCCCTTACGTGGCAGACCTATTGTTTCAGGCATAAATAATTTAACTCAAAATGTGAGCACGTATGTTGACCAAGTGTTGCGCCCCTTTGTTTTGAGTCTCACATCATATGTGCGTGACACAATGGATGTCCTGAAACAGATTGATGGTATTTCCCTGGAGAAAGATACAATGCTGGCTAGTCTGGATGTCGAGGCGTTGTATTCATCCATACCGCACAAATGTGGTTATAAAGCGGTTGAGTACTATCTAGGTTCTAGAGGTACCCAGTTTACAGCTCATAACCAGTTTGTTATGCAGTTATTACAGTTTGTTCTTGAAAGAAATATATTTATTTTTGAAGACAAAATTTTCCATCAGAAATGTGGTACTGCAATGGGGAGTCCTGCTGCTCCCACCTATGCGAATTTATTTCTTGGCTGGTGGGAGGAGACTATTGTCTTTGGGGACAAATTTGTTAATTGGACTTCATCTGTTGGATTATGGATTAGATATATTGATGACGTGTTGATCCTCTGGAACTCTACAGCGGATGAGTTCCATAATTTTGTAGCAGCCCTCAACAAGAATGATGTAGGACTTAAATTCACATGTGAGATCAGTGAGAAAGAATTGTCTTTTTTAGATTTGAAAATCACAAAAACATCAGAAGGCACTATCCACACTAAGGTACATAGGAAAGAAACAGCAACAAATAGTTTCCTACAATGGAATAGCTGTCATCCTCATTCCCTCAAAAGTGGCATACCAAAAGGCCAATTTATGAGAGTACGTAGGAATTGTAGTTCTATGGGTGATTTTGAGTTCCAGGCCAAGGAGCTCAAAACTAGATTGAAGGACAGAGGTTTCCCTGAGAGGGTCATCAGGAAGGCCTATGAGGGAGCAAGGGATGCTGATAGGCAATGTCTTCTGGTCCCTAAAAAACGGAAAGAAGAACAGGTCACAAGACTCATAGGTACCTATGATTCCAAACAAAATGATATTATGCAGATACTGAATAGGTATTGGCGTATTCTCAGTTCTGATGTAGATCTAGCAGATCAGATCACACAGAGGCCGTCTGTCACGTATCGGAGAGGGAAAAATATAAGGGACAGAGTCATGCATAGCTGTTTTGACCCCATTTCACCTAGGGGCACGTGGCTGGACAGACAAATACCAGGCACCTTTAGATGTGGTAGCTGTAAAGCCTGTGATTTCATTTTTAAAGGTAAAAGCTTCACTAGCGTCACCACACAGAAACAATACACTATTCGGGATTATGTCAATTGCAAGACTGCGGGAGTCGTCTACCTAATCACATGTCCATGCCCCCTAAATTATGTGGGAAAAACATCACGACAATTTCGTCGCCGTATTAGGGAGCATGTTGGAGATATTGTCCATGATAGGGACACCCCAATATCTAAGCATGTGCATGCCAAACACCAAGGCCAGGCAGCATGTTTAAAGTTTCAAGCTATTGAACTTGTCAGACCCCCCAAAAGAGGAGGAGATTGGGATAACCTGATTTTACGCAAGGAAGCGCAATGGATCCACAGATTGGAATGCATACATCCAGCAGGTTTAAATGAGCAGACTAATTATACATGTTTTATTTAACACTCTGTATGGACGACCTATCTCCTTTGGTTTGCCCATGGGGTGGGTGAGTTAATATTTGCCCTACACACGTAGGTTTGAGATGGCCCTACTGGTCTGCCGTTTCTTAACGGCGATCCACTCTCGGTCCCGCATGTCATGAGGGATCGAATCTTCTTTTCTACCCTATATGTGATTTATTACTTTTTAGTTGCTTTGCGAGGTAGCCTACTTGCGGTGTTCAACTGTCCCGCGAGATTTACTTATAATCCATCATCGTGTAGCGCTTACCTTCTCGTACATAGCAGTCTGGGCGATTTGTCCTTGACTTCTACTGCGCCTGCGCGTGCGGTTTGATGCGGCCGATGATGACCCCAGGCTGTCAGCTGACGGCTGGGGGTCACATGGGCAGGTGTCACTAATCGTGAGGGTGCGGGGATTGGTCAGTTCATTTTTGCCGCTAGAATACGAGGGGTGGAGTTTAGCGTTTATAGTAACGTAGCGCCTGCAACTTAGTATGCCGTTGACATCGATACGTGCATCTTTGCCGTGACGCACAGCAGAATATCTGCTGTTAAAAGATTCTATCGCTGGTGGAAAGGCCAGAGTTACCATTATACGGACCCCTGAGGATGAGTACCTGAAACGCGTAGGGTCGTTGTACTGTTTATGGAATGTTTGCATTGGGGATAGTCATATTGTGTTACACCCAGCACTAGGAGACCCGATTTTTTCGGACACCTGTGCTTTATTTTGGGATTGTACTATTGATGTGCCCTGGATATATGCTGTTTCCAGACAAAACATATATTGTTACAAACACTGAGCTAGACGTATCATAATGACTCAGTGTTTTTTGTTTAATACGTTTTTTAACAATCACGGTGGGGCTTATGTCACAGTGGTGTGTTACCCCTGTTTTTAACTAGTTACTATTAAAAGGTATTTTTTACTTTATTGTTACTTCAGTGAACCATATAATTTACTCATATTGTGGGAGCACAATTAGATTTCTATCAAACTAGACAGTGAAATTATATTTAATTCATACAGTTAATTATTTCAGTTTATCTAGGTATGGCAGCCTTTGCACTTTCTGAATTAAACACAGATGGGTGGATGAGTGAGGCTAAAAGCGTCTTTTCTGAATGTGAACTGACGTATACAGTTCAGGGTGCATCTCTTAAATCCACTTTTAAAAATCTGAATAGACTGCACAAAGATTATACTAGAAGTTGGTGGGAGATCCAGAGTCTGGAAAACTATTTAAAGAACAAGATAGTTCCCAGAGGTCTCAGGGTCCCCATTGTCCCAGCATTAAGATTAAAAACCGCTAATATTAAAGAAAGGTGGGAACAGGAGATTACAGGTAGCTCACTTAGACTGATGCAGATTTTGGTAGAGGAAGAAAAAGTCCAGTTTGACTCTATTAGTGTTGAGCTTAAAAAAGAGATTGAGGCAGCCAAGTCTTTGGTAGATACCCCTGGTTTTGACAAAAGGGACAAAATCCTTCAACAAACTCTGGAAAGGTTTACTAATCATCTTAAGGAACGTAAACACTTCCAATTCCAGAGAGACCTACAGGAATTTAGGGAGAAAAAAGCGTATGATTTTGTCACTACACAACAACAGCAATATCAACAGACCAATAGGGGGCCGAGGGAATCTGACCCTTCCACATCAGAGAGTGAAACTACAGACTCTGAAAGAGTGGGCCCATATTTTGGCGGTAGTGGTGGGAAACACAAATTTAGGGGAGGAGCAAGAAGTAGAAATAGAGGCCGTGGTAGAGCCTCTTCTAATAGTGGCAATAATTTTTTAGCCAACAATCCTCCCATTTCCCGCTATATGCTGAGGGGTCAAAAGGATTAGTGAAGGGGAATAACATGGATAGGCTTCAAATAATTAACCTTTCTGAATATAATTTGAGTGCATCAGAGATTACATTATTAGAAAAGGGATTTTCATTTGTCCCTACAGTCAAATTTGACTCATTTTCGTGGATAAAAGATCTCAATTTATTTGCTCGTAAACTCAAATGGATAAAATTTTTTAAACACCATAATAGAAAAAAATGTATGGAATTAGGCTTAGAGGAGTCTGATATGGAAGGTCTCTCGGCCCTTGAGGGGTTACTAGAGGAATCCGGACGCACTCCAGGCATAGGTCCCTTCACCAACCTTAAAATGAAGAGTAGGAAATTGCCACCTATAGGAGATTTTACCAATGTGGATTTATTTGTGGATATGGTGGGAGATGAGATCAAAAGTCTCAGTCAGGATAGCAGGGGAATGGATAATAATTTGTCTTGGTCTGAACGACTAGCTCTGACCACTTTAGAGAAAAAAGAGAATATTGTTCTCAAGTCATCTGATAAAGGTGGGAACATTGTGGTCATGAGCAGGGATGGCTATAAGAAGATGTGTGAGGACATTTTATTTAACCATGACTGCTATACCATTTTAAAGGATAACCCCACGGCATTATTCAAGAAAGAGTTGCTGAGCATTTTGAGTGATGCAAAGAGCAGATCTTTGATTAGTGCAGGGGAGTTTGGGTTTTTATACCCACAATTTCCTGTTATGGCGTGTTTTTATAGCCTGCCTAAAATCCACAAAGGATATCCTCCCTTACGTGGCAGACCTATTGTTTCAGGCATAAATAATTTAACTCAAAATGTGAGCACGTATGTTGACCAAGTGTTGCGCCCCTTTGTTTTGAGTCTCACATCATATGTGCGTGACACAATGGATGTCCTGAAACAGATTGATGGTATTTCCCTGGAGAAAGATACAATGCTGGCTAGTCTGGATGTCGAGGCGTTGTATTCATCCATACCGCACAAATGTGGTTATAAAGCGGTTGAGTACTATCTAGGTTCTAGAGGTACCCAGTTTACAGCTCATAACCAGTTTGTTATGCAGTTATTACAGTTTGTTCTTGAAAGAAATATATTTATTTTTGAAGACAAAATTTTCCATCAGAAATGTGGTACTGCAATGGGGAGTCCTGCTGCTCCCACCTATGCGAATTTATTTCTTGGCTGGTGGGAGGAGACTATTGTCTTTGGGGACAAATTTGTTAATTGGACTTCATCTGTTGGATTATGGATTAGATATATTGATGACGTGTTGATCCTCTGGAACTCTACAGCGGATGAGTTCCATAATTTTGTAGCAGCCCTCAACAAGAATGATGTAGGACTTAAATTCACATGTGAGATCAGTGAGAAAGAATTGTCTTTTTTAGATTTGAAAATCACAAAAACATCAGAAGGCACTATCCACACTAAGGTACATAGGAAAGAAACAGCAACAAATAGTTTCCTACAATGGAATAGCTGTCATCCTCATTCCCTCAAAAGTGGCATACCAAAAGGCCAATTTATGAGAGTACGTAGGAATTGTAGTTCTATGGGTGATTTTGAGTTCCAGGCCAAGGAGCTCAAAACTAGATTGAAGGACAGAGGTTTCCCTGAGAGGGTCATCAGGAAGGCCTATGAGGGAGCAAGGGATGCTGATAGGCAATGTCTTCTGGTCCCTAAAAAACGGAAAGAAGAACAGGTCACAAGACTCATAGGTACCTATGATTCCAAACAAAATGATATTATGCAGATACTGAATAGGTATTGGCGTATTCTCAGTTCTGATGTAGATCTAGCAGATCAGATCACACAGAGGCCGTCTGTCACGTATCGGAGAGGGAAAAATATAAGGGACAGAGTCATGCATAGCTGTTTTGACCCCATTTCACCTAGGGGCACGTGGCTGGACAGACAAATACCAGGCACCTTTAGATGTGGTAGCTGTAAAGCCTGTGATTTCATTTTTAAAGGTAAAAGCTTCACTAGCGTCACCACACAGAAACAATACACTATTCGGGATTATGTCAATTGCAAGACTGCGGGAGTGGTCTACCTAATCACATGTCCATGCCCCCTAAATTATGTGGGAAAAACATCACGACAATTTCGTCGCCGTATTAGGGAGCATGTTGGAGATATTGTCCATGATAGGGACACCCCAATATCTAAGCATGTGCATGCCAAACACCAAGGCCAGGCAGCATGTTTAAAGTTTCAAGCTATTGAACTTGTCAGACCCCCCAAAAGAGGAGGAGATTGGGATAACCTGATTTTACGCAAGGAAGCGCAATGGATCCACAGATTGGAATGCATACATCCAGCAGGTTTAAATGAGCAGACTAATTATACATGTTTTATTTAACACTCTGTATGGACGACCTATCTCCTTTGGTTTGCCCATGGGGTGGGTGAGTTAATATTTGCCCTACACACGTAGGTTTGAGATGGCCCTACTGGTCTGCCGTTTCTTAACGGCGATCCACTCTCGGTCCCGCATGTCATGAGGGATCGAATATTCTTTTCTACCCTATATGTGATTTATTACTTTTTAGTTGCTTTGCGAGGTAGCCTACTTGCGGTGTTCAACTGTCCCGCGAGATTTACTTATAATCCATCATCGTGTAGCGCTTACCTTCTCGTACATAGCAGTCTGGGCGATTTGTCCTTGACTTCTACTGCGCCTGCGCGTGCGGTTTGATGCGGCCGATGATGACCCCAGGCTGTCAGCTGACGGCTGGGGGTCACATGGGCAGGTGTCACTAATCGTGAGGGTGCGGGGATTGGTCAGTTCATTTTTGCCGCTAGAATACGAGGGGTGGAGTTTAGCGTTTATAGTAACGTAGCGCCTGCAACTTAGTATGCCGTTGACATCGATACGTGCATCTTTGCCGTGACGCACAGCAGAATATCTGCTGTTAAAAGATTCTATCGCTGGTGGAAAGGCCAGAGTTACCATTATACGGACCCCTGAGGATGAGTACCTGAAACGCGTAGGGTCGTTGTACTGTTTATGGAATGTTTGCATTGGGGATAGTCATATTGTGTTACACCCAGCACTAGGAGACCCGATTTTTTCGGACACCTGTGCTTTATTTTGGGATTGTACTATTGATGTGCCCTGGATATATGCTGTTTCCAGACAAAACATATATTGTTACAAACACTGAGCTAGACGTATCATAATGACTCAGTGTTTTTTGTTTAATACGTTTTTTAACTATCACGGTGGGGCTTATGTCACAGTGGTGTGTTACCCCTGTTTTTAACTAGTTACTATTAAAAGGTATTTTTTACTTTATTGTTACTTCAGTGAACCATATAATTTACTCATATTGTGGGAGCACAATTAGATTTCTATCAAACTAGACAGTGAAATTATATTTAATTCATACAGTTAATTATTTCAGTTTATCTAGGTATGGCAGCCTTTGCACTTTCTGAATTAAACACAGATGGGTGGATGAGTGAGGCTAAAAGCGTCTTTTCTGAATGTGAACTGACGTATACAGTTCAGGGTGCATCTCTTAAATCCACTTTTAAAAATCTGAATAGACTGCACAAAGATTATACTAGAAGTTGGTGGGAGATCCAGAGTCTGGAAAACTATTTAAAGAACAAGATAGTTCCCAGAGGTCTCAGGGTCCCCATTGTCCCAGCATTAAGATTAAAAACCGCTAATATTAAAGAAAGGTGGGAACAGGAGATTACAGGTAGCTCACTTAGACTGATGCAGATTTTGGTAGAGGAAGAAAAAGTCCAGTTTGACTCTATTAGTGTTGAGCTTAAAAAAGAGATTGAGGCAGCCAAGTCTTTGGTAGATACCCCTGGTTTTGACAAAAGGGACAAAATCCTTCAACAAACTCTGGAAAGGTTTACTAATCATCTTAAGGAACGTAAACACTTCCAATTCCAGAGAGACCTACAGGAATTTAGGGAGAAAAAAGCGTATGATTTTGTCACTACACAACAACAGCAATATCAACAGACCAATAGGGGGCCGAGGGAATCTGACCCTTCCACATCAGAGAGTGAAACTACAGACTCTGAAAGAGTGGGCCCATATTTTGGCGGTAGTGGTGGGAAACACAAATTTAGGGGAGGAGCAAGAAGTAGAAATAGAGGCCGTGGTAGAGCCTCTTCTAATAGTGGCAATAATTTTTTAGCCAACAATCCTCCCATTTCCCGCTATATGCTGAGGGGTCAAAAGGATTAGTGAAGGGGAATAACATGGATAGGCTTCAAATAATTAACCTTTCTGAATATAATTTGAGTGCATCAGAGATTACATTATTAGAAAAGGGATTTTCATTTGTCCCTACAGTCAAATTTGACTCATTTTCGTGGATAAAAGATCTCAATTTATTTGCTCGTAAACTCAAATGGATAAAATTTTTTAAACACCATAATAGAAAAAAATGTATGGAATTAGGCTTAGAGGAGTCTGATATGGAAGGTCTCTCGGCCCTTGAGGGGTTACTAGAGGAATCCGGACGCACTCCAGGCATAGGTCCCTTCACCAACCTTAAAATGAAGAGTAGGAAATTGCCACCTATAGGAGATTTTACCAATGTGGATTTATTTGTGGATATGGTGGGAGATGAGATCAAAAGTCTCAGTCAGGATAGCAGGGGAATGGATAATAATTTGTCTTGGTCTGAACGACTAGCTCTGACCACTTTAGAGAAAAAAGAGAATATTGTTCTCAAGTCATCTGATAAAGGTGGGAACATTGTGGTCATGAGCAGGGATGGCTATAAGAAGATGTGTGAGGACATTTTATTTAACCATGACTGCTATACCATTTTAAAGGATAACCCCACGGCATTATTCAAGAAAGAGTTGCTGAGCATTTTGAGTGATGCAAAGAGCAGATCTTTGATTAGTGCAGGGGAGTTTGGGTTTTTATACCCACAATTTCCTGTTATGGCGTGTTTTTATAGCCTGCCTAAAATCCACAAAGGATATCCTCCCTTACGTGGCAGACCTATTGTTTCAGGCATAAATAATTTAACTCAAAATGTGAGCACGTATGTTGACCAAGTGTTGCGCCCCTTTGTTTTGAGTCTCACATCATATGTGCGTGACACAATGGATGTCCTGAAACAGATTGATGGTATTTCCCTGGAGAAAGATACAATGCTGGCTAGTCTGGATGTCGAGGCGTTGTATTCATCCATACCGCACAAATGTGGTTATAAAGCGGTTGAGTACTATCTAGGTTCTAGAGGTACCCAGTTTACAGCTCATAACCAGTTTGTTATGCAGTTATTACAGTTTGTTCTTGAAAGAAATATATTTATTTTTGAAGACAAAATTTTCCATCAGAAATGTGGTACTGCAATGGGGAGTCCTGCTGCTCCCACCTATGCGAATTTATTTCTTGGCTGGTGGGAGGAGACTATTGTCTTTGGGGACAAATTTGTTAATTGGACTTCATCTGTTGGATTATGGATTAGATATATTGATGACGTGTTGATCCTCTGGAACTCTACAGCGGATGAGTTCCATAATTTTGTAGCAGCCCTCAACAAGAATGATGTAGGACTTAAATTCACATGTGAGATCAGTGAGAAAGAATTGTCTTTTTTAGATTTGAAAATCACAAAAACATCAGAAGGCACTATCCACACTAAGGTACATAGGAAAGAAACAGCAACAAATAGTTTCCTACAATGGAATAGCTGTCATCCTCATTCCCTCAAAAGTGGCATACCAAAAGGCCAATTTATGAGAGTACGTAGGAATTGTAGTTCTATGGGTGATTTTGAGTTCCAGGCCAAGGAGCTCAAAACTAGATTGAAGGACAGAGGTTTCCCTGAGAGGGTCATCAGGAAGGCCTATGAGGGAGCAAGGGATGCTGATAGGCAATGTCTTCTGGTCCCTAAAAAACGGAAAGAAGAACAGGTCACAAGACTCATAGGTACCTATGATTCCAAACAAAATGATATTATGCAGATACTGAATAGGTATTGGCGTATTCTCAGTTCTGATGTAGATCTAGCAGATCAGATCACACAGAGGCCGTCTGTCACGTATCGGAGAGGGAAAAATATAAGGGACAGAGTCATGCATAGCTGTTTTGACCCCATTTCACCTAGGGGCACGTGGCTGGACAGACAAATACCAGGCACCTTTAGATGTGGTAGCTGTAAAGCCTGTGATTTCATTTTTAAAGGTAAAAGCTTCACTAGCGTCACCACACAGAAACAATACACTATTCGGGATTATGTCAATTGCAAGACTGCGGGAGTGGTCTACCTAATCACATGTCCATGCCCCCTAAATTATGTGGGAAAAACATCACGACAATTTCGTCGCCGTATTAGGGAGCATGTTGGAGATATTGTCCATGATAGGGACACCCCAATATCTAAGCATGTGCATGCCAAACACCAAGGCCAGGCAGCATGTTTAAAGTTTCAAGCTATTGAACTTGTCAGACCCCCCAAAAGAGGAGGAGATTGGGATAACCTGATTTTACGCAAGGAAGCGCAATGGATCCACAGATTGGAATGCATACATCCAGCAGGTTTAAATGAGCAGACTAATTATACATGTTTTATTTAACACTCTGTATGGACGACCTATCTCCTTTGGTTTGCCCATGGGGTGGGTGAGTTAATATTTGCCCTACACACGTAGGTTTGAGATGGCCCTACTGGTCTGCCGTTTCTTAACGGCGATCCACTCTCGGTCCCGCATGTCATGAGGGATCGAATATTCTTTTCTACCCTATATGTGATTTATTACTTTTTAGTTGCTTTGCGAGGTAGCCTACTTGCGGTGTTCAACTGTCCCGCGAGATTTACTTATAATCCATCATCGTGTAGCGCTTACCTTCTCGTACATAGCAGTCTGGGCGATTTGTCCTTGACTTCTACTGCGCCTGCGCGTGCGGTTTGATGCGGCCGATGATGACCCCAGGCTGTCAGCTGACGGCTGGGGGTCACATGGGCAGGTGTCACTAATCGTGAGGGTGCGGGGATTGGTCAGTTCATTTTTGCCGCTAGAATACGAGGGGTGGAGTTTAGCGTTTATAGTAACGTAGCGCCTGCAACTTAGTATGCCGTTGACATCGATACGTGCATCTTTGCCGTGACGCACAGCAGAATATCTGCTGTTAAAAGATTCTATCGCTGGTGGAAAGGCCAGAGTTACCATTATACGGACCCCTGAGGATGAGTACCTGAAACGCGTAGGGTCGTTGTACTGTTTATGGAATGTTTGCATTGGGGATAGTCATATTGTGTTACACCCAGCACTAGGAGACCCGATTTTTTCGGACACCTGTGCTTTATTTTGGGATTGTACTATTGATGTGCCCTGGATATATGCTGTTTCCAGACAAAACATATATTGTTACAAACACTGAGCTAGACGTATCATAATGACTCAGTGTTTTTTGTTTAATACGTTTTTTAACTATCACGGTGGGGCTTATGTCACAGTGGTGTGTTACCCCTGTTTTTAACTAGTTACTATTAAAAGGTATTTTTTACTTTATTGTTACTTCAGTGAACCATATAATTTACTCATATTGTGGGAGCACAATTAGATTTCTATCAAACTAGACAGTGAAATTATATTTAATTCATACAGTTAATTATTTCAGTTTATCTAGGTATGGCAGCCTTTGCACTTTCTGAATTAAACACAGATGGGTGGATGAGTGAGGCTAAAAGCGTCTTTTCTGAATGTGAACTGACGTATACAGTTCAGGGTGCATCTCTTAAATCCACTTTTAAAAATCTGAATAGACTGCACAAAGATTATACTAGAAGTTGGTGGGAGATCCAGAGTCTGGAAAACTATTTAAAGAACAAGATAGTTCCCAGAGGTCTCAGGGTCCCCATTGTCCCAGCATTAAGATTAAAAACCGCTAATATTAAAGAAAGGTGGGAACAGGAGATTACAGGTAGCTCACTTAGACTGATGCAGATTTTGGTAGAGGAAGAAAAAGTCCAGTTTGACTCTATTAGTGTTGAGCTTAAAAAAGAGATTGAGGCAGCCAAGTCTTTGGTAGATACCCCTGGTTTTGACAAAAGGGACAAAATCCTTCAACAAACTCTGGAAAGGTTTACTAATCATCTTAAGGAACGTAAACACTTCCAATTCCAGAGAGACCTACAGGAATTTAGGGAGAAAAAAGCGTATGATTTTGTCACTACACAACAACAGCAATATCAACAGACCAATAGGGGGCCGAGGGAATCTGACCCTTCCACATCAGAGAGTGAAACTACAGACTCTGAAAGAGTGGGCCCATATTTTGGCGGTAGTGGTGGGAAACACAAATTTAGGGGAGGAGCAAGAAGTAGAAATAGAGGCCGTGGTAGAGCCTCTTCTAATAGTGGCAATAATTTTTTAGCCAACAATCCTCCCATTTCCCGCTATATGCTGAGGGGTCAAAAGGATTAGTGAAGGGGAATAACATGGATAGGCTTCAAATAATTAACCTTTCTGAATATAATTTGAGTGCATCAGAGATTACATTATTAGAAAAGGGATTTTCATTTGTCCCTACAGTCAAATTTGACTCATTTTCGTGGATAAAAGATCTCAATTTATTTGCTCGTAAACTCAAATGGATAAAATTTTTTAAACACCATAATAGAAAAAAATGTATGGAATTAGGCTTAGAGGAGTCTGATATGGAAGGTCTCTCGGCCCTTGAGGGGTTACTAGAGGAATCCGGACGCACTCCAGGCATAGGTCCCTTCACCAACCTTAAAATGAAGAGTAGGAAATTGCCACCTATAGGAGATTTTACCAATGTGGATTTATTTGTGGATATGGTGGGAGATGAGATCAAAAGTCTCAGTCAGGATAGCAGGGGAATGGATAATAATTTGTCTTGGTCTGAACGACTAGCTCTGACCACTTTAGAGAAAAAAGAGAATATTGTTCTCAAGTCATCTGATAAAGGTGGGAACATTGTGGTCATGAGCAGGGATGGCTATAAGAAGATGTGTGAGGACATTTTATTTAACCATGACTGCTATACCATTTTAAAGGATAACCCCACGGCATTATTCAAGAAAGAGTTGCTGAGCATTTTGAGTGATGCAAAGAGCAGATCTTTGATTAGTGCAGGGGAGTTTGGGTTTTTATACCCACAATTTCCTGTTATGGCGTGTTTTTATAGCCTGCCTAAAATCCACAAAGGATATCCTCCCTTACGTGGCAGACCTATTGTTTCAGGCATAAATAATTTAACTCAAAATGTGAGCACGTATGTTGACCAAGTGTTGCGCCCCTTTGTTTTGAGTCTCACATCATATGTGCGTGACACAATGGATGTCCTGAAACAGATTGATGGTATTTCCCTGGAGAAAGATACAATGCTGGCTAGTCTGGATGTCGAGGCGTTGTATTCATCCATACCGCACAAATGTGGTTATAAAGCGGTTGAGTACTATCTAGGTTCTAGAGGTACCCAGTTTACAGCTCATAACCAGTTTGTTATGCAGTTATTACAGTTTGTTCTTGAAAGAAATATATTTATTTTTGAAGACAAAATTTTCCATCAGAAATGTGGTACTGCAATGGGGAGTCCTGCTGCTCCCACCTATGCGAATTTATTTCTTGGCTGGTGGGAGGAGACTATTGTCTTTGGGGACAAATTTGTTAATTGGACTTCATCTGTTGGATTATGGATTAGATATATTGATGACGTGTTGATCCTCTGGAACTCTACAGCGGATGAGTTCCATAATTTTGTAGCAGCCCTCAACAAGAATGATGTAGGACTTAAATTCACATGTGAGATCAGTGAGAAAGAATTGTCTTTTTTAGATTTGAAAATCACAAAAACATCAGAAGGCACTATCCACACTAAGGTACATAGGAAAGAAACAGCAACAAATAGTTTCCTACAATGGAATAGCTGTCATCCTCATTCCCTCAAAAGTGGCATACCAAAAGGCCAATTTATGAGAGTACGTAGGAATTGTAGTTCTATGGGTGATTTTGAGTTCCAGGCCAAGGAGCTCAAAACTAGATTGAAGGACAGAGGTTTCCCTGAGAGGGTCATCAGGAAGGCCTATGAGGGAGCAAGGGATGCTGATAGGCAATGTCTTCTGGTCCCTAAAAAACGGAAAGAAGAACAGGTCACAAGACTCATAGGTACCTATGATTCCAAACAAAATGATATTATGCAGATACTGAATAGGTATTGGCGTATTCTCAGTTCTGATGTAGATCTAGCAGATCAGATCACACAGAGGCCGTCTGTCACGTATCGGAGAGGGAAAAATATAAGGGACAGAGTCATGCATAGCTGTTTTGACCCCATTTCACCTAGGGGCACGTGGCTGGACAGACAAATACCAGGCACCTTTAGATGTGGTAGCTGTAAAGCCTGTGATTTCATTTTTAAAGGTAAAAGCTTCACTAGCGTCACCACACAGAAACAATACACTATTCGGGATTATGTCAATTGCAAGACTGCGGGAGTGGTCTACCTAATCACATGTCCATGCCCCCTAAATTATGTGGGAAAAACATCACGACAATTTCGTCGCCGTATTAGGGAGCATGTTGGAGATATTGTCCATGATAGGGACACCCCAATATCTAAGCATGTGCATGCCAAACACCAAGGCCAGGCAGCATGTTTAAAGTTTCAAGCTATTGAACTTGTCAGACCCCCCAAAAGAGGAGGAGATTGGGATAACCTGATTTTACGCAAGGAAGCGCAATGGATCCACAGATTGGAATGCATACATCCAGCAGGTTTAAATGAGCAGACTAATTATACATGTTTTATTTAACACTCTGTATGGACGACCTATCTCCTTTGGTTTGCCCATGGGGTGGGTGAGTTAATATTTGCCCTACACACGTAGGTTTGAGATGGCCCTACTGGTCTGCCGTTTCTTAACGGCGATCCACTCTCGGTCCCGCATGTCATGAGGGATCGAATCTTCTTTTCTACCCTATATGTGATTTATTACTTTTTAGTTGCTTTGCGAGGTAGCCTACTTGCGGTGTTCAACTGTCCCGCGAGATTTACTTATAATCCATCATCGTGTAGCGCTTACCTTCTCGTACATAGCAGTCTGGGCGATTTGTCCTTGACTTCTACTGCGCCTGCGCGTGCGGTTTGATGCGGCCGATGATGACCCCAGGCTGTCAGCTGACGGCTGGGGGTCACATGGGCAGGTGTCACTAATCGTGAGGGTGCGGGGATTGGTCAGTTCATTTTTGCCGCTAGAATACGAGGGGTGGAGTTTAGCGTTTATAGTAACGTAGCGCCTGCAACTTAGTATGCCGTTGACATCGATACGTGCATCTTTGCCGTGACGCACAGCAGAATATCTGCTGTTAAAAGATTCTATCGCTGGTGGAAAGGCCAGAGTTACCATTATACGGACCCCTGAGGATGAGTACCTGAAACGCGTAGGGTCGTTGTACTGTTTATGGAATGTTTGCATTGGGGATAGTCATATTGTGTTACACCCAGCACTAGGAGACCCGATTTTTTCGGACACCTGTGCTTTATTTTGGGATTGTACCATTGATGTGCCCTGGATATATGCTGTTTCCAGACAAAACATATATTGTTACAAACACTGAGCTAGACGTATCATAATGACTCAGTGTTTTTTGTTTAATACGTTTTTTAACAATCACGGTGGGGCTTATGTCACAGTGGTGTGTTACCCCTGTTTTTAACTAGTTACTATTAAAAGGTATTTTTTACTTTATTGTTACTTCAGTGAACCATATAATTTACTCATATTGTGGGAGCACAATTAGATTTCTATCAAACTAGACAGTGAAATTATATTTAATTCATACAGTTAATTATTTCAGTTTATCTAGGTATGGCAGCCTTTGCACTTTCTGAATTAAACACAGATGGGTGGATGAGTGAGGCTAAAAGCGTCTTTTCTGAATGTGAACTGACGTATACAGTTCAGGGTGCATCTCTTAAATCCACTTTTAAAAATCTGAATAGACTGCACAAAGATTATACTAGAAGTTGGTGGGAGATCCAGAGTCTGGAAAACTATTTAAAGAACAAGATAGTTCCCAGAGGTCTCAGGGTCCCCATTGTCCCAGCATTAAGATTAAAAACCGCTAATATTAAAGAAAGGTGGGAACAGGAGATTACAGGTAGCTCACTTAGACTGATGCAGATTTTGGTAGAGGAAGAAAAAGTCCAGTTTGACTCTATTAGTGTTGAGCTTAAAAAAGAGATTGAGGCAGCCAAGTCTTTGGTAGATACCCCTGGTTTTGACAAAAGGGACAAAATCCTTCAACAAACTCTGGAAAGGTTTACTAATCATCTTAAGGAACGTAAACACTTCCAATTCCAGAGAGACCTACAGGAATTTAGGGAGAAAAAAGCGTATGATTTTGTCACTACACAACAACAGCAATATCAACAGACCAATAGGGGGCCGAGGGAATCTGACCCTTCCACATCAGAGAGTGAAACTACAGACTCTGAAAGAGTGGGCCCATATTTTGGCGGTAGTGGTGGGAAACACAAATTTAGGGGAGGAGCAAGAAGTAGAAATAGAGGCCGTGGTAGAGCCTCTTCTAATAGTGGCAATAATTTTTTAGCCAACAATCCTCCCATTTCCCGCTATATGCTGAGGGGTCAAAAGGATTAGTGAAGGGGAATAACATGGATAGGCTTCAAATAATTAACCTTTCTGAATATAATTTGAGTGCATCAGAGATTACATTATTAGAAAAGGGATTTTCATTTGTCCCTACAGTCAAATTTGACTCATTTTCGTGGATAAAAGATCTCAATTTATTTGCTCGTAAACTCAAATGGATAAAATTTTTTAAACACCATAATAGAAAAAAATGTATGGAATTAGGCTTAGAGGAGTCTGATATGGAAGGTCTCTCGGCCCTTGAGGGGTTACTAGAGGAATCCGGACGCACTCCAGGCATAGGTCCCTTCACCAACCTTAAAATGAAGAGTAGGAAATTGCCACCTATAGGAGATTTTACCAATGTGGATTTATTTGTGGATATGGTGGGAGATGAGATCAAAAGTCTCAGTCAGGATAGCAGGGGAATGGATAATAATTTGTCTTGGTCTGAACGACTAGCTCTGACCACTTTAGAGAAAAAAGAGAATATTGTTCTCAAGTCATCTGATAAAGGTGGGAACATTGTGGTCATGAGCAGGGATGGCTATAAGAAGATGTGTGAGGACATTTTATTTAACCATGACTGCTATACCATTTTAAAGGATAACCCCACGGCATTATTCAAGAAAGAGTTGCTGAGCATTTTGAGTGATGCAAAGAGCAGATCTTTGATTAGTGCAGGGGAGTTTGGGTTTTTATACCCACAATTTCCTGTTATGGCGTGTTTTTATAGCCTGCCTAAAATCCACAAAGGATATCCTCCCTTACGTGGCAGACCTATTGTTTCAGGCATAAATAATTTAACTCAAAATGTGAGCACGTATGTTGACCAAGTGTTGCGCCCCTTTGTTTTGAGTCTCACATCATATGTGCGTGACACAATGGATGTCCTGAAACAGATTGATGGTATTTCCCTGGAGAAAGATACAATGCTGGCTAGTCTGGATGTCGAGGCGTTGTATTCATCCATACCGCACAAATGTGGTTATAAAGCGGTTGAGTACTATCTAGGTTCTAGAGGTACCCAGTTTACAGCTCATAACCAGTTTGTTATGCAGTTATTACAGTTTGTTCTTGAAAGAAATATATTTATTTTTGAAGACAAAATTTTCCATCAGAAATGTGGTACTGCAATGGGGAGTCCTGCTGCTCCCACCTATGCGAATTTATTTCTTGGCTGGTGGGAGGAGACTATTGTCTTTGGGGACAAATTTGTTAATTGGACTTCATCTGTTGGATTATGGATTAGATATATTGATGACGTGTTGATCCTCTGGAACTCTACAGCGGATGAGTTCCATAATTTTGTAGCAGCCCTCAACAAGAATGATGTAGGACTTAAATTCACATGTGAGATCAGTGAGAAAGAATTGTCTTTTTTAGATTTGAAAATCACAAAAACATCAGAAGGCACTATCCACACTAAGGTACATAGGAAAGAAACAGCAACAAATAGTTTCCTACAATGGAATAGCTGTCATCCTCATTCCCTCAAAAGTGGCATACCAAAAGGCCAATTTATGAGAGTACGTAGGAATTGTAGTTCTATGGGTGATTTTGAGTTCCAGGCCAAGGAGCTCAAAACTAGATTGAAGGACAGAGGTTTCCCTGAGAGGGTCATCAGGAAGGCCTATGAGGGAGCAAGGGATGCTGATAGGCAATGTCTTCTGGTCCCTAAAAAACGGAAAGAAGAACAGGTCACAAGACTCATAGGTACCTATGATTCCAAACAAAATGATATTATGCAGATACTGAATAGGTATTGGCGTATTCTCAGTTCTGATGTAGATCTAGCAGATCAGATCACACAGAGGCCGTCTGTCACGTATCGGAGAGGGAAAAATATAAGGGACAGAGTCATGCATAGCTGTTTTGACCCCATTTCACCTAGGGGCACGTGGCTGGACAGACAAATACCAGGCACCTTTAGATGTGGTAGCTGTAAAGCCTGTGATTTCATTTTTAAAGGTAAAAGCTTCACTAGCGTCACCACACAGAAACAATACACTATTCGGGATTATGTCAATTGCAAGACTGCGGGAGTGGTCTACCTAATCACATGTCCATGCCCCCTAAATTATGTGGGAAAAACATCACGACAATTTCGTCGCCGTATTAGGGAGCATGTTGGAGATATTGTCCATGATAGGGACACCCCAATATCTAAGCATGTGCATGCCAAACACCAAGGCCAGGCAGCATGTTTAAAGTTTCAAGCTATTGAACTTGTCAGACCCCCCAAAAGAGGAGGAGATTGGGATAACCTGATTTTACGCAAGGAAGCGCAATGGATCCACAGATTGGAATGCATACATCCAGCAGGTTTAAATGAGCAGACTAATTATACATGTTTTATTTAACACTCTGTATGGACGACCTATCTCCTTTGGTTTGCCCATGGGGTGGGTGAGTTAATATTTGCCCTACACACGTAGGTTTGAGATGGCCCTACTGGTCTGCCGTTTCTTAACGGCGATCCACTCTCGGTCCCGCATGTCATGAGGGATCGAATCTTCTTTTCTACCCTATATGTGATTTATTACTTTTTAGTTGCTTTGCGAGGTAGCCTACTTGCGGTGTTCAACTGTCCCGCGAGATTTACTTATAATCCATCATCGTGTAGCGCTTACCTTCTCGTACATAGCAGTCTGGGCGATTTGTCCTTGACTTCTACTGCGCCTGCGCGTGCGGTTTGATGCGGCCGATGATGACCCCAGGCTGTCAGCTGACGGCTGGGGGTCACATGGGCAGGTGTCACTAATCGTGAGGGTGCGGGGATTGGTCAGTTCATTTTTGCCGCTAGAATACGAGGGGTGGAGTTTAGCGTTTATAGTAACGTAGCGCCTGCAACTTAGTATGCCGTTGACATCGATACGTGCATCTTTGCCGTGACGCACAGCAGAATATCTGCTGTTAAAAGATTCTATCGCTGGTGGAAAGGCCAGAGTTACCATTATACGGACCCCTGAGGATGAGTACCTGAAACGCGTAGGGTCGTTGTACTGTTTATGGAATGTTTGCATTGGGGATAGTCATATTGTGTTACACCCAGCACTAGGAGACCCGATTTTTTCGGACACCTGTGCTTTATTTTGGGATTGTACTATTGATGTGCCCTGGATATATGCTGTTTCCAGACAAAACATATATTGTTACAAACACTGAGCTAGACGTATCATAATGACTCAGTGTTTTTTGTTTAATACGTTTTTTAACAATCACGGTGGGGCTTATGTCACAGTGGTGTGTTACCCCTGTTTTTAACTAGTTACTATTAAAAGGTATTTTTTACTTTATTGTTACTTCAGTGAACCATATAATTTACTCATATTGTGGGAGCACAATTAGATTTCTATCAAACTAGACAGTGAAATCAGAGCTGAACCTTACTCACCTATCTGCAGTCCACATTCGAGGATCCTTAAATATTGTGGACGACCCCTTGAACCAGGGTCTCACGGTGATGGAGGAATGGTCCTTGAGTCTGGAATCTTCAATTAGACCACTCAGATGTGGGGAATGCCAGTGATAGATTTTATGGCAACCAGGTTCAACGTCAAGGTGGAGAAGTTCTGTTCCCTCAATCTGGAGGACAGTCCGCTGGCAGTGGATGCTCTGTCTATACTATGGAGGTACACTACCGTTCAAACGTTTGGGGTCACCCAGACAATTTTGTGTTTTCCATGAAAACTCACACTTATATTTATCAAATGAGTTGCAAAATGACTAGAAAATATAGTCAAGGTTAGAAATAATCATTTTTATTTGAAATAATAATTTTCTCCTTCAAACTTTGCTTTCGTCAAAGAATTCTCCATTTGCAGCAATTACAGCATTGCAGACCTTTGGCATTCTAGGTGTTAATTTGCTGAGGTAATCGGGAGAAATTTCACCCCATGCTTCCAGAAGCCCCTACCACAAGTTGGATTGGCTTGATGGGCACTTCTTGCATACCATACGGTCAAGCTGCTCCCACAACAGCTCTATGGGGTTGAGATCTGATGACTGCGCTGGCCACTCCATTACAGATAGAATACCAGCTGCCTACTTCTTCCCTAAATAGTTCTTGCATAATTTGGAGGTGTGCTTTGGGTCATTGTCCTGTTGTAGGATGAAATTGGCTCCAATCAAGCGCTGTCCACAGGGTATGGCATGGCGTTGCAAAATGGAGTGATAGCCTTCCTTATTCAAAATCCCTTTTACCTTGTACAAATCTCCCACTTTACCAGCACCAAAGAAACCCCAGACCATCACATTACCTCCACCATGCTTGACAGATGGTGTCAGGCACTCTTCCAGCATCTTTTCAGTTGTTCTGCGTCTCACAAATGTTCTTTTGTGTGATCCAAACACCTCAAACTTCGATTCGTCTGTCCATAACACTTTTTTCCAATCTTCCTCTATCAATGTCTGTGTGCTTTTGCCCATATTAATCTTTTCCTTTTATTAGCCAGTCTCAGATATGGCTTTTTATTTGCCACTCTGCCCTGAAGGCCAGCATCCCGGAGTCACCTCGTCACTGTAGACGTTGACACTGGCGTTTTGCGGGTACTATTTAATGAAGCTGCCAGTTGAGGACCTGTGAGGCGTCTATTTCTCAAACTAGAGACTCTAATGTACGTGTCTTGTTGCTCAGTTGTGCAGCGGGGCCTCCCACTTCTCTTTCTACTCTGGTTAGAGCCTGTTTGTGCTATCCTCTGAAGGGAGTAGTACACACCGTTGTAGGAAATCTCTTGGCAATTTCTCGCGTGGAATAGCCTTCATTTCTAAGAACAAGAATAGACTGTCGAGTTTCACATGAAAGCTCTCTTTTTCTAGCCATTTTGAGAGTCTAATCGAACCCACAAATGTAATGCTCCAGATTCTCAACTAGCTCAAAGGAATGACAGTTTTATAGCTACTCTAAACAGCAAAACTGATTACAGCGGTGCTAACATAATAGCACAAAGGTTTTCAAGTGTTTTCTAATCATCCATTAGCCTTCTAACACAGTTAGCAAACACAATGTACCATTAGAACACTGGAGTGATGGTTGCTGGAAATGGGCCTCTATACACCTATGTAGATATTGCATTAAAAACCGGACGTTTGCACTAGAATAGTCATTTAGCACATTAACAATGTATAGAGTGTATTTCTGATTAATTTAATGTTATCTTCATTGAAAAAAACTGTGCTTTTCTTTCAAAAATAAGGAAATTCCTAAGTGACCCTAAACTTTTGAACGGTAGTGTACATGGCCTACAATTTCCATGTTACCAAGGGTACTGAAGAAGACCAAGCCAGGCAAGACCAGGCCACGGTAATAGCCATCATACCGTTCTGGCCAAAGAGGTCATGGTTTTCCCAACTGATTCAGATGAGACTTCCCCCGGTACAGAACCTAGTGTCTCAGGGCACACAGTTTTGTCAAGACCTGAAAAGATTCAACCTGACAGCCCGGAGCTAGACCAGCCCCTATTACAATCTATAGGGCTTTCTGACGTGGTCTTAAAGGAACAGTGTCATCGCTAATAATTTTTTTATATGTTAAAGATGTTAGTGCTGTAATAAAAACGTTTATATTCATTTGTGTGTTTGTGTTTTACTGTTTCTTATTTTTACACTTTTACTTCCCTATGGGGGCTGCCATTTTTTGTTCCATTTCTGTGTGTGCCGATTAACGACACACACAGACATGGAACACGGCAGCCACAGTCCCATAGGGACTGCGAACGGCTCCCGTCCCATTGACTGCCGTGTACGGCGTCTGTGTGGGAACTGCGCATGCGCCGCTCCCACACAGTCCTATTCGAAATTGGCGCCGTCCGGCGCCATTTTCCTGTGGACCGGAAGTCGCGGCCGGACAGTAATATTACTACTTCCGGTCGCGGCTTCCGGACTTGTGCACATGGAACAGCGGCAGCAAACGGAGCGGACGGGCCAGAGGGAGCCGCGGCGGCAGGAGCAGGTAAGAGATTTCAATGTATGTTAGTGTTTGTGTGTGTTTACTACTGTATGTAAACCTACTACACTGTGGGTTACCTCAAAAAATGGCGACACGCAGTGTAGCAGGTTAAACCTTTCAAACCCCTCGTTTATCCCGGCACTAGCCAGGATAAAGGAGGGGGGATGCTGAGAGCTCACTAGAGCGAGGGCTTTTAACCCAATGTTGCAATGCTGCAATTTTGGGAACAGCCCCATCTAGTGGCCAAAAATGGGTAGTATTATAAATTAGAAATAATTTATAATATTACATGGCTCGTGCCAAAAAAAAAAAAAAAATTTGAACAATGTTTAATCACCCACACACTAAATGTTTAATTTTTTAAAAAAAAACATGTTTTTAGGTCAACACCATGCCTTTAAACACTCTGCCTCATTCTTGAGCAGATTCTACCATAAAAGCCTATATAAGAATCAAGAAGATCTCGTTGGATTGGGGATCTGGAAGAAATGTCAACACCCAAGATCCAACTTTAAATGTTATACTGGATAAGCTCTTCAATCCTGAAGGGTCCAGATTGCGGCATTATGTGCCTTTCTAGGAAAGAATTTGTCTCAAGGACCCTTAATCAAGAGGTTCTTTATGGGTGCTGCTAGATTGAAACCCACTATACTCAGACACATCAGTGGGATATGTCTGTAGTTCTAAACAGGTCTCTGCTCTCCAACATTTGGGCCTCTTGAGGACGTAAACCATACGTTTTTGTCTCTTTAGATAAAAAATTTTTGCTGGCCATTACCTCGGCCAAAAGAGTGGGAGAATTGCAACCATTTTCTGCAGCAGATCAATATATAGTTTTCCTGCCTGACAGAGTCTTATTGAATTTTTTGTCCTAGCTTTACCCCTAAAGTTCCTACTTTTCAGAACATTAATCAGATCATTTCTCTCCCTGTTTTAATTCCTGTATTATGTTCCCCTGACTTCATTAACTTGCAGTCTCCGGATATTTTCAGATGCCTAAAGATCTATCCTGATAGGTCTAGTCAGATTAGAAAGGCTGAGAATTAGCCGATTCTCTTCTCAAGTAGTAATAAGGGTCAAAAAGCTTCAAAACCTGCTTTAAGTAGATGGATTAAGGGTGCTATCAGACTAGCCTTTGTGTCTCAAGACCTTGACGCTCCTGATTTTGTCACAGCTCATTAGACTCGGTCTTGGGCAGAACGAAATCTGAAATCTCATGGAGCTCACTTGCCTTTTTTTTTTAACCACTATAGTTTAAATTACCGGTTTTCAGAAAACACGGCCTCTGGGCTGTGTATTTTGAACTTACAGGAATGCTCTCACTAAAGTAGTTACTTTTTTTCAATTCCCCATTTTTGTGCTGCTGTTAGAGAAGTAAGAGAAGCATTGGTTTCTAATGTTAATCTGTTTCCCTTAGTCCTAACGGCAGCATAAGCTTCCCTCCCTTGTTAGGTCCTTACTTCTGTATAATAAAACACACTAGAGGAGGGGCTTAGTGAGCCTTAATAGCATAGAGGGGGCTAATTAATGATTTATTAAAATTCTGTCTTATTTGTTCACAGGGGCAGAATTACTCCATTGTTGTGCTGTTAGGACTAAGGCAAATAGGTTAATGTTAGAAACGCTTTTTGTTCAAGCCAAATCCAAAAAACATGATCAAAAGTGATCAAAAAGTTGTCAGTACCCCAAAATGGTAAGAATAAAATCCACAGGTTGTCAAACAAGAAACTAGCCCTTTTACAATTCCGTTGATGGAAAAATAAAATCCAAAAAGCATTATTTTTGGGGTTTTTATATTGTGTTAAAGTAGTAAAATATAAAAAAAATCTCTATAATTTGGTATCGCCATAATTGTACAGACATATAGAATAAGGTTAACATTTATAACGCACAGTGAACGCTGTAAAAACAAAATCCAAAAAACAATGGTGTATTACTGCCCCCCCTTCATTTTTTTTAATAAAAGTTATACAATACAAGATATGTATTCCAAAATGGTGACATTAAAAGTACAAATTATCCTGCAAAAAACAAACCCCCAACAGCTATGTCGACAGAAAAATTTAAATTTTATGGCTCTAGCAATGCAGTCTCCAAACGCGTATCCGCCGCCATCTATCAGACGCATTGATTAAGAACCGCAACATTTCAGCGGTGTCTTTTCATTGCGTATCATGTCATAATGGAGATGTACCTTCCCTTATTGTACAAGGCATAGAAAGGGTTAATTGCTCTTCCAGGGGTGGAGACCATTTGAAACAACTCAGGAAGGGTATGTTCACACGACCTCTTTTCAGACGTAATGGAGGTGTTTTACGCCTCGAATTACGCCTGAAAAGACGGCTCCAATATGTCGGCAAACATCTGCCCATTGCTTGCAATGGGTCTTACGATGTTCTGTGCAGATGAGCTGTCATTTTACGCGTCGCTGTCAAAATACGGCGCGTAAAATGACGGCTCGTCAAAAGAAGTGCAGGACACTTCTTGGGACGTTTTTGGAGCCGTTTTCTCAGAGACTCTATTGAAAACAGCTCCAAAAACGGCCGTAAAAAATGCAGCGAAAAACGCGAGTTGCTCAAAAAAAGTCTGAAAATCAGGAGCTGTTTTCCATTGAAAACAGTTCTGTATTTTCAGACGTATTTTGTTAATCGTGTGAACATACCCGAATAGAGAGGCTTTCTGGATGTTTCTACTTGGCACCTGTGCACCTAATGGTTTAAACCGCCGACTAGATCTCATCCTTTTCTATTAAGATTGTTTTCTCTTACACAGTCCCTCACATTTATGGTTAGTTTCCTATGAAATTTGTAACATGGATATGTGTCTTTTTCTCTAATCAACTGTTTTTAACACACGCGCCTGATTTTAGAACATGTGATTATTTCTCTGTTCATGATTGGCTGCATACATATATATATATATATATATATATATATATATATATATATATATATATATATATCGCTTCCTGTGAGATTTGTTTGCTATGCTATGACTAAGGGCCACTTGGGCCTGAAACCGGTCAGCTTCTGTTCTATGTGTTGTCCCTGATTTTATGGAACCTCAATAAAGCCGCAATTTGTTCAAGATTTTGATGCTGGAACCTTCTTGCCTTTCTGCTATAATTTGGTGCAGTCCTGCACCCTCCGCGCATCTACTTGGCTCGTGAGCTGGATAAAAATTAACTTTTTTTGCTTCACAGAATAAAGCTGTTATATTATTTATACTGCAGGGTGATCGCCATATAAGCAAATTCTAAAAAACAGTGGCGGAATTGCTGTTTATTTCCATGCCCCCCAAAAAATCGTTAGAATACTTATTTAAAGAGACTCTGTCACCACATTATAAGTGCCCTGTCTCCTACATAAGGAGATGGGCGCTGTAATGTAGGTGACAGCAGTGCTTTTTATTTAAAAAAACGATCTTTTTTCACAAAGTTAGGAGCGATTTAAGTTTATGCTAATGAGCTTTCTTAATGCCCAAGTGGGCGTACTTTTACTTTCGACCAAGTGGGCGTTGTACAGAGGAGTGCATGACACTGACCAATCGGCATCATGCACTCCTCTCCATTCATTTACACTGCACTAGCGATATAAATATATCGCTATGTGCAGCCTCATACACAAGCCCTAACATTACTACAGTGTCCTGATAATGAATACACATGAAATCCAGCCTGGACGTCATGTGTACTCAGAATCCTGACACTTCTGACTCTTTTTTTGTGAGATTCCGGCAAGTGAAACCAAATCTCGTTTAGCTCCGAGATCTCGCGAGATTTCGTATCCGTTGCTGGAATCTCACAAAAAAGATTCAGAAGTGTCAGGATTCTGAGTACACATGACGTCCAGGCTGGATTTCATGTGTATTCATTATCAGGACACTGTAGTAATGTTAGGGCTTGTGTATGAGGCTGCACATAGCGATATATATATATCGCTAGTGCAGTGTAAATGAATGGAGAGGAGTGCATGATGCTGATTGGTCAGCGTCATGCACTCCTCTGTACAACGCCCACTTGGTTGAAAGTAAAAGTACGCCCACTTGGGCATTAAGAAAGCTCATTAGCATAAACCAAAATCGCTCCTAACGTTGTGAAAAAAGATCGTTTTTAAAAAAAAAAAGCATTACTGTCACCTACATTACAGCGCCCATCTCCTTATATAGGAGATAGGGCACTTATAATGTGGTGACAGAGTCTCTTTAACCCCTTCCTGTCGTAAACAACTTTCAGAGTTGAATTTTCTTTTTTTCCTCCGAACCTTCCAAAAGCCATAACTTTTTAGTTTTTTTGTCGATATAGTCCTATGAGGGCTTGATTTTTGCGGGATGAGTTGTAGTTTTTCGTAGCGCCATTTATTGTGTCATATAATGTACTAGGAAACAGGAAAAAAAATATTTGTGGGGTAGAAAATGAAAAAAACAGCGATTCCTCCATTGTTTTTTTGCACTTCGTTTTTACAGAATTCACCGTGCAATTAAAACCACATGTTAACTTTATTCTGCGGGTCAATATGATTACGGTGATACCAAATATATATTGTTTTTTCTATATTTTACAAGGAAAAAACTAAGTGTAAAAAATTAAATTTATTTTGTGTCGCCAAATTCCGAGAGCCATAACATTTTTACGTTTCCGTCGATTAAGTGGTATGAGGGCTTATTTTTTGCGGGATAAGCTGTAGTTTTTAATGATACCATTTTGGTGTACATGCGAGGTTCTGATCACTTTTTATTTCATATTTTGTGGGAGATTAGGTGACCACAAAATAGCAATTCTGGCGGTTAAAATTTTTTTTTATGGCGTACACCGTGCGGGTTAAATAATGATATATTGTAATAGTTCAGACTTTTCGGATGCGGTGATACCAATTATGTTTATTTATTTTTTTACAATGCTCTAGGGGGGGAAATGGGAAAAGGGGGGGTTTTTGAAACTTTTAATTTTTAAATTTTTTTTTTTACTTAAAAAAAACCAACAACTTTATTTTAGAAAATTGTTACTTTTTTTTATTAGTCCTCCTAGGGGACTTAAAGAGGCTCTGTCACCAGATTTTGCAACCCCTATCTCGTATTGCAGCAGATCGGCGCTGCAATGTAGATAAGAGTAACGTGGTTTTTTTTTCAAAAACGAGCATTTTTGGCCTAGTTATGACCATTTTTATATTTATGCAAATTAGGCTTTCTTAAGTACAACTGGGCGTGTTTAAAGTTATGTACAAGTGGGCGTGTATTGTGTATGTACATCTGGGCGTTTTTACTTCTTTTACTAGCTGGGCGTTGTGAATAGAAGTGTATGATGCTGACGAATCAGCATCATCCACTTCTCTTCGTTAACACCCAGCTTCTGCCAGTGCACAGACACAGAGCGTGTTCTCGAGAGATCACGCTGTGACGTCACTTCCTGCCCCAGAGGCTACATCGACTTACCTGCAAACGCCGATGCTGCTGCAGAATCAACTGTAGCCTCTGTCGCCTGGTGCTGATGTGTCCTCGCTCGTCCGACACGATGCAGGACCTGGGGCAGGAAGTGACGTCACAGCGTGATCTCTCGAAAACACGCTGTGTGTCTGTGCACTGCCAGAAGCTGGGTGTTAACGAAGAGAAGTGGATGATGCTGATTCGTCAGCATCATACACTTCTATTCACAACGCCCAGCTAGTAAAAGAAGTAAAAACGCCCAGATGTACACACACAATACACGCCCACTTGTACATAACTTTAAACACGCCCAGTTGTACTTAAGAAAGCCTAATTTGCATAAATATAAAAATGGTCAGAACTTGGCCAAAAATGCTCGTTTTTGAAAAAAAAACACGTTACTGTTATCTACATTGCAGCGCCGATCTGCTGCAATAGGAGATAGGGGTTGCAAAATCTGGTGACAGAGCCTCTTTAAACCAACGATCGTTGGATCGCTTGCACTATATAGTGCAATACTAAGGTATTGCAGTATATCGTCTTTCTGACAGGTTTCTATTAAGTCCTGCTGGAGGCAGCGCTTAATAGGAGCACAAAGATGGTAGACCTGGGGTCCTTCATTAGGCCACCAGGCTGCCTTAGCAACCTTCGCCACCCCACGATTGCATTGCAAGGGGCGCAATGAGCTGCTAGAGTGGGTCGCCCCCTCTTTCTAACGATTTAAATGCCCCGGTCGCTATTGACCGTGGCATTTAACGAGTTAAACTAGCGAGATCGCGCTCAAGCGCAATCCCGCTCGTTACTGTGAAGTGTCGGCTGTAACATACAGCCAACACCGGCATCGTATGAAGCGGGTTCACTCCGTGAGCCAGTTCCATACTTCCCCTACCCGGCTATGACATATGGATACGTCAAATGTTGGGAAGGGGTTAAAGAGGCTCTGTCACCAGATTTTGCAACCCCTATCTCCTATTGCAGCAGATCGGCGCTGCAATGGAGATAAGCGTCACAGGGGTTTTGGGGTTCATTTTCACAAACAGCCTGACTCTCCTAGCTACCTTCTATCATGGGTAAGTTATCTCAGGAGTGGGTGGATGAATGGTTTACCTAGGTCTTAGACCGAACACTTACCTTTTACATATGACATATGTTTTATACATTCTCTAGGTCTCTGCTCTGTTACTAAGTCTTCTCACCCGATGTCATGATACTAACTTTAGGCATTAGCTGTATCTTTACCGCATCATGTTATCGTGTGTAGTTTACCTTTCTCACCATTCCCATAGTCCATCCATTTGACTCCATTAATCCTATATTACCATGTATCATTGTATTATGTAGAGAGTCTTCTAGCTGTGTTACTTTGAAATTATATAGAGTCCTCATGTTCAGCTCTGTATCTTTTTAATATCCCTTATGTATGTCACTACATGTTCAATAAAGTTATTCGTTTTTACCTTTGGCTATTATGCTCTATTTTTCTCTAGTGTATATAAGTATATATAGGAGTTGCCTCTTTCCAGTACCTGGGTAGTATGCTACACATCCAGCATCTAGCCCCATATGTGCTGTATGAGTTGTTTTGTGTATCCCTATCTCCTATTGCAGCAGATCGGCGCTGCAATGTAGATAAGAGTAACGTTTTTTTTTAAAAAAAACAAGCATTTTTGGCCAAGTTATGACCATTTTTATATTTATGTAAATGAGGCTTTCTAAAGTACAACTGGGCGTGTTTAAAGTTAAAGTACAACTGGGCGTGTATTATGTGCGTACATCGGGGCGTGTTTACTTCTTTTACTAGCTGGGCGTTGTGACGATAAGTATCATCCACTTGTCTTCAGAACACCCAGCTTCTGGCAGTGCAGACACACAGCGTGCCCAGCTAGTAAAATAAGTAAACACGCCCAGATGTAGCACACACAATACACGCCCACTTGTACATAACTTTAAACACGCCCAGTTGTACTTTAGAAAGCCTCATTTACATAAATATAAAAATGGTCATAACTTGGCCAAAAATGCTAGTTTTAAAAAAAACAAAAAACTTTACTCTTATTTACATTGCAGCGCCGATCTGCTGCAATAGGAGATAGGGTTTGCCAAATCTGGTGACAGAGCCTCTTTAATAAATTATATGTACCCCAAAATGGTGTCATTTAAAAATACAACTCGTTACACAAAAAAAAGCTCTCATAAGGCTACATCGATGGAACAATAAAAAAATTATTGGTTTCGGAAAGTGGAAATAGAAAAAAAACAATAAAAAAAATCGCTGTGTACATAAGGCCCAAATTAGATCGCATCTTTAAGGGGAAAATTACTTTCTCGATAAGAGATGGTAAAGCTGGCAATGTTAGTGCTAAAAAAAAATATTGCTGACCGAATGACGGCATACCATCAGTTTTTGATAAGCAAGGTGACAACCAATGGCTGTACTTCCTGTTGTCACTTACACAAATAGACACTGAAACAAAACAGAAATAAATACAAACATATACACAAAATGTAATTATCAAACATTGTTTATGCTCTCACTTCTGATGTAATATATGGCCAGGTTTACGTTTTAGATGAAATCATCTTTAAGAGATAACTGAGATGTCTCAATGCTAGTGTCATTTTATCATGAGAAAACAAAATAGTACAAACTATGATATAAACGATAATACAAGGAAAAAATTTGTAGACATTTTTGTATTAGAAAAATGTATTCCTCCTTGCAGTGTCTTTAATAGTTCAGTTTCTTAAACCTTGTTAGGTTAGGGCACACATCCAATCATAGACCACTCACCAATTGGGAAAATTAAGGAAATATGATCTAGACAGTGACTGCCACTAGCTCACTTTCTGTTTCAGATTTTCAGATTCATTACAGAAGCGGTTTCATATGCTATGTTTATGGAACATTGCTGACAGGTAGTTGGCAATTGCAGCTTCTATGATTGGCTGAAAGTTTTCTACTGTAATAAATTAGGTGTCTGTGCTTTAAGTGGAGGTGATGTGATGGTGAGGTTGGCGTGCTGGTGTGATGTTTGAGCTTATGCACTTAGCCTAAAAGTATTTGAACTCTACCAAGAAGAGGTTGTATAGTATGTGTGTGTGTGTGTGTGTGTGTGTGTGTGTGTATACACACACACACACACACACACACACACACACACACACACACACACACACACACACACACACGTATATGTATTTGATAAATGAAGGGTATTGTGTACACATTTAATCTATCCTTTTCTAAACAAGTCAGAGTACAAAATTTGGATTTGCATCTCTGGATTTGCTAAGTAAGTATTAACATAAGAAATGTTGTTATAAGCTTCTAGAATAAAACATGAGTAGAAGTCCTTTGTTCTGATTAGTAAAATGACACAGTCAACACTGACCATTGAGATCAACCAACTATGCATTTTACATGAATTTACATTGCTCAACCCCATGCTAAAAAATTACAGAATTATATTACTAGGCCGCACCGCCGTAGCGGAGTAGCAGCTGGCCAAGCAACAGTCTATAAAGTCTATGTAAAGTCCTTCGCACAAGAGTACCTGTAAGAGTCCAGACAGTAGCAGAGGCTTTGGCACAGATGGAACTTGATGTGGCAGATGATGCCAGACGTGGCGGTTAATACCAGACGTGGTATATGACAGCAGGCATGGCAGATGACACCAGACGTGGCGGATGATACCAGATGTGGTATATGACAGCAGGCGTGGCAGATGACACATGACTCCAACACTAGATAAGGCACAGGAACAAACACAGCACAGGATACAGGAAGCAGAACACGGGAACACAGGGAACAGGGTACAATTAAGAGACTATTTCCTAAGACTAACATGGCAATACAACAACGCTCAGGCAAGAAGTGGAAGGGCAGAGTGAGTGAAGGCGGTGGTAGGCTACCGCGGCCATTACAGTACGGAAGCACATATGGTGCCTCAATTTGAAGCACAATTTTGTCTCCCTAAGCGACCGTATTTTCCCACGGAAACAATGCAGCTATAGAAGAATACCATTGCAATACAGCATCTGATGGTGCATTTCACGATTTCTTCTCATAGAAAGTGTGTCTCCATGTAAAATCATAGACACAAGGAAGTACAGTATGGGCCCACAAAAATCTAAAGGCGCTGTATTACAGATTTGTGCCACACTGATCCATAAAACGGTCATGTAATGGGGTGTTTCTGCAAAAAGGAACTTGTACATAATTTTGCACACCTACATGATAGTGCACTATAACTGATCTGTTGCTATAAGGAAGGTATTTTGTCGCTCGTCGTGGTCAAAGTATCAAGTATGATTGGAGAGCCTGTCAGGTGTGAGTGAAGAAACATATCACATAGGTCACAGAGCACTCCATGTCAGACCCAAGTTATACCACAGTCCACTTAAGGTCAAGACGCTAGAAGCAGTCCAAAACCACGCAGCAGGACACAGGTTTTCCTATTCAGCCACTAACACTGATCTCTCTTACTTCAAAGATGTCAGAAGAACCGCAGGGAGCAACTGTAGAACCAAGAGATTTGCTGAATCGTTTCAGGACCACAGGCTTTAGGAGAGAGACATTGAATGAGTTGGGATTTTTTAGGGTAGGAGGTAGTCAAAGCTTATTGGACACAGGGTTTATTTGTTGCAATATTTCGAAGGGACCGAGGAATCAAGGAGCAAATTTGTGGGAAGGGATCTTCAGAGGAATGTTTTTGGAAGACAACCAGACCTTGACTCCGGGAGAAAACTGGAATTTTCCTTTTTCTATCTGCATATCTCTTCATGCGATCAACTGCCTGAAGGATCGCAGACTTTTGCTGCGAGATGTGAAGGAAACCTCCGAAGGAAGAATTGGCTGCAGGCACTTGAGACATAGCTAGCACAGGAAGAGTAACACGTGGATGTTGACTGTACACAATGAAGAAACGGAGAAGAAGCAGTAGATTGAATAGTATGATTGTTGTATGAGAATTCGGTACATGGCAGAAGCTGTACCCAATTGTCTTGAAATAAAATGACGAAGGTGATTTTCAAGTACCCGTTTGATCCTTTTAACTTGGCCATTAGATTGAGGGATATAAGCAGAAAAAAGTTTAATTTCACATCCAAAAGTCCACACAGGGCTCTCCAGAACTTAAATGTGAATTGTACATCCCGATCTGACACAATATGGAGGGGAAGGCCGTGCAGACAAAAGATGTGCTGGATAAACAAACTTGCCAGACGAGGGTCAGAGGGAAGACCAGTCAAAGGGACGAAATGTGCAATATTGGAGAAGCAGTCCACCACAACCTAGACAGTAGTACAACCAGAAGAAGGAGGAAGGTCAGTAATGAAGTCCATAGTGATATATTGCCAGGGGGTATCAGGAACTGGCAGAGGTAGGAACAGGCCAGTAGGTTTAGAATGGGTAGCCTTATTTTAGGCACTGTTCGTACAGGAAGAAATATAGTCCCGAGTCTTATAACGCCTCATGCACACGACCTCATGCACACGACCATTGTGCCACTCGGGCCGTTTTAACGACATCCGAGTGGCACCCGATAGTCTTCACGGACCCATTAACTTTAGCGGGTGAATCGGGTCCGTGAAAAATGATCCGAGTCTCTGATCCGAGTAAACATAGGACATGTTCTATCTTTCCTCGGATCACTGACAGGACTCGGCCGATGCACACGGTCGTGTGCATGAGGCATTATGGACCAGAGTGCCCTGCCAGTTTGGAATTATGCCCCCAGCGGAGAATTATTTTCCGGTCAGCAGAACGGACAAAAATGTTTCCAGGAGGAATGTCCTTGATCTGTACGGGCTTTACAGCAATACTCCTACAAGGATCAGTGATGTGTTGAGGACTTTCTTCAGAGTCATCGGTCTCGAATGACAGGGACAAGACATCAACCTTAATTTTTTTGTCCGCAGGGTGGAAATGAAGAAGGAATCAAAGTCTATCAAAGAGCGGCGACCATCTGGCTTGACAAGGATTTAGTCGCTGGGTGGACTACAAATATGTAAGATTCTGGTGATCTGTGAAGATAGTGATAGGATGAGTAGCCCCCTCCAGCACGTGTCTCCACTCTTCCAAGGCCAACTTGGCAGCGAGAAATTCTCGGTCCCCAATGCAGTAGTTGCGCTCAGCAGGAGAGAAGAGTTTGGAGAAAAATCCACACGATACTGCCTTACCCTTGGTAACCTTTTGAAACAAGAGTGCTCCAGCACCAATGGAAGAGGCATCAACCGCCAAGTCACATAAGGATGATGAAGAACAGAGGCGGAAGTGAAGGCGCTCTTGAGGTTGTAGAATGCCGACTCTACCTCAGGGGTCCAGTCCTTGGCCTTCACTCCCTTCTTGGTAAGAGCAGAGATTGGGGAAGTAAGAGACAAGAAATTTCAGATGAACTAACGATAAAAATTAGCGAATCAGAGAAATCTTTGTATAGATCGGAGATGTGAGGACGTGGCCACTCTGAGACGGACGTCACCTTTTCTGGATCCATTTGAAGACCATGATCAGAAACAATATAACCCAGGAAGGGCAAGGATTTTTTTTTTAAATACGCACTTCTCGAGTTTCGCGTATAGGTTATTCCTCCTTAACAACAACAAGATTTGGCATACATGCTTCCGATGTGTCGTCAGATCAGGTGAGTAAATCAAGATGTCGTCCAGATACACCACCACACAGTCATATAGAAGATCACGGAATACGTCGTTCACAAATTCTTGGAAAACAGCTCGAGCATTACACAGTCCAAGGGGCATTACGAGATACTCGTAGTGACCATCTCGGGTGTTAAATGTGGTTTTCCATTCGTCACCCTTGCTTATACAGCTCAGGTTATAGGTCCTGCATAGATCCAGCTTAGTGAACAGCTTGGCTCCACGAATCCTGTTAAAGAGCTCAGAGATAAGCGGCAAGGGGTAAGCGGCAAGGGGTACTTGTTTTTAATCGTGATTTGGTTTAACTCATGGTAGTTAATGCATGGTCGAAGTCATCCATCCTTCTTCTCCACTAAGAGGAATCCAGCTCCGGCTGGTGAAGTAGACTTCCTGATGAACTCCCTCCCTAGGTTCTCCTTAATATACTATGACATAGCCTGGGTTTCCGGCAAGGAGAGAGGATAAACTCGTCCGTGAGTGGGAGAAGCTTTAGGAAGCAGCTCGATAGGACATTCATAGGGAAGATGAGGTGGAAGGATCTCTGCCTCCTTTATTGCTAAAAACATCTGCATATCCATCATATTGTGGAGGTAGTCCAGAGAGAGATTGAGGCAGAGGAGATATCGGGTTCCTCACTGAAGGACCTCTCCGGAATTCCAGTCGAGGACTGGAGCCTGCTGGCAAAGCCATGGCAATCCCAGCAGGAGGGGGTTAATAGCTTTGGTTAAGATATAGAAAATTATTGACTGAGAATGGAAGATTCCTATCTGTAGTTTGAGTTTCTTGGTGATAGACAGTATAGGATCCGACAGAGGTTGTCCATCAACAGAAGCGACGGCCAGAGGTTTTGTAGCCAAGTGGAGATGGTTTACTAAGTCCTGCTGGATGAAGTTTGCAGCTGCTCCAGAATCCAAGTAAGCAGGAACAGAGTGTGATCCTTCACCATTGACGATAGACACCAGAATAGAAAGTCTGGAATAGAATTTAGTAGTCGCGGGTGATTCACCTAGGATTGTTTCAAAGGAGAAAAGAGAAGGTTGGCACTGCTCCAAGTGCAGAGCAAAACATAGACTCACATATGGAAGTAGTATGGCTCAAAACACATGGGATACAGCTGTCAAGTTTGTTGCCAGCAGGGTGCTCATCGATGGGAAATAAAGCACGTATGCAAAACTTGATGATGGACAGGAGGAATGTACAAGGCACTCACCGCAGTGGCAATAGAAGGATTTATTAGAACAGATCTCGGTCAATGATGATGTGAAAGATGCCAACGACCGTTTCACGCTAAGAGCGCTTTGTCAAGGCTGACACGTCACTTCCTCATTGCTCCTTTCAGGGCTCTGTATTAGTTTAATGGGTCTGTATTTAGGGGGTCTGGGTTCTGTATTTAGGGGCTCTGTGGGTCTGCATTAGTTTAAGGGGTCTTGGGTCTGTAAGGGATCTGGTCTGTGTTCTGTTAGTTTAAGGGGTCTGTATTTAGAGGGTCTGTATTAGATTAAGGGGTCTGTATTTAGGAGGTCTGGTCTCGGGTCTGTATTAGTTTAAGGTGTCTGTATTAAGGAGGTCTGTAGTTTAAGGGGTCTGAGGTCTATATTTAGGGGGTCTGGTCTGGGGTCTATATTAGTTTAAGGGGTCTGGGGTCTTTATTTAGGGGGTCTGTATTAGGGAGACTGGTCTGGGGGTCTGTATTAGTTTATGAGGTCAGTATTTAAGGGGCCTGGTCTGGGGTCTGTATTGGTTTAGAAGTCTTTATATAGGGATCTATATTTAGGGGTCTGGTTTCTGTATTAGTTTAGAGATTCAGGTCTGGGGTCTGTATTAGTATATGGGGTCTGTATTTAGGGGCCTTGGTCTGGGATCTGTATTAGTTTAGGAGTCTTTATACAGGGGTCTGTATTTCGTGGTCTGGGTATTGTATTCGTTTAGGGAGTCAGGTCTGGAGTCCTTATTAGTTTAAGGGGTCAAGTCTGGGGTCTGTATTTAGGGTGCTTGTTCTGGGGTCAGTATTTATTTAAGGTGCTTGTTCTGAGGTCTGTATTTGCCTAGGGGGTGTCTGGTCTGGGAATGACAATAGTTTAGAAGGTCTGGGGTCTGTATGCATTCTAATTTATTAGTCTGAGTAAAAGGGGTTGTCCAGGCACATCGATAGGTCATCAGTATGAAAAACCGCAACGTACCCCTTTAATGTATGAGTCGGGGCCTTGGTGTCTGAACTTTTGTGTTTCTATAGAGGCTGGAAATGGCTGCAGAAGCCAGGAGCAAAGATGTCACACCAGGAGAAGTCGCCATACCAGTCGGGGGTCAGATGGAGAAGTAAAGAGAACGACTCCCATCAGAGAAGACATCACTTGTGAGTCACTGGATCTATAGAGGATCTGTTCCCTCTCCAGACATGTGTGTTGTGGGAAATTCTTGTATTCCACACAAAGTTTTTGTGTACCCAGGACTAATAGACAAATGCATGTCACCATTCCCACTGTCAAGAGGATGTGTCCCTACATAGTGGGATACAGTCAGCAATGGTTAGAGACAGTCAGTATGTAGGGACACAGCCCTTTGACAATAGGAATCGTAACACCCATTTGTCAATGCTCACACAGAAAAGTGGGGTTCACTATAGACACTGCAGAGCGGGGTGGGGAAGGGGGGGGCCCAAGTTGTGGAACAGCCCAGGGCCTATGGTCTACTTAATCCGCCACTGTGAGCACAGAACCTGAAGTGGATCGTACACTGGTTGATGAAACCTCTACAGGTCTTAGGATCCCTGTCCAAGCGAGGAGGTAGAGGCAATGAAATTGCAGACCCAAGGCAGGCAGGAGGGATGGCAGGTGGTGGAGAAATGGGAGCAGCCAGACGAGGTACAGGTGGCAGATCCAAACTAGCAATTTTGGAGTTTACTGCCTGTAGTAGTTGATCCTGGTGTGCCCGGAGGACACACATGTCTGCTTGCATCATTTGGACTGCGGTTTTGGCTTGACCAGTGGGATCCATGGCCTGAGTGTACAGTCACGGCTATGGGGTATGTGGACCCACTAGGCCGCTCCGCTGTAGCGGAGTAGCAGCTGGCCAAACAAGTCAATAATATTCTTTAGGACAAGAGTACCTGGATAGAATATTAGGCAGACACTTGGTGTAGCAGACATTTGATGTAGCAGTCGTTTGATGTAGCAGTCGTTTGTTGTAGCAGACGTTTGGTGTAGCAGACACTTGGCACAGATGGCACTTGGCACAGATGACACTTGGCACAGATGATACTCCCAACTCAAACAAACACAATAACTGGATACGGGATACAGGAATTGGGAACACAGGATACAACTAAGAGACTATTTTCAATAACGAACATGGGCAGACACAACAACGCACAGGCAAGGAGGAAGAGGGCAGAGTCCTTTTTATAGTTCATGGTATGCTGGGATAGGATGGGGAGATTTTCCTGGTGCGCACTGGCCCTTTAAGGCCGGGAGCGAACTCGCACTATGCACAGCAGCAGCCGAGGGCAGTATTGTGTGCCAGCGTCTCAGAGGGGGGAGACGCCGGCAAGAGCTTACAGGTCTGCGGTCACTGGCAGGTATGTAATGCCAGCAGTCCGCGACCACGGCGATTACAGAATCCTGTACCAAAGATGGGTGAAGGCCTAGTCGATCCTGCCTGCAAGAAAGACCAAAGACATGTGTCTGTGACCGCTGAACCAAGTGACCTACAAAGACTAACTTCCAAGCTAAGTGCCCTTGAGAGACTGTAACCACCAATCTAAGTGCCCCTCAGAAAGTGTAAGTGCCTGTGATCACTATGATAAGTACCACTGTTGTAATCTTTACGCTTTGTGCCCAGCTGTACTGTGTTTGCCTCCATTACTGCATCAACCTCAGGTAGGGTCAAGAACCACTCTCACTAAAAACTACCCTCTTACATACATAAGAATTTACACTTCTACTGTAGAATTGTGGGTTCTGCTGCAATGTGACACTGAATGAGACAATCGTATGCAAAAAAAAACAAAAAACAAAAAAACACTAAAAAAAAAATGTGTTTTAAAGTCAATAGGAGAAACTCAAGGAATAAAGTATACAGGTGAAAAAAAAAATGCTGCACGAGTCCGATAACAGTGCACTGCCACATGAGTGATTTGTGTGAGTTGGAATTCATAATTCCCCATTGTTTTACATCAAACAACTTAAAATACCATACAACCTTCCTGTGTGCCCCAAGAACAATTGTGTGAAAAGTCTGCACTGACCAATAAGGAGTCTCTGGAGCTTTTGACATAATGCATTTAGATAATTTCAGAAAAAGTATGATTGGTCCTGGGTAGCACTTTCCAACCTAATCCTAATTTGCCTTTGGTATTTAAGATTAAGATTTTTCTTTTTTTTTTCTTCTGATTAGTTGGTTTGTTTTGTGCCAATACGACTAAAGTTACAAGATTCAGTAACAGCTGTTGTATATTTTATGGTGCATGCTAAATAATTGCATACTTGTTATTCAGAAATTCACAGCTGGTATGTGATGAAAAAATATATTTTATAACTGGATTGAATCCACTGATAAGCAGAACAAAGCGGAGGTAAGGTATGTGCACACGATAACTGCATTTACATCTGAAATTACCTTGTTGTTTTCAGGAGAAACAGCTCCATAATTTCAGACATAATTGCATGTACTCGCGTTTTGCGAGGCGTCAATTACGGCCGTAATTTGGAGCTGTTCTTCATTGGAATCAATGAAAAACGGCTCAAATTACGTTTCAAGAAGTGTCCTGCACTTCTTTTGACGAGCCGTCTTTTTTACGCGTCGTCGTTTGACAGCGACGCGTAAATGACAGGTCGTCGGCAAAGTACATCGGCAAACCCATTCAAATGAATGGGCAGATGTTTGCCAACGTATTGGAGCCGTATTTTCAGACGTAAAGAGAGGCATAAAACGCCTCGTTTACGTCTGAAAATAGGTCGTGTGAACCCAGCCTTAGGCCTCATTTACACGAACGTGATATACGTCCGTGCGACTCGCGTGCTTTTCACACGGGTCGCACGGACCTATACAAGTCTATGGGGTCATGCATACAGTCCGTGAGTTTTGCTCAGCGTGAGTGCGCTGAAAAAAACTCACGACATGTTCTAAAATTCTGCGTTTTTCGCGCATCACGCACCCATTGAAGTCAGTGGGTGCGTGAAAACCACGCAGGTCGCACGGAAGCACTTCCGTGCGAACTGCGTGATTCGCGCAAGAGCTCTCAAACTCTGAATGTAAACAGAAAAGCACCACGTGCTTTTCTGTTTACTAACATCCAAACGGAGTGTCTTAGAGATGAGCGAACCGTCCGAACCGAACCGAACTTCACCGGGTTCAGCCAAACTCGTTTTGACCGAACCCGGCAAAAAATGTTCCGGTACGCGACGTCAGGAGACAGTCACTGTCCAGGGTGCTGAAAGAGTTAAACTGGTTCAGCACCCTGGACAGTGACTTCCGATCCCAATATACGTGAACGTGTAAAAAAAAAAAGTTCTGACTTACCGATAACTCCCGGCTTCTTCCTCCAGTCTGATCTCCCGGGATGACAATTCAGTCCAAGTGACAGCTGCAGCCAATCACAAGCCAAGCACAGGCTGCAGCGGTCACATGGACTGCCGCGTCATCCAGGGAGGTGGGGCCAGATGTCAAGAGAGGCGCGTCACCAAGGACGCGTCACCAAGGACGCGTCACCAAGGCAACGGCCGGGAAGTTCTCGGTAAGTACGAACCTCTTTTTTTTTTAACGGGTTACTCGATATGGTGATCGGAATTCACTGTCGAGGGTGCTGAAAGAGTTACTGCCGATCAGTTAACTCTTTCAGCACCCTGGACAGTGACTGACGTCGACTAGCCTCATCTCTATGATGGCGGCTGCTCGAAAATCACGCAGCCGCGCATCATACACTGATGACACACGGAGCTATCAAGTGCCTTTTGCGCAAAACGCACACGCCCGTGTAAATGAGGCCTTAGAGTGACGCAGCGACTTTACCGCAGTACATACACAGCATTTGGTACTTCAACTCAGCCCGGTGCACTTAAATGGGTTGAGCAACATTACCATAGACAGCCGTACATGCCACTTTCATTGTGTAAGGTACTGCAGGGGCAGGGGCAGGGGCAGCAGAACTCCAGTGAGCTCTGCTGCCTTCTCGTTCTACTGATTAATGGGGTCCCGGGGGTGGAACACATTGATGTCTATCATGAAAACAACCTGGTGATCAGCTTCTCTAAGACCCCGCCATCAACTGTCATCACTGGGGGAAGAAGTGGACAATCAACAGCCATTCAAATATATAGCCATTCATGTAATGCATGCGCCAAATCTGCCAAAATGGAACTGCCACATAGAGTGGCTGTCTCAAACATTGATCTATACCAAACATAGATGACCTATCCCAACCGTTTTAAGGATAGGTCATCAATGCAAAACCCCAGAAAAATCTATTAACAAGCCATCAACTGGTGAGGACAGCACATTAGCAAGACCGGTTTTAACCCCTTCCCGCCGCAGCCCTTTTTCAGATTTTCATTTTCGTTTTTTCCTCCCCACCTTCCAAAAGCCATAACGTCTTTATTTTTCCGTCGATATAGTCCTATGAGGGCTTCATGTTTGCGGGATGAGTTGTAGTTTTTCGTAGCACCATTTATTTTGCCATATAATGTACTAGGAAACGAGGAAAAATAATATTTGTGGGGTAGAAAATGAAAAAAACAGCGATTCCTCCATGTTTTTTGCGCGACGTTTTTACAGAATTCACTGTGCAATTAAAACAACATGTTAACTTTATTCTCTGGGTCAATACGATTACGGCGATACCAAATATATATAGTTTTTTCTATATTTTACTACTTTTACAAGTAAAAACCTAAGTGTAAAAAAGAAAATTTATTTTGTGTCGCCAAATTCCGAGAGCCGTAACTTTTTTATTTTTCTGTCGATTAAGTGGTATGAGGGCTTATTTTTTGCGGGATAAGCTGTAGCTTTTAATAATGCCATTTTGGTGTAAACATGATGGTTTGATCACTTTTTATTTCGTGTTTTTTGGGAGATTAGGTGACCAAAAAATAGAGATTCTGGCGTTTACAATTTTTTTTATTTACGGCGTTCACCGTGCGGATTAAATAATGATATATTGTAATAGTTCAGACTTTTATGGACGCTACAATACCAATTCTGTGTATTTATTTATTTTTTTACTATGCTCTAGGGGGAAAATGGGAAAAGGGGGTCTTTTGAACTTTTAATATTTTTTATTTTTTTTTACACAAAAAAACCTTTATTTAACTAATTTTCAATTTTTTATTAGTCCCCCTAGGGGACTTCAACCAGCGATCATTAGATCGCTTGCACGATATGCTGCAATACTAATGTATTGCAGTATATCGTGATTCTGACAGGCAACTATTAAGCCCTGCCGGAGGTAGGGCTTAATAGTTGTACAAAGATGGAGGACCTGGGGGTCTTCATTAGGCCCCCAGGCATCCGTAGCAACCATCGCCCTCCCGCGATTGTGTTGCGGGGGGCGCGATGAGCTGTTGGCCGCGGCATTTAATGAGTTAAACGAGCAGGATCGCGCTCAAGCGTGATGCCGCTAGTTACTCTGAAGTGTCGGCTGTAACAAACAGCCAACACGGGCATCGTATGAAGCGGGTTCACTCCGTGAGCCCTCTCCATACTTCCCGTACCCGACTTTGGCGTATGGATACGTCAAATTTCGGGAAGGGGTTACGTTTCTGAATGTAAACTTGAATTTTTCCATTCACTTACTGCAAGCATAGACCTAGAAAGTTGTGAGGAATTAATACTCAGTTATTAGAAAGTTTCTATACTTTTCATGTAAAAAGCATGATCATACGGATGTAGCCATCTTTAACTTGATTCTGATAACTTGCTGCAGCGTGATATCACACAACAAAAGCCATTGAAAAGTCATTGAGAAAGTCAAGATAAGGCATCTAGCCATTGTTTATTTAATGCGTTAAAAGGCAAGGTAAAGACGGCTACATCTGTAGTAGATGGAGGAAAGATTTTATGTCGTCTGCACATAGATGATATTGAAAACTGAAAGAATTGATGAGTTAGCAAAGACCCCAGGTGTAGATGGAGAAGGGCTAGAATAATAAGTCTTGAGTACCAACAGAAAGAGGGCTTGGAGAAGAAATTATGTGGAAGTGGACACTGGGGCAACATCACTGTACTAATTATATATATATATATATATATATATATATATATATATATATATATATATATATATATATATATATATATATATATATATATATATATATATAAAGGCCCAAATGTCAAATAATCACATTTCTGATAGTGAAAGTGAAACATTTAAAGGCAAGTTAGAGTGTATGTTCACAAATGCCAGAAGTCTAGCAAGCAAAATGGGGGAGCTGGAGGCCTTAATACTGGAAGAAGATATAGATATAGTTGGTGTTGCTGAAACATGGCTGGACTCTTCACATGACTGGGCTGTAAATCTACAGGGTTTTACACTGTTTCGGAAAGACAGGGCAAATAGGAAAGGTGGTGGTGTATGTCTGTATGTGAGAAGCGATATGAAGGTGAGTGTAAATGAGACATTAGAGGGTGAAGACTGTGAGGAGGTTGAAACCTTGTGGGTGGAATTACAAAGGGAAGTAAACACTGAAAAAATTACTTTTGGTGTAATCTATAGACCCCCCAATATAACTGAAGAGATAGAAGTTCAAATATATAAACAAATGGAGCGGGCTGCACAGGCGGGTACTGTTGTGATAATGGGAGATTTTAATTATCGGGATATTAATTGGTGTCATGGTTCGGCTTCAACTGAAAAGGGGAGACATTTCTTCAACCTGTTGCAGGAAAATTTTATGTGCCAGTTTGTGGAAGACCCGACTAGAGGTGAAGCTCTGTTGGATCTGGTCATTTCTAATAATGCAGAGCTTGTTGGGAATGTCAATGTTCGTGAAAACCTTGGTAACAGTGATCATAATATAGTTATATTTTACCTATACTGTAAAAAACAAACGCAGGCTGGGAGGGCAAAAACATTTAATTTTAAGAAAGCCAATTTCCCCAGGATGAGGGCGGCAATTCAGGATATAGACTGGGAAGAACTAATTTCAAATAATGGGACAAATGATAAATGGGAGATTTTCAAATCTACTTTGGGTAATTATAGTGCAAAATGTATTCCTACAGGTAACAAGTATAAACGACTAAATTTAAACCCCACATGGCTTACACCTTCTGTGAAAGGGGCAATACATGACAAAAAAAGGGCATTTAAAAAATACAAATCTGAGGGTACATCTGCAGCCTTTGTAAAATATAAAGAGCCTAATAAAATCTGTAAAAATGTAATAAAATCAGCAAAAATACAAAATGAAAGGCAGGTGGCCAAGGATAGTAAAACAAATCCTAAAAAATTCTTCAAGCATATAAATGCAAAAAAGCCCAGGTCTGAACATGTAGGACCCTTAGATAGTGGTAATGGGGAGTTGGTCACAGGGGATCAAGAGAAGGCAGAGTTACTAAATGGGTTCTTCCGCTCTGTATATACAACAGAAGAAGGAGCAGCTGATGTAGCCGCTGCTGGTGCTGTTAATATATCAGTTGATATACTGAATTGGATGAATGTAGATATGGTCCAAGCTAAATTAAATAAAATAAATGTACACAAGGCCCCGGGACCAGATGGGTTACACGCTAGAGTTCTTAAAGAGCTTAGTTCAGTTATTTCTGTCCCCCTCTTCATAATATTTAGAGAGTCTCTCATGAGTGGTATAGTGCCAAGGGACTGGCGCAGGGCAAATGTGGTGCCTATTTTCAAAAAGGGCTCTAGGTCTTCCCCGGGTAATTATAGACCAGTAAGCTTAACATCTATCATGGGGAAAATGTTTGAGGGGCTATTGAGGGACTATATACAGAATTATGTGACAATAAATAGTATTATAAGTGACAGCCAGCATGGTTTTACAAAGGACAGAAGCTGTCAAACCAACCTGATTTGTTTTTATGAAGAGGTAAGCAGAAGCCTAGACAGAGGGGCCGCTGTGGATATAGTATTTTTGGACTTTGCAAAGGCATTTGACACTGTCCCTCATAGACATCTAATGGGTAAATTAAGGACTATAGGTATAGAAAGTATAGTTTGTAATTGGTTTGAGAATTGGCTCAAGGACCGTATCCAGAGAGTTGTGGTCAATGATTCCTACTCTGAATGGTCCCCAGTTATAAGTGCTGTACCCCAGGGTTCAGTGCTGGGACCACTATTATTCAACTTATTTATTAATGATATAGAGGATGGGATTAATAGCACTATTTCTATTTTTGCAGATGACACCAAGCTATGCAATATAGTTCAGACTATGGAAGATGTTTGTGAATTGCCGGCAGATTTAAACAAACTAAGTGTTTGGGCGTCCACTTGGCAGATGAAGTTTAATGTAGATAAATGTAAAGTTATGCATCTGGGTACTAACAACCTGCATGCATCATATGTCCTAGGGGGAGCTACACTGGGGGAGTCAATTGTTGAGAAGGATCTGGGTGTACTTGTAAATCATAAACTAAATTTCAGCATGCAGTGTCAATCAGCTGCTTCAAAGGCCAGCAAAATATTGTCGTGTATCAAAAGAGGCATGGACTCGCGGGACAGGGATGTAATATTGCCACTTTACAAAGCATTAGTGAGGCCTCATCTAGAATATGCAGTTCAGTTCTGGGCTCCAGTTCATAGAAAGGATGCCCTGGAGTTGGAAAAAATACAAAGAAGAGCAACGAAGCTAATAAGGGGCATGGAGAATCTAAGTTATGAGGAAAGATTAAAAGAACTAAACCTATTTAGCCTTGAGAAAAGACGACTAAGGAGGGACATGATTAACTTATATAAATATATGAATGGCGCATACAAAAAATATGGTGAAATCCTGTTCCATGTAAAACCCCCTCAAAAAACAAGGGGGCACTCCCTCCGTCTGGAGAAAAAAAGGTTCAACCTACAGAGGCGACAAGCCTTCTTTACTGTGAGAACTGTGAATCTATGGAATAGCCTACCGCTGGAGCTGGTCACAGCAGGGAGAGTAGATGGCTTTAAAAAAAACTTAGATAATTTCCTAGAACAAAAAAATATTAACTGCTATGTGTAGAAATTTTTTACTTCCACTTTCCCATCCCACTTCCCCTTTCCCATCCCTTGGTTGAACTTGATGGACATGTGTCTTTTTTCAACCGTACAAACTATGTAACTATGTAACTATGTAATATATATATATATATATATATATATATATATATATACAATCCAGAGATAGATGAACACAGCACTCCAATGTTTCCAAAATCAGGCCATGTGCTCGTCACCAGGGGATGAATCACTTCCCCAATTTGAGATAGAGAAAAACAGAGAACACAGTAACGGCACCAGGACTTCAAGGTAGATGAAAAGCAGGGTGGATTTATTCACCTCAACAAAGCAACGTTTCGGTTCAACAGGAACCTTTCTCAAGCCATAAAAAACTGAACAAAGTGTCAGGTATAAATGGAGGAGCATACATTAATCAGCAATAAAGTAATCATATGTACAGTTCCAATAAAACATGCATACATAAATGTCCCAGTGTATCAGAAAATCAATCATGAAGTGCACATATTTTTTCAACATACAATATACATAGACAATATAAAATGTATGTTTAGTGAATTAGAGTACTCAAAAATAGTGTATAATAGGGCAATTAGGATAATTGGAAAGCATAGCGGAGGCCAATTCAATTCTTATGTAAATAGACTTACTATTTAATAAACAGTCCATGCAGGGAGGAAGACGACCCCATGTCAGATTCGCGCGTGTCTACTGCGCATGCTCCAAAGATGGCGTCCACACCGGATGTTTAGTCCGGTGGAACGCATCCAGGAGCAAATCGCCACTGCGCATGCGCAGAAGCGGAACATGCGTTCCATTCCTACTGCGCATGCGTCAGCGGCGATATCAATATATAGAATTAGAGCCGATTCAAAAAGGAATCATAATCATAACTGGACATAGTCCAGATAATTTAGAGGGCACACCAATTTATCACCCACGAAATTTATTGGATTTTTCCACCATGGCATAAATATAGTAAGGCAAGTGCAAAATGACACTGCTGTCAATAGAGCGCTGACTACTATCAAGGATGGTTATCGCTGCCAAATTTATCCTAATTCAATATATTGCGACTATAGTCACCGTTAGAGTAGATAGAGTTACTATGATATTAGAGAAAATTATCATCTCAAACAGAGATGTCAAAAAAATCCCCTACAAGAACCGCATCACGGACAAAACGCATAGTCTGAACATAACAGACATGCATTAGTTATCAATGTAAACTCACTTTATTAGAACAAATATGGTGTAAACATACAAAAGGAAGAAGGTTCCACTCTAAATCTCAACTATATTATACAATCCATATAAAGATACATATCCGAGCCTCCTCACTGCATTGTGGACTAGATCAATTAGTCTGGAAAGTCTGTTGACTTATACTTCCAATAAAGGGACATTAAAGTCCCAAAGACAGGGCCTCTGCTGCTTTCCAATCTTTCTCATATTGCTTGACATACAGTTGTGTATCTGAAAAATATTGAAAAAAAAGGGGGGGAAAGAAAAAAATAATTAATATATAAAAAATGAACATAAAATATGCATATTCAAAAGAGGTCAAAATAAGACCTCAGATTATTTATACATACAAAACACAAATTATACCATCGAAGACGTAGACCGATCTCATCCCTATAATCTTTTCAAAGGGCAAGTTACCCACTTATATCAAATATGTGGGCCACACGGATACTCTATATTTAGCCCCTTAGGAGACATGGTTTCCAGTCTAAAAATCCACTCTAGCTCTTTTCTTTTAAGAGCCAAACCTCTATCACCACCTCGTCTTAGTTGAGGCACTGAGTCAATAATTCTAAATCTCAACTGTGACAAGCTATGTTTTTTCTCTACAAAGTGTCTTGACACCGGTAAATCCTGTCTCTTAGTATTGATGTTTGATTTGTGATTTCTCATCCTGAGGCGTACTTCTGTGGTGGTCTCACCAACATAATATAAGCCACAAGGACAGCTCAACAAATAGATAACATAGGAGGATTGACACGTAAAGAAACCTTTGATGTTCATTATTTTTCCTGTTTGTGGATGGTTAAAAGTACCACCCTTAATCATATTATCACATATATTACATCCTAGACATGGGTAGCAGCCATGTTTCGGAGGGGCAAGAAACATTTGACCTTTCCGGTTTGACCCAATATCAGCCTTGACCACGCTATCTTTGATTGTTCTACCCTTCCTAAATGCCATCATCGGCCTTTCCTGAAATTCAGCAACCTTAGGAAAAGCTCTACTCAATATCTTCCAATCTTTCCTCAAAATCTCACCAATCTGTGAGCTTACAGAGGAAAAGGTGGAGATAAATGGTAATCGGACATTTTTGTTTGCAACCACTTGTCCGCTGAGGAGGTCCTGTCTGTCCAACACTTCAACCTTCCGTCTATTAAGATCCAAGATATGACTCGGATAACCCTGATCAGAAATTTTTTTGCACATTTGGTTGAGTCTTGAGTATAATTTGTCTTCCTGACTCACCACCCTCTTGACTCTAATCAACTGGCTATATGGTAATGACTTCAGCATCGTTCTCGGATGTCCACTAGTATAGTGTAAAAAGTTATTTCTGTCCGTTTTTTTGGAAAACAGATCAGAAATTAGCCTATTGTCAGAGATTGAAACCCGAGTGTCTAAGAACTCAATGGCAACTGTGGAAAATGTCATAGTAAATATTATTGTGGAATTTAAACCATTTAGAAATGTTAAGAAGTCCTGCAACTGGCTAGTTGAACCGGTCGAGATGAGGAAGACATCGTCTATGTATCGCCACCACCGCAGTACTTGACTGAAGTGGTGGGACACATAGACAAGATCCTCCTCCATCCGCCGCATAAAAATATTCGCATATGTGGGGGCCATATTCGACCCCATGGCAGTGCCTCTCTTCTGTAAATAAAATTTATCTCCTACCAAAAAATAATTCTTCATAAGAATGAATTCCAAAAATGATCGAACAAACCCAATTTTGTCCTCAGAAAAACCTGACTTCTCCATATAGTAAAGTGAGGCATCAATGCCCTCTTGGTGGGCAATTGAAGTGTACAGACTACCCACATCAAGGGTAACCAGAACCGACTGATCAGGGATCGTAAGATCTTGAATCCTGATCAGGAAGTCCGAGGTGTCACTGATGTAGGAGTCTGCACCAATGGCAAACTGCCGGAGAATTTTATCTAAAAACATAGCAGCTGGGACAAATAGGGAATCACTCCCTGAGACAATAGGGCGTCCAGGAGGTCGAATGGAATCCTTATGGATTTTAGGTAGGAGATAAAGTACAGGAGTAACAGGGAATTTCACCTGCAAGAATTCACTTAAATTTCTGTCAATAATCTTTTTCTTAAAGGCATTATTAATCAGAGTTTCCAGTTCACGTAAATACGTGAACTTAGGATCTCCTGATAAAACAGTGTATACATTAGTATCATCAAGTTGCCTAGTCATTTCTTGCAGATAAAGGGAGGTGTCCATAACAACTATGGCACCTCCCTTATCTGCCGGTTTGATTGTTAGATCACTATTATTCACCAATTCCTTAAGTGCCAGATTTTCTACACGTGTTAGATTTCTATTGATAAGTTGGTTACTCTGCATTTTTCTTAAAGACTCAATTTGTTCCTTAATCAATATAATATAAGTTTCAACAGCATGGATATTCTGGGGAGGTTGAAATTTACTTTTATTTTATAACCCATAATCTCTAAGGTGGAACATCTCATTAGTTGGAACTATAGACATATCATTCACAGGTTTTAATTGATCAGAGAAATATACTTTAATTCTCAATGACCTAAAAAAGCATTCTAAATCTAGATTTAACCTAAACCAATCAATAGGATTATTGGGGCAAAAAGACAGACCACGATTGAGCACTTTAACCTGTGGCTCAGTTAGCATATGCGACGAGATATTCACCACTAGGTCTGGAGGGTTTTCTTCCTGCTCTGATACTGCCGTATCCCCCGTGTTGGAATCAACCTGCCTCTGATTCTGTTGGAGCTCATTCTTCCTCCTGTGCTTCCTCCCGCCCCAGGTGGCTGTATGGCTATTTTGTATTATTATACAAAAGAAAAAATCTATTTACTAAAACTGGAATACATCTTTAATGATCCTGCACACGGTCGTATTACGGCTCAGTTTTGTATGGAGCTGTATTATTGAGCATCCATTGAGCTGCATGGGGCCTTTTTGTATAAAGTCTTTTTTTCCATAAAAAAACAAAGGGGGAAAAAAGAAAACAACAAACCACTAAAATATACTTATGTTTTGCATCTTAAAGTCAATGGGAGAATAATGACTGGCTAATATAATGTCTTTAAAAAAAACATCTCACACATCTCAATCACCACGTTAGCAAATATTGGTTACTGCTGCATAATGTACCAGCCAGCTGGAAAGAAATTGATTCAATAGGCTTTCTGGAGTCAGCAATGTTATTTGAGAGCTAAATTGGTAAATTGCCTTTATGTTTTAAGAGGAGAAGACGATAGCCTTGATTTACATTTATTAACTGAAAACCACTCCATCCATTTCCACCTTCGATTTCTGATGTTCCTTTAGTTCTCAGATAGAACATTTCTTATAAAGCATCCGTAAGTGCTGCGTCTTATGTCACTGTTCAGAACTGCAACTTCTGCCTCATCTGCTGTTATGTGGACTATACAGATTCTTGCAAAGGCTGTCGAATAAAACACTGACTCAGGTTTTTACCCCTTTGCCTTGAAAACTGATCCAGAAGGTCGTCAAAATAATATACTTGACCCAACTCTCTCTAATAAACCTTAAAAGTCGCAAGAATTATCCGGGTCAGTAGTTATCCAGTAAATTGCGCTGGAGTCATACTTGAAATGCAAATTTCTGAGATATGCTACTCGTGGTGGGAACTTTGTGAAGTAAACTGATTTAACATTCTTGGAATACAAAGGAGATCTTTGTCATTTCAGAATGCCTAGATTTGGAATAAGTATTTTGCATAGCAGTCTCTTTTAAGCCCTACTGTAGATAGTGTATATTTTCTTTTGCCACTTTGTAAATAGTAAGAGGGCAGTCAACTTGTGTGACCCTACCTAAAATAAATGGATTAGGGTGTTATCCTTAAAAAAAAAACTTCACACAGGGGCTATAATTGTGCAGCTGTCAACTGTGGGGTCAAGCTCTAGGATCTAGGATGTTTCATTAGAACTTTTTCTTTAGAGAATGGCACATGTGATTTATCACTTGCATTTTTACTTTTTTCCATCCATTGAACTTAATGGGGAAAACACTCCGAGCTATGAACAATTTTATTTTTCATAACGTACCTTTCACTAGCACTGCACATGTGGCCACTATGGTTAAAAAAAATACTGGTTAAAAAAAATAATAATAATGCCTTATGTGAATGCAGCGATAACCTTCGCCTATAGGACTGGTTCTACACACACAGCGATTAGCACTGCGTTTTGTGTGGCGTTTTTGGGGGTTAAAACACGGCAGTCAGATGTTAGTTGAAAGTCTATCATAAAATATATGGGAAAGTCAACATACAATGTTTTGGTTTGTGGCATTTTAGTAATATTTTTGGGGTCAGTGTTTTTATCAAAATTTGGCATGTTTGATATGGTTCTACTCACAGCGTTTAGCACTATTTTGCAAGGTTAAAACACTGCAGCCAGATGAAGTCTGTACTAAAATATATCTACATACGGTACATTGCATTTTGATTTGTGGCGTTTTTGAGGCCAGCAGAATTTTTATAAAAATGCTGCATGCTTTAGGTATAGCAGGCTTTTTTCTCTATAGACTTCGCAATAGAACTTCAAGAATTCCTTAAAAAAGGAAGTACAATACGACACAATTTTTTTTTAAAAAATTACCCTATTAGGGCACGTTCAGATGTGGCGGAATTTTTCGTCTGCAAATGTTGGTGCAGATTTGGGGCAATTACGCAATGAATCTGCACCAACATTTGCATATTTGACAGGTAATTCAGACGTTGCAGATATCACAGCGGACTTGCCTCAGATTACTTTTTTTGCATTGCAAAGGCTGAAATCCGCAGTGAAACTCCGCTGCTTCTCCGCAATGGAATGAGCAGGCTGCGGAGGGAAAATTCTGCACCGCAGCCTGATTTCCGCACAGTTATTTTCTGCAACGTCTGAACTAACTTTCTTAAAAATGTATAGAAAGAAATTAAAAAAACGGCTGCTGCAGAATTCCACTATGGACTGTCCGCTGCGAAATTCAACAGCAATTCCACCACGTGTGAATGTGCCCTAAATGTAAAATATGCATAATTTTTTTGAATAAAAAAACTGCTTAAAACTACGCACGTTTTAAAATGTCACGAAAAAAACACTGAATCCAGCCTAACTGATCTAAAAGATTTGTAAGATTTCCATGACCTGGATTCACACGTGGCAGAAAACTTCCATCAAATGTACAGGGGATGTGGTCGCCAATTGTGTCTATTGCGAACCGCAGTTGAAGGAGGAGGGTTTATTTACTTACTTACGGATCTTGACAGACCAGTGTGTAAAGATGTCAGACATACATAGAAATAAAGGTTTTCAAAAAGGGGTAACTCTCACCTCCACTTCTGTTATGGACTGGTGTGTTTTCGCCTATGTCCTCCGTGTTGTGAGTGAGTCGCACTGTGTGTATGTGGCCCCCTGTCTCTCCTTGTGTAAGCCAAGCGGATTAGGAATTGCAGGTTTAATTGCACATGACTTTTTCAGCAATTTTTATTCCATAATTTTGTTAACTAAGGTAACAAACAACCGCAATTCTATATTTTTTTTCCATGTGTGTAATTTTTTTAAAGATTTTCACTCAGCGGGATAAATGTTTTATATTGTAAGGGCTTATTCAGACATTCGCATCATACGTATTATACGTCCATGTGCTGTCCGTTAAAAATACGGACAGCCCGCGGACACATGTCACTCAATGGGGCTGTTCACACGGCCGCTGTTTTAACGGACAGTGTGAAGGGCCCGTGAAAAAATAAGACATGTACTATTTTCATCCGTTTTCACGGATACCTCAATTGATTCAAGTCTATAAGGGATCCAGGGATCCGCAAAAGCGGGTCCCACACCATTGTGACTAGTACGTGAAAAGCGGGTCCCGCACCATTGTGACTAGTACGTGAAAAGTTTATCATGTCCGAGTTTACACTCATGATATAATAATCATGATCAAATATATATATACACAGTGAAGGAAATAAGTATTTGATCCCTTGCTGATTTTGTAAGTTTGCCCACTGTCAAAGACATGAACAGTCTAGAATTTTTAGGCTAGGTTAATTTTACCAGTGAGAGATAGATAATATAAAAAAAAAACAAACAGAAAATCACATAGTCAAAATTATATATATTTATTTGCATTGTGCACAGAGAAATAAGTATTTGATCCCCTACCAACCATTAAGAGTTCAGCCTCCTCCAGACCAGTTACACGCTCCAAATCAACTTGGTGCCTGCATTAAAGACAGCTGTCTTACATAGTCACCTGCACTGGCGTAGCTATAGGGGTCGCAGCGGTCGCAATTGCGACCGGGCCCCGAAGCCAGGGGGGCCCACGGCCCCCCGCACCACATCAATAAAAAGTTACTATAGTAACTCGGGCCGCGGGCCCCTGTTACTATAGTAACATACTTTACTTACCTTCCTGGTTCCGGATCGCAGCGGAGGTCCTGACGTCAAGCGCTGTGCGCAGCGCATGACGTCACAGCGCTATGCCGCCGCGCACAGCATCGAGACTACAGAACTCCCGCCGCGGCCGAAGAGGAAGGTAAGGTTAGCCCTGACTGGCGGGGTCTGACTCCCGGGACCCGCCAATCAGCTGTTTTGAAGGGGACGCAGCACTCGTACGAGAGCTGCTCCCCTTCATTCCGGTCACACTGTGAATCGGTGTCGGCGATTCACAGTATGGGCGAGTAGTGAAATGAAGGGGAAGCAGCTCTCGTACGAGTGCTGCGGCCCCTTCAAAACAGCTGATTTGCGGGTCCCGGGCGACACATCAGCTATTGATGGCCTATCCTGTGGATAGGCCATCAATGTTTAGGGACTGCACAACCCCGAAGCCTACGATGTAGCAGGCTTAGGGGGCCCATGAGACAGGATCACAGATTATGTGATCCTGTCTGCTGGGCCCTGTATCTAAGCCAATCACATGGTAGGCTTAGATACATGGCCCATGCGTGATCCTGTCTGCTGGGCCCTGTATCTAAGCCAATCACATGGTAGGCTTAGATACATGGCCCATGCGTGATCCTGTCTGCTGGGCCCTGTATCTAAGCCTACCACACTAGGTTTAGATACAGGGCCCCAGCACACAGTAATCTTATACTGTATAAGATTACTGTCTGCTGGACCCTGTATCTAAGCCTACCTTGTGGTAGGCTTAGATACAGGGTCCCACAGACAGTATCACACATGGGCCCTGTATCTAAGCCTTAGGGTATGTGCACAGACACTAACACTAACACTAACCCCCTTTATTACCCCGGTACCCACCGCCACCAGGGGTGCTGGGAAGAGCCGGGTACGATCCAGTACCTGACCATCTATAGTGATGGTCGGCCACTGGGGTGGCCGCAGGCTGGTATTATCAGGAGGGGAAAGGCCAAAAACAGTGGCCCTTCCCATCCTGGTAATGCTGCCTGCTGCTGCTTTATTGTATCTGGCTGGTTATTAAGCCTTGCCTTAGTAATGGAGATTGTCAATCAGCCAGCGGCCATTACTAAGGCGGTGATAATAAAATGTAAAAAGATACAAGCACATAGAAAAAATATTTTATTGAAATAAAAAAACACAACCCTCATTAACCATTTTATTGAGAATAAAAAAAACGCCGTCATTGAAGTCCTCGTATCCGAAGTCCAACAACCGAACCTGTAAAAAAAACACAAACACACAAAAATAATCAGTAACACATAAAGAAGCAAAATTATTATTCTTACCTATCCTGGGTAAGAATCGCTGGAGCCGCAATGTCAGCGAGCTGGGCCCTGTATCTAATCCTATCATGTGTGATACAGTCTGCTGAGCTGTGTATCTAATCCAATCATGTGTGGTACTGTCTGCTGAGCCACTGTATCTAATCCTATCATGTGTGATACTGTCTGCTAAGCCACTGTATCTAATCCTATCATGTGTGGTACTGTCTGCTGAGCCACTGTATCTAATCCTATCATGTGTGATACTGTCTGCTGAGCCACTGTATCTAATCCTATCATGTGTGGTACTGTCTGCTGAGCCACTGTATCTAATCCTATCATGTGTGGTACTCTCTGCTGAGCCACTGTATCTAATCCTATCATGTGTGATACTGTCTGCTGGGCCACTGTATCTAATCCTATCATGTGTGATACTGTCTGCTGAGCTGTGTATCTAATCCTATCATGTGTGATACTGCCTTCTGAGCCACTGTATCTAATCCTATCATGTGTGATACTGTCTGCTCAGCCACTGTATCTAATCCTATCCATAGTTTATAAGGTCGTAGTGCTATAGATATGCTATGCTGTCTCATATACACACATTTTTTTGGGGGGCGGACACATATGTATTGGGGCTATTTCCCTGACATTTTAAGCCCTGAGGGTATGTTCACACGGCAGCGTCTGTTCAGGAGGAAACAGCACCGTAATTTCAGCCGTAATGGCATGTGCAGGCGTCTTTTGCTGCGTCCATTACGGAAGTAATTGAAGCTGGTTTTCCATGGAGTCCATGGAAAACGGCTCCATTTACGTCTGAAGAAGTGACAGGCACTTTTTTACGCGCCGCCTTTTGACAGTGGCGCGTAATAAAAAATGACCGTCGGCACAGAACATCGTAAGACCCATTCAAATGAATGGGCAGATGTTTTCCGACGCTTTTGAGCCGCATTTTCGGACGTAATTCAATGCTAAAACGCCCGAATTACGTCCGTAAATAGTGTGTGTGAACCCAGCCTTAGTGACGCCCCGGCTGCTAGTGCTGCATTGTTGGGTCACTCAGGAGACCCAGCAATGCAGCTGAAAGCGGACCGTCGGCCATGAGAAGTCTGCGGGAGGGGGGGGCCCAGTAAGAATTTTTGCATCGGGGCCCATGAGCCTCTAGCTACGCCCCTGGTCACCTGTATAAAAATCTCCTGTCCACAGACTCAATTAATAAGTCTGACTCTAACCTCTATAACATGGGCAAGACCAAAGAGCTTTCTAAGGATGTCAGGGACAAGATCATAGACCTGCACATGGCTGGAATGGGCTACAAAACCATAAGTAAGACACTGGGTGAGAAGGAGACAACTGTTGGTGCAATAGGAAGAAAATGGAAGACATACAAAATGACTGTCAATCGACATCGATCTGGGGCTCCATGCAAAATCTCACCTCGTGGGGTATCCTTGATACTGAGGAAGGTGAGAGCACAGCCGAAAACTACACGGGGGGAACTTGTTAATGATCTCAAGGCAGCTGGAACCACAGTCACCAAGAAAACCATTGGTAACACATTACGCCGTAATGGATTAAAATCCTGCAGTGCCCGCAAGGTCCCCCTGCTCAAGAAAGCACATGTACAGGCCCCTCTGAAGTTTGCAAATGAACATCTGGATGATTCTGAGAGTGATTGGGAGAAGGTGCTGTGGTCAGATGAGACTAAAATTGAGCTCTTTGGCATTAACTCAACTCGCCGTGTTTGGAGGAAGAGAAATGCTGCCTATGACCCAAAGAACACCGTCCCCACTGTCAAGCATGGAGGTGGAAACATTATGTTTTGGGGGTGTTTCTCTGCTAAGGGCACAGGACTACTTTACCGCATCAATGGGAGAATGGATGGAGCCATGTACCGTCAAATCCTAAATGACAACCTCCTTCCCTCCACCAGGACATTAAAAATGGCTCGCGGCTGGGTCTTTCAGCACGACAATGACCCGAAAGATACAGCCAAGGCAACAAAGGAGTGGCTCAAAAAGAAGCACATTAAGGTCATGGAGTGGCCTAGCCAGTCTCCAGAACTTAATCCCATCGAAAACGTATGGAGGGAGCTGAAGATCCGAGTTGCCAAGTGACAGCCTCGAAATCTTAATGATTTACAGATGATCTGCAAAGAGTAGTGGGCCAAAATTCCATCTAACATGTGTGCAAACCTCATCATCAACTACAGAAAACGTCTGACTGCTGTGCTTGCCAACAAGGGTTTTGCCACCAAGTATTAAGTCTTGTTTGCCAAAGGGATCAAATACTTATTTCTCTGTGCACAATGCAAATAAATATATATAATTTTGACAATGTGATTTTCTGTTTTTTTTTTTTAATATAATCTATCTCTCACTGGTAAAATTAACCTAGCCTAAAAATTCTAGACTGTTCATGTCTTTGACAGTGGGCAAACTTACAAAATCAGCAAGGGATCAAATACTTATTTTCTTCACTGTATATATATATATATATATATATATATATATATATATATATATATATATATATATACACAGACAGAAAAATATACAATTACAGAGATATATAGACATAGGGACGCTTATACGCTCATGTAGACACATATATACACACATACTGGAACATCTACACACACATATACACACAGGCAAATATACACACAGAGACATATAGACACACATAAGCACTTACTATCTCTCCTTGCCGACAGGCTCACAGGTGTCTTGTGGGCTGTGGGTGGAGCTTCCTTCTCTCCTCTTGCTGCCCTTGCGTCCTCCGTGTGTGTGTGTGTGTGTGTGTGTGTGTGTGTGTGTGTGTAATGAGGAGAAGAGGATATAGAGATCCAACTGCCTGCCCAGTGGTGCCCCCTACATGCAGGGAGGCTGCAGCGCCCCGTGCACTAGGAGAGGCTACCCCTCTCTTTCTAAAGGCTTAGAAACCGCGATTGCTACTGACCAATCCTGGCAGCAGACACCAGCAGTTTATGGAGCGGGCTTAGCCCGTTAGTCTGCTACATACTACCCCCTACTAAATATGACATATAGTTACGTCACATGTCAATAAAGGTTTAAAACAGGACAACAAGATAAAGCAAGCAGCAGTCAGTTTACTGATAGGTGGTGCAGAATAACAGAAACTTCTCACAAGATGAAATGCCCAGTCTCTTAAAATGGCGGGAATACAGATAATGGTGGTCAAATGCAGCCAAAGGCAATGCAGCAATGGCGGCTCATCACTTGACTCCTGGACAGAGAATTAACTCCTCCGTCATACAGGGGGTGACGTCCACTTTATTTCCAGGCCTTTTTTCTCTCTCTGGCCCTTTCTCTATCACTTGCAGGGAGGCCCACTCTTTTTATTGGGATCATAACTGAAATTGGCTGCATGCACAACTAAAATGTAAAGGAAAGGATTCAGATTACAAAGTAAGAATTATGGCACAAAAGATAACATTACAATGTGAGAGAACAGTAAAGCCCAATGAGAAATCATGTAAGTTAACAGTGAAATTTCAAGTATTAAAATCTCTTGTGAAAAGTCCAGTTTTGGTATTGTATTTATTAGTAAAATTCCCTTTGGTCTTCCCTTCCTTTCTATGACATGCTGAAATTCTATCTGTAGAGTCTATACACTACATTCCTTGCACAGGCGGACTGTGTGCAGCATGTGGGATGACTTCATTGATGATGTGGCACTTTGTAATGTAGCACAAGTCTATGTGTGTATGTCTCTAGTTCTAGACTAGACAAACCTAACCGTGAAACAAACTGAACTGAAACAGTTAACCTCATGTTTCAGAGGGCATAAAACGATTTTGGGCAGGCTGTGGGCTGACGCAGCCAGGGGTCTTATACAGAGAAATAGAAACAATGTCGCATGTGAAATGGACTTAATTCCAATGATTAATGTCAAAAGAAAAGAGGGTTAAATAGACACTTATTAAATAAAAATGACCATCAACTACTGAATGTCTACTTTGTGTTTTCCATTTAGTTCACAGAAATGTTTATTTTAAGAGATACATACTTCACGCAATATGAGATACTATAACTAGGACCAGCATAACACGAAACAAATTGCCCAGGGCTAGCCGTAGGGCTAAACTGGGGGGGGGGGGGGGTCTAAGAGATATAGTTGTTCACCCTAGAACCTCCGTATGGAGATGTAGACTTGGCCGCTAATATCACCAGGTCGCTAACCCCAGAGTAGTCTCCATTGGCAATGGCCGATGTGGACAGATGAGGTACAATAACAGCAGACAGATGCGAGGTCAGAACTAAGGCTAGGTCAGGGCAGGCGGGGATGGTGAAGATTAAGCAGGGTCAGTAACAGTAAATTTATTAGTAATCACTGGAGAGCAGAACTAGCAAGAAAGACAAAGAAACCTACAAATGTTTAGGCATAGAGCGAAGAGGGAGATACCCTTTGATACTAGAATAATTGGGTGGATTTTGACGTGCTGGCCCTTTAAGATGATTACTCACACAGATGCCCATCCAGACACTAAGAGCCGGGCGCTCGGACTCTTCACCAGACTTCCAGGGGATCGCTCATCAAGACAAAATGGAAAGGTGCTCACCCACATGATGTAAAATCAGCAGGATAAAAGGTCAAAAAGGTCTACATTCTCTAATTACTAGTGCCAAAAAGGATTTGAACTGGTTAATTGATAGACCATTACCTGGACCATATACCTGGTTAATTAATTGATTAAATGTGTTTTTACTACATTTACTTTTAACTGGTTAGGTTACTGTCGGATTGTGGTTTGCTAATTTTGCAGCATTATTTAAAGGGGACATAGTGACATGTCAGAGGTTTTGATCGGTGGGGGTCCGAGCACTGAGACCCCCACCAATCATTAAAACAAAGCGGCAGAAGCACTGGTGTGAGCGCTGAGCTGCTTAGTTTCTGTTCAGCTTTTTCTGGAAATCAATGTAGCGATGTACGGACTGGATAGAAAGTCTGTGAGCCCATACACAGAAAAAGCCAAACAGAAACGAAGCGGCTCAGCGCTCACACCAGTGCTTCTGCCCCTTCATTTTAGCGATTGGTGGGGGTCTCAGTGCTCGGACTGCCACCAATCAAAACCTCTGACATGTCAAAAGTTTGTTGAACGTTTAGGTGAAAAGATAGAAACTGATAACTGTCGACCAGTAAGGCCCTGTTCACACGGAGGTTTTTGCAGGCAGAAAATTCTACCTGGAAAAATCAGCTGTTTTTTTTAAGTGGTTTTGCACCACAGGCGTTTTTTTATGTGGTTTTTGCCGCATTTTTTTAGGCGTTTTTTTACCTTTTTCTTCAACAGGCAAAGGAAAAAACCGCGAGCTGCTTTTTGCCATAAAATGCGTAAAAAAAACACGTCAAAAAACGCTACAGCCGTTCGCAGTGTTTTTTTTCCCATCACCCATTGATTTCAATGGGGTTTTTAAGGCGGAAAACGCCTCAAGATAGGGCATGTCGCTTCTTTTTCCTACAAGCGTTATTTTCCACTCGTGGGAAAAAAATGCCTCTACCTCCCATTGAAAACAGTGGGAGGCAATTTGGGCTGCTGTGTGCCGCTGTTTTTGCCGCGGTTTCCAGAATCATGGACAATTTGCATATACAAGTTGCATCTAATATGTGACTGCTGTTTTTTGTTTTTCCATCAGCTAGATCTGAAAAAGTTTAACTTGATGGATATGTGTCTTTTTTCAACCTATGTAAAAATGGTGACAGTTTGAAACTATATCCATAAGCTCCACAAAGCAAATAACCCCCCCCCCCCATACCACATCACATACCTCCCTAATCATGTCACACTAGTCCAACAAAGTGATATACAACAAACCTGCCACAAGTACAATACCCCCATTCTCTCCATGAAGACCAGTATACAGTATTGCTGCTTTTTCACAGCTGAACTTGGTATAGCATTTTATTCTACTGGTCAAAGATATGAAAGGGTTTTATAATAAAAACATGAGTCTCTACAATGCACATGAGTTAAATACTAGGAAAAGTTAATAAATATATTATAGAATAGATCTGCTCATTATTAATATCGACAGAGTTCCAAGAACATGGTCTAAAACAGAAGCTTCTATAAATCATTTCCATTCGCCCTACTATGACCAAGTAGAGGCCGCTTATTCCCTCGCAGCATTTTCAATTTTATGACTTTCTGTCTTTTCCAATAAAGTGTGAGGCACCAGTTAGCAAGTCTCTTATTAGGTAATAAAAGACTGTTCCTTTAGGGTATTTTTTGTATGTATACTTTACTATCTATATCTGTTTTGAAATAATAGACTAAACCCCTTCGTAAACAGTGTATTAAATGCCAAAAAAGAAAACTCCATCTAACAAAGCACTATAGCCTAGGGCTGTAGAACAATCTCCGTAAAAACATAAACATTATATTGACTACTAAAATACTGTATCAAACCCTACTTTGGAGGGCTAATTATATAAGGTAAAGGGCCATGAACAAAGAACTGCGCTATCCAAACCCTAACCCTGAGGGTATGTTCACACTTCAGTTCAAACTCTTTGAAATACGCCTGGAAAAAACACTAGCAAAACGCTTATAGCAGCTTCCCATTGAATTCATTGGGAAATACACTGTGCTGTTCACATGAGGTGTATTTTTACGCTGCTGAATTCAAAAAACGCCTCGTAAAAAGAAGTAGCATGACACTTCTTGAGGCGTTTTTGGAGCTGATTTTCTATTGACACTATGAAAAACGCCTCAAAGGAAGCTTCAAATGAAAAAAATATTAGATTTCAGCTTTAAAAAAAATGGCTTGAAATCAGAGGCTGTTTTCCCTTTAAAACAGCTCCGTATTTTTCAGCCACTTTTCGCCGTAAACGCCCCAAAAAATGGCAAAAAATGCGGGGGCTGAGCGCCTCCAAACTTCTGGAAAAACAGCCTTCCGTTCCCACCGGGCGGTTTTAAAAAAATGCCTCGTAAAAAGAAGTCCATGTCACTTCTTGAGCCGTTTTAGGAGCCGTTTTTCATTGACTCAATAGAAAAACAGCTCTAAAAACAGCAGTAAAAAACGCTGCAAAAACGCAAGTTGCTTAAAAAACAGCTGAAAATCAGGATCTGTTTTCCCTTGAGCTCTGTATTTACAGCCGTTTTTTGTTAAGCGTGTGAACATAGCCTGACTCTAGCTAGGACTATTGAACCCAAAGCCCAAAACGAATAAAATAGCTGCTAATACTATAAACTGAAATGTTAAATACTTTTGTGTCAAAAAAGACAAAAGTATAATAGGTATGATACCTTTATTGGCTAACCATAAAAGTTCTATATGCGGCTTTCAGAACGCAGGGGCTCCTTCTTCAGGCAGTTTACAAATGAATGACTTAGAAAAAAGCACAACATTAAGATGTTACACAAAGACAATTAGTACATGAGGTGATACATCATTAAGATAAGCCGGGGCAATAAAACTGAGGTTATAGGGGTGATGACTTAGGAGTTTAGGCATCTGGAGTCAGTCTGATGGGGGACGTGACGTGTGTCCATGTAGTGGCTCATAAATCCTGGTGTTAGATTGAGGCCTTGTGTCAATGACTGGAATTTTATCATCATCTTGAATTCCCAAATTTTTCTTTCTCTGTTGTTTTTAAAATGACCCTTCAGAATGAGTACCTTTAAATCTGCCAAACTGTGATCAGGTCCAGAGAAATGTTTTCCCACGGGTGTATCCACCTCCTGTTTTATTGTACGTCTGTGAAGATTCATCCTGGTTTGTAGTTTTTGTATTGTTTCTCCAATGTAGATTCCTTTATTGAGGCACCTTGTACACAGTATCATGTACACTACATTGGAGGATGTACAGGAGAACGTGCCAGTGATTTTATAGTCCTGCTGCGTGTTTGGTATCTGGATGGTGTTTGATGACCAGATGTTGGTACAGGTCTTACATTTTCTACTGTTGCAAGGAAAAGTGCCAGTCTCTGATGGTGGTGAGAGGGCACTTCTGACCAGGAGATTCCTTAGGTTTGGTGGCTGTTTGTAGGCAAGGAGTGGTAAATCTGGGAATATTTCCTTCAGTTTATTGTCTTTGTTAAATATAGGTTGGAGATCAGCAGCAATTTTCCTCAAGATGTTCATTTGTGGGTTGTATATGACCACTAGGGGCACACTGCTGTTGTCTTCCTTCTTTTTGTACTCCAGAAGATTGCTCCTTGGAATTCTTGTTGCTCTGTAGATCTGATCATCTATAATCCTTGGATGGTATCCCTGTTGTAAGAATGTATTCCTCAGTGATAGCAGGTGTTGTTTTGTGTCTTCACAGTCTGAACAGATCCGTATATATCGCAGAGCCTGGCTGTAGATGATGGATTTCTTTATGTGTCTCGGATGGAAGCTGTTCCATCTCAGATATGCTGGACGGCCTGTAGGTTTATGGTAGATTGTTGTTTGTATGGTATTGTCTCTCATGTATATGGTCATGTCCAGAAAATGTATTTGAGATGTAGAGTAGTTGAGAGTGAGTTTGATGGTAGGATGGAACTTGTTGAAGTTTTTATGGAAAGAAAGCAGTTCATGTTCAGAGCCTGTCCAGATTATCAGCAGGTCATCAATGTACCGGAAATATGCTAGAGGTTTAGTTGCGCAGGTTGATAAAAACTCTTCCTCTAGTTTGGCCATGAACAGCTTAGCATATTGTGGTGACATTTTGCTACCCATAGCGCTTCCCATACATTGCAGATATATGTCTTTGTCAAATAAAAAATAATTGTGATGGAGTACGAACCTGATGAGTTGTAGGGCTGGCTCTGTCGCTAGATTGTTCTTTTGAAGAAAGTGTTGGCATGCGGCTGTGCCATCCTCATGGGGGATGTTAGAATATAAAGATTCCACATTTGTAGTTGCCAATATTGTTCCCTCTGGTAGTGGACCTAGGGCTGAGAGTTTGCAGAGGACGTCTGTGGTGTCCTGGACATAACTGGGTGTGCACCTCACAAAGGGCTTTAGAAGATTTTCCACCCAGCCAGAAATATTCTCAGTTAAAGTCCCAACACCTGAAATGATTGGTAAATGCATGTAAAAGTTTCTGGAAGTTCTCAGAACTGGAGATGTGAGAGATAAAGTAATGGGTCAGACATTTCTGCTGGACTTCCTGTTAGTAATGTTCGGAATTGAAGAACAAACTTTCCTCCACCCTCCTGCGCACAGTGAGATTGTTTTCCATTAATTTTATTAAAACACATGGTCAAATGTCAGTTACACAACTGCATTTTTGTAACAAGTTGTATTAACTCTCATGATTATGTTATATTCATAAATGTATACAAACTGTGTATGTGGCTGGAGTAGCGGACACACGCTGCGTGAAACTCACGGACAGTCTGCACAGCCCTATAGACTAACATAGGTCCCTGCAAGGCGCGTGAAAATCACGCGTTTTGCACGCACCTATTATACGTTCGTCTGAATAAGCCCTTATTAGGTTTTTATGTATCAATACTATAGGTTCATGCAACTTTGTCCTATGGTTCAAAATACAATGTAACCCATGAGGTTTGCTGCTTTCAACATGATTCAACTAAGTGCCTGTTCACACCAGTGCTGGCTTCCGTTTAGGATTTCCGTTCATCTGTTCCATCAGAGGAACACATGGACGGCAAGCCAAACGGTTGGAAGCAGGATGCACTATTGTCTCCGGTAAACTCGGCTAGATCTGCGACGGAGGCCCCTAAGGTTCAGACGTGGCGGAATTTTTCCACTGCATATGTTGCTGCAAATTCACAACGAATCTGCAGCAACATTTTTATATTTGACAGGTAATTCAAACATTGCGGATATCACAGCGGACTTGCCGCAGATTTCAGCCTGTGCCTTGCAAAGGCTGAAATCCACAGTGAAATTCTGCTGCTTCTCCGCAACAGTATGTGCATGCTGCGGAGAGAAAATACTGCACTGCAGCCTAAATTCCGCAGTTATTTTCTGCACCGTCTGACTTAAGTTACCTAAAAATTCATAGAAATCAATTAAAAAAACGTCTGCTGCAGATTTCCACTGCGGACTGTCCGCAGCGGAATTCGAAAGCAATTCCGCCACGTCTGTGCCTTATCGGAACCTCCAATGCAGATGTGAAGGAAGCCTAATAAACTTGTAAGTATTTGTATAACTATTTGCTAGATAGGCGCAATTACGTATGTTATATGCTAGTTGAGTGGAATAAGAATCCTGGAGTTGTCCTCCTAGTTCTACCAGTACCTTCCTAATGTTGGACTCTCCAGAGTGTCCCTCTATTATCAGGTGGATAAAAGCTGTGCTAATCTGTCTCCAAGGATATATACTTTCTGTATTTTAGGTAAAAGTAGGGTTACATTTTTATACCACCAAAGGAAAATGTTCTGGAGAATGATAAAAAAAATCCAGTATTTAATATCCTTAAAAAGTATCAGAAATCAGGACACAGATACAAAGTATTTTCAAGAAACATTGAAGGGCAAATAGCTGCAGTTTAACTGCCCAAAATAAAAAATTGTGCACAGGGGCATAAATAGATAGTTGGTTTGTAATTGTTTTTTAAGCAAATATTAATTGCACATAGAGTTATAATACATGTTCTTCTCAATGAATTAAAATATCATGAAAAAGTTAATTTATTTCAGTAATTCAATTCAAAAAGTGAAACTCATATATTACAGGGTGGGCCATTTATATGGATACACCTAAATAAAATGGGAATGGTTGGTGATATTAACTTCCTGTTTGTGGCACATTAGTATATGGGAGGGGGGAAACTTTTCAAGCTGGGAGTTGACCATGGTGGCCATTTTGAAGTCGGACATTTTGTATCCAACTTTAGTTTTTTCAATGGGAAGAGGGTCATGTGACACATCAAACTTATCGAGAATTTCACAAGAAAAACAATGGTGTGCTTGGTTTTAATGTTACTTTATTCTTTCATGAGTTATTTATGTCATTATGGGTGTCAGGTCCGAGCATTCCTAGATGAACAGTTTCCTGGAAAGTGGATTGGTCGTCGTGGGCCAGTTGAATGGCCCAATAGGTCTCCCGATCTGACCCCCTTAGACTTTTATCTTTGGGGTCATCTGAAGGCAATTGTCTATGCTGTGAAGATACGAGATGTGCAGCAACTGAAACTACGGATACTGGAAGCCTGTGCTAGCATTTCTTCTGCGGTGTTGCTATCAGTGTGTGAAGAGTGGGAGAAGAGGGTTGCATTGACAATCCAACACAATGGGCAGCACTTTGAACACATTTTATAAGTGGTCAGAAACTTGTAAATAACTCATGAAAGAATAAAGTAACATTAAAACCAAGCACACCATTGTTTTTCTTGTGAAATTCTCGATAAGTTTGCACATGACCCTCTTCCCATTGAAAAAACTAAAGTTGGATACAAAATGGCAGACTTCAAAATGGCCGCCATGGTCAACACCCAGCTTGAAAAGTTTCCCCCCTCCCATATACTAATGTGCCACAAACAGGAAGTTAATATCACCAACCATTCCCATTTTATTTAGGTGTATCCATATAAATGGTCCACCCTGTATATAGATTCATTACACACAGAGTGATCTATTTCCAGCATTTTTTTCTTTCAATGTTGATGATTATGGCTAACAGTTAATGAAAACCCAAAATTTAATCTCTCAGAAAAGTAGAATATTGTGTAAAAGTTGAAGATTGTCGTCTCATGGTGTGACACTCTAATCAGCTAAACACCACAAAACACCTGCAAAGGTTTCCTAAGTCTTTAAAAGGACTGGTCTGTTGCTCAATGGTCCAAAGTCCTGTTTTCCGATGAAGGCAATGTCCTATTTTTCCACGGATCGGAAAGTCGGGGTCCATTTTTACGGACACGATTCACCCGCTAAAACTATCGGGTGCCACCCGGTTGCCGTGAAAAACGTCCCGAGTGGCACTCGGTCTTGTGCAACTGCACTTACATAGTGAGGGGTTCTCTTCAAAGCTACGGTCTTCTTATTGATCCATTTTCCTCTTTCAGTAGATTAGTCTATGTACCACATCTGGATTTCATATGGTAACTGTTCTGTATGTTTTGGTGACTGTTAAATGCCTTTGTAATTGTGACGTCTTTCCTAAAGATTTACAAATAAACATTGTTATATAAGCATTAACCAGATTTGTAAAAATTTTAATACGAAAGAAAACAATTTAACATATGATATAAAGCCCAAACACAAAAAATATACAAACATGTACAAAACAGTATTGTGTACAAAAAGATCAGTTCCAGAATTACATAGAATTGTTTTTGTCATCTCACAGATGTGTTTCTAATCCAAGTCAAGGTTACAAATTTTGTCACATCTGCACAAATGCCATGCCACAAATTCAAGATATATCCGGCTGTACTGAAGTTTTGCGGGAATTGGCTGCCGAAGTTTTTTAAAGAGGCAGTTGTAGGAAATGCTCCTCCAATGGTTCCTCATAAAAACAGTTTTTCAGTACCATGTGTTAAATGACATCAATGATTATGGCAATATTTTTTTTGTTCACCCTGTTGAAGTCAATGGGGGGGGGGGGGCTGCAACAAGATGCAATGTAAGTGGATGTTCTCAAATACGAACAAGATTTAACATACATTTAAATACATATAACAACTGGCCACTGCGTTTTTTCGGGAAAAAAATGCATCAGTCAAAAGCAAGAAAAATAAAAAAGGGCAAGCAAAGCTTTAATTGCTATAAGATCATGAGTAGACCATATGTGCAACCTCTACAGCTGCACTGGGGCCCAGTAGGTAATAGGGCCCATTGCTACCTAATAAGTAGCTTCCTACTCTCTATTAGATTGTATGTAAGGGACTGAACTAATGACTTTCAGAGCTAATAATTACTATTAGATTGTTAGTGAGACATTAGCACATGTTCTATGAGCATTTGGAGGGGTAGGGTCACATATACTGTTCTTGCACATGGGCCTTCTGCTGTCTGTGTCCTTCCCTGCGTGAATTTGATTAGGAATGTACTTACTTGGAATGTACAAAAATTTTCAACAGTAGCATTACATCACTCAGACATCACTCAGTTGTGCTCATCTGCAGGGCCGCCATCAGGGGGGTACTGGGGGTACTGCAGTGAGGGGCCCGGGCATAAATTTTAAAAAAAGGGGCCCGCACTCTGCCGCTGGAATTAATATACTCACGGCAGTGTGGCTCTTACGATTTCATTTCGGTGAAAGGAACAGGTCCCATCACGAAGCAGGGGCCCGTTCATTACATCAGAATGAAACCGTAAGGGCCCGCTGCAGAGTGAGATGTGCCCGCCCCTCCTCCTCCACAAAAGCTGACAGCGTGTGGGGAGGAGACATCACAGCAGCGGGAGTTATGAGCTCAGCCTCGGAGGATACGTCCAGCAGCAGCAGCAGTCGTCGTCTTCAGTGAGTACTAAGTTATGTCTGTGTCCGGCTGCTGCTGCCTGGAGCCTCCTGAAAAAATCTCCTCCTGCCCCCATAGAAAGTATATATCTTACCCACCTCTGTATTATGTTAACACCGCAGCATAGGATTGTATCAGCTCTACGGCTCTTATCTCCCGTCCTGTGTAACATGTGGCAATAAACCTGTCTTCTCCCTCTGTTTACACAGGACAGGAAATAAGAGCCGTCGTGGAGCTGAGTGATACAATCCTATGCTGCAGTGTAAACTAATACAGACGTGGGGAAGAGTTTTGCTTTCTATGGGGATGGGGTAGAGTTAGATGATAATGGGGGCAGGGAGATGATAATGGGGGCAGGGAGATGATAATGGGGGCAGGGAGATGATAATGGGGCCGGGAGATGATAATGGGGCAGGGAGAAGATAATGGGGGCAGGGAGATGATAATGGGGGCAGGGAGAAGATAATGGGGGCAGGGAGAAGATAATGGGGGCAGGGAGATGATAATGGGGGCAGGGAGAAGATAATGGGGGCAGGGAGATGATAATGGGGGCAGCGAGATGATAATGGGGGCAGGGAGATGATAATGGGGACAGGGAGATGATAATGGGGCAGGGAGATGATAATGGGGCAGGGAGAAGATAATGGGGGCAGGGAGAAGATAATGGGGGCAGGGAGATGATAATGGGGACAGGGAGATGATAATGGGGGCAGGGAGATGATAATGGGGGCAGGGAGATGATAATGGGGGCAGGGAGATGATAATGGGGCAGGGAGATGATAATGGGGCAGGGAGATGATAATGGGGCAGGGAGATGATAATGGGGGCAGAGAGATGATAATGGGTGCAGGGAGATGATAATGGGGGCAGGGAGACGATAATGGGGCAGGGAGACGATAATGGGGACAGGGAGACGATAATGGGGCAGGGAGATGATAATGGGGCAGAGAGATGATAATCGGTGCAGGGAGATGATAATGGGGGCAGGGAGACGATAATGGGGGCAGGGAGACGATAATGGGGCAGGGAGACGATAATGGGGCAGGGAGACGATAATGGGGGCAGGGAGACGATAATGGGGCAGGGAGACGATAATGGGGCAGGGAGACGATAATGGGGCAGGGAGATGATAATGGGTGCAGGGAGATGATAATGGGGCAGGGAGACGATAATGGGGCAGGGAGACGATAATGGGGCAGGGAGACGATAATGGGGCAGGGAGATGATAATGGGTGCAGGGAGATGATAATGGGGCAGGGAGATGATAATGGGGGCAGGGAGATGATAATGGGGCAGGGAGATGATAATGGGGCAGGGAGATGGCATTGGGTAGGGAGGGAAATGATGCTAGAGTGGGAAGGAGATAATAATGGAGGGAGGATTGCACTTGAGTAGGGATGCACGATGCATCAAAACTTCGATACGGTTTCGATACCGTGCACCCCCAAACGGTTCGATACCGTTATTTCATGTATTTCGATACTAAGCTGTGCGACCGCACAGCTCAATATTGTAATACATGAATGTATGGGAGCGGAGTTGCGGCTGTGTAATACAGTCACGGCCCCGCTCTGGAGTCCTGACATGTGCGCGCCGCCAGGATTATGTGATGCGGCCAGCACTGCACTAATGAGCGGCGGCACTGAAAACAGAACATGGCGGGCGCACTACAAAACACCCCCACATGTTCTGTCTTCAGTGCCAATCATGTACCTTACACATTAACCCATTATAATTGAGGAACATGATGGGGTTAATTACTATTAATGTGAGGCACATGGAGGTTAAATTTACCATCACACCTCGCACCTCACATCAGAAATGGAAGAACTGTTTTGTTTTTTTATTACTGTTGGCAAAGTATCGCTTTGTTATCGAAATCGCAATACTACACAAAGCATCGGTACCGAAGTCCAAATTCTGGTATCGTGACATCCATCCACTGGAGGAGGCATTATACAATGGGGGGGGGGGGGGTAATAATTGGGTGAAAAGTGATGATATCTGAAGGGAGGGGAGAAATTATACATGGGGAGGGGTAGAGGAAGGAGAGAGTATACCTGGGTAGGGGGAGAAAGCTTATACCGGAGGCATAGTTAGCAACAGTCCTGAATTTGCAGGAACTGTCCTGAATCTACAGAGGCAGTCCCGGCAAATTACTGTCCCAGACGTGTCTCAGCCACTGCCATATTCAATTGTATCTGCGTCCACAGGATGCAGATACAATTGAATACTATGGCAGAGCAGGAAAGTATCAGCTTCCTGCTCTGCCATTCACCCATCCAGGAGCGGAATCCCCGGCCAGAGAGTTGCCGACATTATGGCCGGGGATTCCTCTCCTAGAGGTAGCCCCTGAGGTCACGGTCCATATATGGACAGTGAGGTCAGGGTCTCCTCCTGGACTGGAATCCCCTGTAGAAAGTGCCACACACTCCCCTGTAGTTAGCGCCGAACATACCCCCTGTAGATAGCGCCACACACACACTCCCCTGTAGATAGTGACACACACTGCCCCCTGTAGATAGCACCACACAATCCCATGTAGATAGCGCCACACAATCCCATGTAGATAGCGCCACACCCACCCTGTAGATAGCGCCACACACCCCCCCTGTAGATAGCGCCACACACAGCCCCCTGTAGATAGCGCCACACACAGCCCCCTGTAGATAGCGCCACACACAGCCCTGTACATAGCGCCACACACACCCACCTGTACATAGCGCCAAACACACCCCAGTACATAGTGCCACACACACCCCTGTAGATAGTGCCACACACCCCCTGTAGATAGTGCCACACACCACCCCTGTAGATAGCGCCACACACCACCCCTGTAGATAGCGCCACACACAGCCCCCTGTAGATAGCGCCACACACAACCCCTGTAAATAGCGCTCCACACCCCCTGTAGATAGCGCCACACACACCCCCCTGTAGATAGCGCCCCACACCCCCCTGTAGATAGCGCCCCACACCCCCCTGTAGATAGCGCCACACACACCCCCCCCTGTAGATAGTGCCACACACCCCCCCCTGTAGATAGTGCCACACACCCCCCCCTGTAGATAGTGCCACACACACCCCCCTGTAGATAGTGCCACACACACCCCCTGTAGATAGTGCCACACACCCCCCCTGTAGATAGTGCCACACCCCCCCCCCCTGTAGATAGTGCCACACACCCCCCCCCTGTAGATAGTGCCACACACCCCCCTCTGTAGATAGTGCCACACACACCCCTGTAAATAGTGCCACACACAACCCCCTGTAAATAGCTCCACACACAACCCCCTGTAAATAGCTCCACACACAGCCCCCCTGTAAATAGCTCCACACACTGCCCCCTGTAGATAGCGCCACACACACTCCCCTGTAGATAAAAGTCTAAATGCTAAACTCTGGCCACAGGTAGGGGTCTGGTGGAAAGGTGTCTGAATTACCTAACAGGTCTGGTCTAGGATCTGAATTTTTTTCTGGTTTGGTGTCTGAATTAATTTTGTTGTGTGGTTTTTACACAGATAACGTGTGTGCAGCGTGTGAAGAGAATGCAAAAGCATCATCCAGGCATGCCCGTGGCGGTGGGAGATCTTAGGGACTACATTTTGGTGAGTGACTCTGCTGTGTATAGGGCTTCAGTGCAATGATTTTTGTTTATATTGCCCTCCTACACCCTGACAGATTCTATACACACACATATACACACACACACACACACACACACACTCACTTTCCCTTTTTGCCCCCCACAGAGCCGCTGTCTCTTGTCTCTTCCCTGTCACTCCACAGAGCCCCTGTGAGGTTGCGTCTCCCCCCTGGCTACCACTGCTACCTTCAGTTCTCCCAGCCCTGGCACTTAGTCTCTCCCCTTTGCCCTCCGACACCCACCTCTTGTCTCTGCCCTGCTCCTCCAAAGAGTTTTCTTTTTAATGTGCCCTACCTCCTGCCCCTTTACATTTCACCCCCCCCTCCTAATAACGAGGGGGGCGGGGGCCCAGACTCATTGGCAGTATGGGGCCCAGAAATTCCTGATGGCAGCCCTGCTCATCTGTACCTTTTCCAGGGGTTCCCCGTCCGTGTGGTTCGCCGTCTTCCTTCCCTTATGGGTATTCATTGTGTGTGTCAAGCTTCCCCCGTATTCTGTGCTATCCCTGGATGCAGATGGGTCGCATTGTTTGGTAATGCTGTGGGAGCGGCGTTCCGGTTTAATGGAAGCCGTGCACCGTGCGATAACTATAAGGGCACTAGGTCACTGAAGGGGGTCTTCCTCTGATGTGAAGGGATGGGGAAAAGAACCACGTAGTAGCACTGATGCATGGAGAGGTAGGGGGTAGATAATAAATAGGATAGGAGGGGCGGAAGAGGGAAGACCGTGTGTGAAGTACCACGTGGAGGGACATAGGACACTGCTGCTCTTGCAGCATTAGGCCAGGGCTACACTGAGACTTTTATGTAGTACTGCTGATTGATTTTAACTGTTGAGTGACAGCTGCAGTCCACAAGATTGCATGCAACTCAATGTGTTTAATATGGCTGCAAATGTAGCTCAATAGTTCGAATCTTTCCGTAGCACTCCAAAAAGTCTCAGTGTAGCCGTGGCCTTAAGGAAGAGATTGCCTCCAGCTAAAAGTGTATCAGCTTGCTATGCAGAGTTCAGGCTGTCATCTGAGGAAATATCTATACTTGGTGGAACAGCATCCTGCATATTGGCATTTGGGACACAAACCAAGGCCCAGTGACTCCTCCATATGCACCCAGCCAGCCGTGCTGTTTTACAGTTGAGTATTTGACTGTGGGGTTACCAGCATGTACTTTGCAAGTACATTTTTAAGTTAATGTAAAGGTCCTGTTCATTTCAAACTGTTGTAGTAGTTAGTTCTGTTCTCGGCCCTGGTATTATAGGGGTATACTGTTATTTGACTTGGACTGTAAAGAACTGAAAGCAACGTCAGTGAAAAGGAATTATCTTAACCCATATTATTGTAGCATAGGTGTGTCTACAAATCTCAGGGCAGCCACCACAGGACCCACGGAGGCGCAGAAGTGTGCCTTTGTGTTACTAAACTCACGTCACAGCTATGGGTCAAGGTTATAACCTTTATCCCTTATCTTTGGAGATTCTGCATTGTAGCGGGTGGCTCTTGCCGTGACCTGCAGAGGCAAACCATCAGCCGTGTATAAGGGACAGTGAGCAACAGGTATAAACACTCTTAGGATGGATTCCCACAGGGAAAGAATTTTTGGTGCCTAGTCATTCAAGACAGTAAAATTGTACTCCACTACTAGAAGCTAGTTTTATCACCTGTTTATTTGCATCCTGTTTAGACATTCGGGGTCCTGCTGTTTGTCACTGGAAACTGGACACGCATGTCTTCTGGTACTGTGGCCAAACAACTCTATCTTTGCATGTCTGTCCATAGTATATTGTTCCATAAGTCCTGTTCTTTGTTTAGGTTTTCATGGAAGAACTTTAGTGTTGTCATGATGTTCTTTCTGGACAGAAAAGGTTTTCCCCTGGTACACCTCCTAGATGAAGATCTAATTTGTGCAGCCTTTTTCTAGTGATAGGCTCATGCACCTTGACATTAACAGTGGCGAGAGCTACCTGTTAGTCCTAGAGAATTTTATGAAATCTTCTCAACTTGTAGTTGAGCCTCCTGGTCAGTAGATGTCTAATTATTTGGCAATCTTATTGAATCCCTTTTCAGACCCAGAGGCATCTACTAGCTTCTTTCTGAAGGCCACGGACAGTTTTTTGCATCTAGGCATGGTACATTTCAACGAAGCGAAAATAAAACAAAACATTTGAGATTTAAATAAGGGTGGCCGTACATGTTGCAGCCAGGCTGCAGTAGTTGTCACGTGCCTGAGAACTACATAACTAAACCCCAGTTTAACCGCAAATGGCTGTGGTTTTGTGATGCGTTTTTGGGCTATGTAGCTTGTACAGTTTGAAGCCCATGATGTACAAGTCACACATCCAAAACCGCATCGCAAAATCGTGGAAATTTGCTGCATAGTCTATTGCTTTATGTACTTGCACCCTAAGGGTGGATTCACACGAACGTGTATTGGGTCCGTGTGGGCCGCGTGGTTTTCACGCGCCACGCACAGACCAATACAAGTCTATGGGGCAGTACAGACAGTCCGTGCTTTTTGCGCAGCGTTTTTCCGCTGCGCAAAAAAACGACATGATCAATATCTCCGCGTATTTCTCGCATCACGCACCAATTGAAGTCAACGGGTGCGTGAAAACCACGCAGGTCGCACGGAAGCACTTCCGTGCGAACTGCCTGTTTCGCGCACCAGCTGTCAAAAGGATGAATGTAAACAGAAAAGCACCACGTGCTTTTCTGTTTACAAACATCCAAACGGAGTCTCTTTGAGATGAGCGAACCCGGACAACCGAACCGAACTTCACCGGGTTCGGCCGAACTCGTTTTGGCCGAACCCGGCAAAAGAAATTCCGGTACGCGACGTCAGGAGATAGTCACTGTCCAGGGTGCTGAAAGAGTTAAACTGTTTCAGCACCCTGGACAGTGACTTCCGATCCCAATATACATGAACGTGTAAAAAAAAAAAGAAGTTCTGACTTACCGATAACTCCCGGCTTCTTCCTCCAGTCTGACCTCCCGTGATGACAATTCAGTCCAAGTGACAGCTCCAGCCAATCACAGGCCAAGCACAGGCTGCAGCGGACACCAAGGCAACGGCCGGGAGGGAAGTTCTCGGTAAGTACGAACTTTTTCTTTTTTTTTTTAACAGGTTTCTCGATATTGTGATAGGCATTCACTGTCGAGGGTGCTGAAAGAGTTAACTGCCGATCAGTTAACTCTTTCAGCACCCTGGACAGTGACTGACGTCGACTAGACTCATCTCTATGATGGCGGCTGCGCGAAAATCACGCAGCCGCGCATCATACACGGATGACACACGGAGCTGTCAAGTGGTTTTTCCGCGCGCAAAACACCGCGTTTTTTGCGCGCGCAAAAACGCAACGTTCGTCTGAATAAGCCCTAAGGCTGGTTCCTACAATGTCCTCTCTAGCAATGTTCTAATCATTTGTACCTGATCTGGTGAAACTGATTTACATTTTTGTTCTTTATGGTAGTAATAAACAGCAGCCACCAGGCAGCCGTGGTGTCTCCATACACCGAGCCACCAAGTGGTTTTTCTGCAAGTCGGCGTGGTTTTCAAATGATATCCAAGATGTCCGTTTTTGTTTTTATCATCTTTATTAATCACCTTAATATACTCTTTGAATAGGAATGAATGTCCACATGTTGAAAAACAAATAATCTTTACATGGGGTGTCCTTACTCACTATACGTGACTATATCTATAAATAAACTATAAAACAGTACTCTAAGGTGAGTTTAAAGGGAATGTGTTGCCAGAAAAACACGTTTTTTTAAAAAAAATTAAACATTTAGTGTGTGGGTGATTAAACATTGTTCAAATATTTTTTATTTTTTTCGCGAGTCAGGAAATATTATAAATTATTTCTAATTTATAATACTACCCATTTTTGGTCACTAGATGGAGCTAGTTCCCAAAATTGCAGCATTGCAACATTGGGTTAAAAGCCCTCGCTCTAGTGAGCTCTCAGCATCCCCCCCTCCTTTATCCTGGCTAGTGCCGGGATAAACGAGGGGTTTGAACGGTGTAACCTCCTACACTGTGTGTCGCCATTTTTTGAGCTAACACACAGCGTAGTAGGTTTACATACAGTAGTAAACACACACAAACACGAACATACATTGAAATCTCTTACCTGCTCCTGCCGCCGCGGCTCCCTCCGGCCCGTCCGCTCCGTTTGCTGCCGCTGGTCCAAGTGCACAAATCCGGAAGCCGCGACCGGAAGTAGTAATATTACTGTCCGGCCGCGACTTCCGGTCCACAGGAAAATGGCGCCGGACGGCGCCAATTTCGAATTGGACTGTGTGGGAGCGGCACATGCGCAGTTCCCACACAGACGGCGTACACGGAAGTCAATGGGACGGGAGCCGTTCACAGTCCCTATGGGACTGTGGCTGCCGTATTCCATGTCTGTATGTGTCGTTAATCGACACAGACAGAAATGGAATACAAAATGGCAGCCCCCATAGGGAAGAAAAAGTGTAAAAATAAGAAAAAATAAAACACAAACACACAAATGGATATAAACGTTTTTAATAAAGCACTAACATCTTTAACATATAAAAAAATAATTTGTGATGACACTGTTCCTTTAAACTTGAAAACGACTTTTATGGCAAAACCCAATATCTGATTTTCACCTGGACACCGGATGCTCTCAACTACACCCACTGACTTACCGACTCCTCTGGCAGCTCCGTTTAATAGATCCACTGGCAGTCTTGGACTGCATAATCCCTGAGTCAATGTCTATTCTAGTTCTAGGTATCAGTGGAGCAAGTCATTTAGTGCCCCTGTGTTTATAAACAGAGAATATTTGCAGTCGCTGAGTGAGGGCGGTGGAAGTTATACTCTCAACTCGCTGTGGGATGAGAAGCCCAAGTGAGGATTTTTAGCAGCAAGGACAAGGTTAGGCTATGTTCACATCACCCTTAGTCATTTTCGTTGTTCTGCTGTTATAGGGGCAATGACGTAAAATGACGGAACGTTTGATCTGTCACATGACAAACACCAAAGCGCCTGATGGTACTTTCTGACTTCATAAGTTTGTCATTTTATCGGAAAAAGGAGTGCTGCATGCCGTGCTATTTTTTTCTGACATTATACAGTAGAAGAAATCTGCAACGCAGGATACTGGTGGAGCCTCCAATGCATATGTGAATTTTTTAAAAATACAAGTGTCCTTCTGCACACTTCTCAAATGTCCGTACCGGAGCAGGTAAAAAAGGTTGAAATCCACAACACCGAAACTTAGCACAAGCAAAATCAGGTTTTACCGCACAGACGGTTCTTGACTGCAGTCCAAGAATTGTCCTTGGAGGATAGCACTTTCCCCAGCCTGTATTTGGTAGACAGTCGAAATCCCAAAATATGTGTGTTAAAACCTCCTGGATCCTGTAGCTCTACAGAGGAAGCATCGGCTCCCTGGCATTGACTTCTCCAATAGTCCCACAGAATTAGAGTTCTATACCTCAGGCCTTATTCACACGAACGTGTGCGTTTTGCGCGCGCAAAAAAAATGCAGCATTTTGGCGCGTTGCACTTCCGTGTGTCATCAGTGTTGGCTGCGTGATTTTCACGCATATGCCATGCTTATGACACGCGGTTTTGAAGTTTTGAAAAAGAAATGAAGTGCTTTTATTTTCTCCTTCATTTCTTTATCTACTGTTGCGCGAATCAGGCACGACAAACGGAAGTGCTTCCGTGTGCCATGCGCAATTATCACGCACCCATTGACTTCAAAGGGTGCGTGATGCGCGAAAAACAGCCAAGTATAGGACATGTCGTGAGTTTTACACAGCGAATATACGCTGTGTGAAAATCACGGAATGTCTGAACGGCCCCATTCACTAACATAGGTCCGTGCGTATCACGGACGTAAAACACGTTTGTGTGAATAAGGCCTTAGGAATATAAATAAAATATAGTGCAATACTTATGGGATATGTTTCACTCCATACTTACAAAATGTTATAAAATTCCATGTTCATGTAATCATGTTTTCAGTACGGGACAGTTGTCCTGCAGCGAGGCAGGGACTCCTAGCGTCGTACATAACTATGATGCTAGGAGCCCGGCTCCCTGCACTGTGTTCGGTCCGGTACTTGCGGCCGAAATACGTCCGTCAATTACGGACGTAATTAGTGTGTGTGCACATACCCTTAGTGAAGATATACAAACCAATCTAGTGGTAAATGTACGAAATATATTGAATATATACGAATTTATTAAAAATATACCGTTCTTTACCTCTTATTCCTCAGGTTCATCCACAATTCAAAATACTATCAAATTAAATTTGCACATTCTGAGGATTAATAAAGGTTTAGGTGCAGCTTTATTAGAGAACCCTACAATCATATACTGGAACGCCTGCAATATTAAATCAAAAATAAAATATCTCATAACACTTGGACAGATAAATGGAATGAGAGAATATTCCATCCTTTTAATCACCGGAATTAATAATCATATGTTGGCATTGGTAGACCTAATTCCATCCTGTGAGCATATATGAGGTGGTGAAGGGCGAGCATACTCGCGATGTAGTTGTTTTGGAGGGAGTGTAACAAAGAGATTGCACATAATATTGAGAGTGCCGCGTGATTTTTATCTATTGATATGCTTGGAATTTTTTTCCTTTTTTTGTATGGAATAAAAACAGCATGGAGTGAAACATATCCCAAAAGGGCTTGTCCACACATAACAGAATTGCTTCCATTTTCCTTCCGAAATTACAGCCGGAATATACGCAGCGAAATACAGTAGCCACAAAGTGGGTGTCATTTAACAAATTCCGTCCAGAAATTTGACTGTGGTGCATCATTTTTATTCCGCATGCATGTCAATTATTGCTGCAGAAAGTGGACTGATTTCCTGTGTTTTTTCCCCATAGAAATCAATGTACTGTGTAATTTGCTGCGTAAACGCTGCAGATTTTTTTTTACAGGAGGTGGAAATGACATCACAGGAAGAATAAATATCACCATCACACAGTCCTTGAAAAAATGCACCAAAAAACCGCAGCAAATATATGCACTATTTTGGGCAATAAAAACGCATGAAATGGTGCGGATTTTCCGCAGCAGATTTTCTCCTATTTAAAGCGTAAATGCTGCAGAAATTTTCCACAGCAAATCCCTTACGTGTGGACAAGCCTTAAGTGTTGCACTTTACTTTATTTACATTCCGAAGGTTTAGAACTCCAATTCTGTGGGACCATCGGAGAACTCGGGGAGACGATCCTTCCTCTATAGAACTACGGGATTTACCTAATACACATATTTTTGGATTTCGATTGTTTGCCAGATACGGGGTGAGGAAAGTGCCTTTTGTTGAGCATACGTATGCAAACTTAGCCTTCCCATACATTGACTCGTAATAAGAATTGATCTATTTGCTCACTGTCTCCTCCCCTACGTAACGCCCACAGATAAGGCTACATAAGCCCGCTCACAGATCCACTTTAAGAGATAGTGAAAAAATTCTCATAAACAATTTGTTTTTTTTTAATTTATTTTATTTAACTTTTGTTAATCAACTTAATTGCTGTAATATTAAATTATCTATAAAAAGATTATTTTTTACCTGCAACCAGAACTCAATGGTGCGAAAGTTAGGCTGGATTTTTCCATGACACTTGTTGTTTTGATACTAAAGAAAGCTGTCTTTTAAATCTATGTGTACAGATTTGTGAGACATCAGCAAATATCCCTTTCTAAAGCACAGAACAAGCTCTCTTTGATTTATAAAAAAACCAGACAAGCCATTCAATAATCCTCTGACACGGTGACTCTTTAACTTTGTTATTGGAAGCAATTGGAGTATTTTTAATTGACTGCTCAATTATACGATTTGTTATTCTTAGTGTTCAGCCTTGAAATGTTTTATATTGTATGGTGAACAGGAAAACATTTTAGCTAAGTTAGTTTGATATTTTTATGTATATTGAGGAAATTCCATTATGCTTGCAGACGCCACACTGTTATATAAGGGAATACCATGAACAACAATTCCGTAATTAACACTTATTATCAGAATCTCTCAGAAGAAAAGCAGGATCTATCTAATAATAGGGAAGGACATTGATGCCTGGTGAGTAGCTGTAAAGTCAACTGTGTCTGCAAACAGACAGGGAAAAGAAGAAAACTGAACGACCACTAGAACATTCCCTGAGCAGATGAGCAAGAAGTAGACACCTATGGACAATATAGGGCCCATTATGTCTGGCATTAAACAAATACAACATTCCACAAAAAGAATATCAGAATAGCAGTGCAACATTGTGCTGATATAGGAATACTTTGCTGCTTATCAACATGGAGGGCGGTCAAAAAATGGCAACCAAACTAATACGAGATATGCAAGATCTGTTTTGAAAATGTTTTTAAAACTATATTTATTACCCTAGAGAGGAGAGGGCTGAGAGGAAATTTGATATCTTTATATAAATATGTAAATGACCCCTATAAAAAACCAATCGGATAAGTTATTCTTTTTGCGGACCCCAAAGAGAGCACGTGGTGTCTGCTTATAGCTAAAGAAAGTGCAATTTTATCACCAGGTTCAAAAGCATAACTTTACTGTCCCAACCATAAAGTTTTGCTCCCACTGGATTTGGTAGCGGCTGAAAGTGAGGATAGATTTCTGAAATGTTCAGTTAGACATCTTCCTTCAGAAACACAATATACAGGGTTACTGATGTTAATATAGAACGTCAGAAAGGAATTTTTTTGACTTCATGACAAATTGGGTTCATGCCATTCAGAGCTGGTATTTGCCGTTCTCTTGATCAACTGGGGTTTGTAAGTATAAAAACATGAAATTATAGACTTAGGTCTTTTTACACCCACCAATGTGTAAATATGGAACATGGCATTACTGAAAGAACCATGAATTCTGCTTTGTGCTGTAACAAACGTATCTGACTTTGCGATCTGCCAGAGCTTCCTCTGTAAAAGACCTGCTCACACTATTTATTATTAAGTGTCACTTCTGAACTCTCTCTTCCTGTTCTAATTACTCCTCTGTAAATGGGCAGACCCCTGACATTCCCTCCATGACGTCATCACTCGCCTCCTTATATAAAGTTGTATCAGTCTCTGTCTCATTGCCAAAAGAACAGAATAATTCCCCCTGTTGTTGGTTCCTGTGCGCTTGCCTTATTATTATTTGGATTTTCTATTGCTGACCTACATTGTTTAACCATTCCGTTATTTTTGAGCGCCTTACCTTGGATTGTGTTTGACCTTGCTGTTTTGTCCAATAGCCCGACTATTCTTTGGATCATCCTTTGTACCTTGCCTTAAAATATATTTACCACCTAGGAAGACTGCCCAGGGAACCACAACTTGCGGGCTCCACAATGCAAAGTATATGCCTCCTCACGAAGGTCCCTCTGTTAGACTCCACACCCCGGGGTCAGACAGTGCTAACTTTCTGTATGAGTGTATGAGCACCATTTCTCAAACTCTTCATTACTAGGTATCAGTGGCATCTATTCAATTCAGATTCTTGTTACAGGTACTAGAAAATTATTAATAGAATGTTCAGTCATCTTCAGAAGTTGAAGAATAATTAGGTTATAAAGCAAGAAAATCGTCCTACGCACAAAAGCAAGTCTATTTCTAAATGATTATAGTGGAACCAAACACTATTTTTATATTCACCTACCCTTAGTCTTGACTTGATTGCGATACATATATTGTGGCAAGACCTAAAACAAGCAGTTTCAGAATTAAACGATTCTGCAAACAATAGAGGAATATAATTACAGAACAGCATTGTGACATGCTGATATTAAGCTATAGTTGCCCGTTTCAATTGGTGTAAGCAGTCGCTACTTTTTTTTTTTTACGTGTGATGTGTGTTGGTTAACTATGGTGCTCAAATAAATGTCAATTTAAAAAAAAAAAAAACTGCGTTATGCATGTACTCGGGAACAATATTCTAATATATTGTATATAAAAATCAGAAACCAATCACTGTATATATATATATATATATATATATATATATATATATATATATATATATATATATATATATAAATCAAGATATAGAACCATCAAATGCCAAGGTATGTGAAGCACACATTACTCAGAAACCTGCATTCCCTCCGTTTTACTTAAAACTACAGCACGATTACCTCCTACACTACAGAACTGAGCAGAAATAAGAGGGCAGATCATCTTCACATTGTTCCAAAATTTGATACAAATAATGGCAACAACCTGGCTCACAAATGGAGAAAATGGTTTAATTGATATTAAAACTTTCTGGAAGCAATGGACATAAAAGATTCTAAAAGAAAAAGTGGTTTAATACTAGACTATACTGGCACATACAGCATATTACCTGCTGGAGACACTGACATATACAGCAGCTGCTCCAAAGCCTTAACCTCTTAAGGACTGAGCCTTTTTTGCTTATAAGGACCAAGCCAGATTTTTTAAAATCTGGGCTGTGCGAACATTTAGCAAAATAACTCTGTAATGCCTTTGTGTGTCCCGGTGATTCTGACACTGTTTTTCTGTGACATATTGTGCTATATTTATATGGTAAAAGTAGGCCGATACGATTTTTATTTTTATATTAAAACTCAAAATTATACGAATTTTGGAAAAAATAATATATTTCCTGTTTTAAATTTTAATATTGCACATATTTATGTACATAATGTACTAATGTGTTATATAAAATTTATATTTACATACGTCTACTTTATTTTAACAGCAATGTATTTAAAATTTTGAAGAACACTTTTCGTGTACCAAGCAAGGTGCTCAGAGGTGCCAGAACATAAGGAACCCCCCAAAAATAACACCATTTTGAAAACGATACCTCCAAGGTGTTCATCGTTTTTGTGCAAGAATTGATGTAAAGTAGGTGTTTATTTCCACAAATGCGTAATTTATACGACTTACTTCTCATACATCGCACATGGAACTGATGAAACGCACCCCAACATTTAGTGCCCAGTTTCCACTGTGTTCAGAAATGCCCCCATTTAGGCCGTAATCTGCTGCATGCCCACACAGTGTGGCCCCAAAGCAAAGGCGCACCCTATGGCTTTTTAGAACATCATTTTAGCTTGAATGACTTGATAGGCCCCACTCCATGCCTGTAAAGGATTTGAGCCGGCAGAACGATGTGAATCCCCTAGAAGTGACCACATTTTGAAAACTACACCCCGAAGGTATTTATCTAGTGGTATAATGAGTGTTTGGACCACTAGGGTTTCATAGCCGGAATCATGGGATTTAGGTGGTAATTTTTTCATCAAATCTGTTATTTTTGGGGCATGGTTGCCTTCCACACATATTAACCCGTAGAAGTGCATTTGCCAGTGTATGTAACTATATCATGCTAACAAAGCAGCTGACCAACAAATGTGTCAGTCCACAGCTGTTAACAACAGTTAAAGCAGGGAGAATTAAAATTAAATCAGTATTGGACTGAAGGGCAATATATTTGAAAACCGGAGGGAAAAGTTTAGAACTTGAGAATGTTCACGGGATGAAAGAACAGGGCTTTATAATGTCACTTCTTTTTTCAAAGGGACTGGTCATACAACGTTTCTTTAGCCCAATCAATCTCTATACCACGGACGAACATGCCCAAGGGACGTTGGCACACAATTACAGGTCCCTGCCCGGCAAAGTAGGAACCGTAATGTGCGCAAAACAACCAATCACCTACAGAATATATAAAAGGGCAGTGTCCAACACAATCTATATGGACAGTAAAGGATCACTAATAACCCTAAAATATTGTCAGTTTTCCTGGAAGTATTTTCGGGTTTAACAGGTTGTGCAAAAACCTGTACAAAACACTAAAAAAGCCCATAACGTATTGATCAGGAACAGCTCGTAAATTGAGTAACCTCCAAATATAAAGAACGATGCCCATATCACCAAAATGTTTATAAGAATTAATAGAACAGCTTTATATGGCAGGACATAGTTATAATAGTAGGCAAACTCAGTAAAATTATAAAAAAAAATATTTATTGAAATAATATTAAAAAAACCTTTCACCTGCTCATACATGTGCAGCTGAGTGCAGCATGTCCGTAGCTGATTGGACAGTGTCACAGCAATGTTGCACGCTCCATTGACAGTTCAGGGGGTTATTAAAATATAGGGCACCAAATATAATGGCACCGATATCTAAACAACGGAGGAATATAGGAAGAAAAAGTAAAGTGCCCCAGGGTTTGTGCAGCCCTGCCCATTACCTGCTGCACATGTATGGGGAGGTGAAAGGTTTTCTTTAAATTTATATCAACTGATGCTGTCAAATAAAAAATGAAATTTTTATCTCAAGTATGCTATTTCAGTGATTTCAACTGACCTTATTTTGAAAACTATACCCTTCAAGGTATTCATCTAGGGGCACAGTGAGAAATTTGTTATGGGTTTTTAAAAAAATATTTTAGTTTGGTGTGACTAATTATAACATGAAACCACTTTAGGTATTCATCTAAAGAATTTTTAGTTTTGTTTGTTTTTTTTAAAAATTTTAGTAAGTGGGCAAAAATATATGAAAATAAAATTACTCCGCTTTAAAAATCTATTTAGAATGGGCAATTTGTTAAATGAATGGGTGTATAAATAAAAGAATTTGAAACCGCTGTGGAGGTATGGTAAATTTTAAAGCATTCATTGATGCATAGGGGCATTGGTGGATAGTGACTTTTCTGATGCATTTTTTGGAACACACCTGACATCTTTTCTATGGTCTTGTTTTCTTCTCAGTGGGGGGTATTACTTGGGTAAACTGCTGTCCTGGGATTATACGGCAACTGTAATCTCCCAAAGAAGTGCCCTCCCCTTCTGGGTTGTTAAATAAAAGGACTTTAATAATGGTCTCCTGAAATTGGAGAAATATATTTCTATTGCCTGCATATCTGGACACCACAAACACATTATACATTGCCATTTGGGTGAGGTGGACTGCCAGATTCTTTTACCAAATCTTACTTTTCCACATGGCACTATACGGCTTTATGACCTGATCAGATAGATCCCCCCACCCATAAAGTGGTTATACTCCAGGGAGATTTACCCCCTCGTTTTGGCAATGTCTGGACTCAGTAGGGTTTTAGGGAGGTCCTTTCGATTTTTTTCTTATTGTGCCACAGGCCACTGTTACTCTTACTAAAATACACTTCTGGAGAGTGATGCTGTTATAAAAGTTGTAGACATGATATCCCTGGCCAAGTAGCGAGTGTATGAGATCCCAGACAATTTTTCCGCTGACACCAAGGGAGGAGGGCACTCTGAGGGATTAATTTTGGAATGCTTTCCCTCATAAATTCGGAAAGCAATGCGTGTACCCAGTGGCACTTTCACACATCTTGTATAGTTTTATTGCATACCGGGTCCTTTTATTCGGAAGGTACTGACGGAAGTCAAGCCTCCCTTTGAAACTTACGAGAGACTCGTCGACCGCAATTTTTTCATCTGGGGTACAATTTTTGGCGAATTTAAAATTAAAATGTTTTATGACAGACCTTATTTTATATAACCTGTCATAATTTGGATTATCATGGGAGGGAGAAGCGGGTATTATCCGTATAGTGCAGGAATTTGAGGATAGCCTCAAGTCTTTTTTCTGCTCATAATGGTGCGATAAAGGGGGGTATTATAAAAGATATCAGAAGACCAGTAGTCCCTAATGCTGGGGTTCTTTATGAGGCCCACATTTAGTAATCGGCCCCAAAATTGGCAAAGCTCCTATGGGTTTCTGGGGGTCCAAATTTGGCCTTTGCTATAGTAGGATGCGGGATTGCGGGCGAGAAATTGCTCCACACATAAATTGGTCTGTTTGACCATTGAATTTATATATTCCACAGAGAATTTTTTGGGGAACAAATCTAATTCTCCGAACCGCGTGGTCTCCACGGATTCCCGAGGATGCGGTGAAGTCAGGAACCTGGGGTGAATAATTTATAGCAGGTGTCCATATCACCTCACTAGCAGGTTAAAACGAGTAACTCTTCTGCGCTGCTGTGGGGGTTCATCAGACTCGCTAGATGAAGATGATGTCAGAACAAACTGCATTTCATCTTCACTAGCAGAGTCTGTATCCGGGAACAACATAGCGCCTCCTCTGGGCTAGAAAAATGTCTGCGCCATATTGCAGTAACGTATACTATACTCGAATGTAACAGATATAATTTTGTATATATAAACGTTTTGATACGTGTGTGTGTATGTATATATTTATGTGTGTGTGTGTATATATAAAAATACTGTGTAGATATTTTATTTAATGTAACCCTATAACATAACTGTCCTTATGAAAAAAAAAAATTTATATATTTTTTTCATTTCGTTTTTTTTATATTTTTTATGAACTAGAAAAAAAAATGGTGCTCTCAAAAATATAGGAGTGGGATGGAACTGACTGTATCACTTTAATGAGTGAAACTGTCACTGAAGGTGTCATGGCAGCAGTGAAGGGTGGCGATCTAGGGGAATCGTACTGGACATTGAATTGGTTAATTGTCCTCTCACTGGGTAGTGAGGGGGCGATCTGGGGGATTGATCTTTTTTTCACTGGGGCAATGGGTGGGCGATCTGGGGATTATTGTGAAATTACTGGGCTCTTCCTGGGGCGGGGGGGGGGGAATCTGGAGGATCCTTATTCACTTTTTTTAACTAAACAATTCAGGGGCGTAGCTAAAGGCTCATGGGCCCCGATGCAAAGTTCTTCTTGGGCCCTCCAAACTCATCATGGCCAACGGCCCGCAGCTTTCAGCTGCATCGCTGGGTCTCTTAAGTGACCCAACGATGCAGCACTAGCAGCCAGGGGCATCACTAAGGTTTTAAAACGTCAGGGGAAATAGCAACAATACATATGTGTCCCCCCCAAAAAAAAAGTGTGTGTGTGTGTGTGTATATAGGAGACAACATATCTATAGCACTAAGACACTATAGCTATGGATAGGATTAGATACAGTGACTCAGCAGACTCTATCACACATGATGGTATTAGATTTAGGGCCCAGCTCGCTGACATTGTGGCTCCAGCGATGGACCCAAGAAAGGTAAGTACCGATGACAGCATTTTTTTTGTTCTCAATAAAATGGTTAATGAGGGTTGCGTTGTTTTTTCTTTCATTTCAATAAAATATTTTTTCTATGTCCTTGTATTTTTGTAAACTTTATTACTACCTCCTTAGTAATGGCCGGTATCTGATTGACAGCATCCATTACTAAGGCGGGGCTTAATGCCGGTAAAACCCTAAGACTAACCCCCATTATTACCCCGGTACCCATCACCACCAGGGGTACCGGGAAGAGTCGGGTACCCGACCATCTGTAGTGATATCCTGTATCCTCAGGATAGGCCATAAATAGATGGGTCGGGGTCCGACTCGCGGGACACCCACCAATCAGCTGTTTTTAAGGGGGTGTAGTGCTTGTACGAGCGCCGATTTCCCTTAATTTTCCTTACTTGCTCACACTTTGAATTGCCGACACAGTGACCGGAATAGAAGTAGCACTTGTGCGAGCGCTGCGGCTCCTTCAAAACAGCTGATTGATGGGGGTCCCGGGAGTCGGACCCTGACCTATCAGCTTCAGCAGACAGTAATATTAAACTTACCCTCCTCTTCAGCCGCAGCAGAGGTCCTGACTCAATACAGCGTCGGGATGTCGTGTGCAGCACACAGCGTCATGAGCTGTGAGGTCACAGCGTTGTGACGTCAGGACCTCCGCTGCTCTCCTGAATGAGGAGGGTAAGTGCTGTTAGTTACTATAGAAACAGGGGCTTGTGTAGTTTATTACATAGGCCCCAATTACTATAGTAACTTTTTATAGACGTGGTGCAGGGGGGCCACGAGCCCCCCTGGCTTCAGGGCCCGGTCGCAATTGCGACCGCTGCGACCCCTATAATTACGCCACTGATATAATCTGACAGGGCTTATCACACCGACTCTCACAAGCTCTCTAACGGAAATGAGCTTGTCAGAGCCTGTGATGATAGGTAATCCTGCCTCTTTTGTGTTTCTTAGCTGTAATTGGCCATTCAATTTTGAATGACCAATTACAGCGATCGACATCACAGAATCGCTCTCATTGATCTTGTGCCAGCGAGCGGTGAGTGGCTGTTGACACTTGCCACCGCGATCTTCTCCCTCTCACCATGTCATTTGACATGGTGGCAGTTTATTGTCCCAACGTAACTGTACATGGGAATGAGACAAAGTACCGCTGATTCCGATGTACAGTTACGTGATTGAGTGGGAACGGGTTAACCGATTCCTTCAACCCTAAACAACACATCACATATGAGAGATACATGTTCAGGATTGCCAAGCTGCTTCCAGAAGAATCTATGGACACATATGCCACACGCTTAAGAGAACTTGCACAAGGACGTTCATTTGCTGATGTTAAAGAGGCTCTGTTACCAGATTTTGCAAACCCTATCTGCTATTGCAGCAGATCGGCGCTGCAATGTAGATAAGAGTAACGTTTTTATTTTTAAAAAACGAGCATTTTTGGCCAAGTTATGACCATTTTTATATTTATGTAAATGAGGCTTGCTAAAGTCCAACTGGGCGTGTTTAAAGTAAAAGTCCAACTGGGCGTGTATTATGTGCGTACATCGGGGCGTTTTTACTTCTTTTACTAGCTGGGCGTTCTGACGAGAAGTATCATCCACTTCTCTTCACAACGCCCAGCTTCTGGCAGTGCAGACACAGAGCGTGTTCTCGAGAGATCACGCTGTGTCGTCACTCACTTCCTGCCCCAGGTCCTGCATCGTGTCGGACGAGCGAGGACACATCGGCACCAGAGGCTACAGTTGATTCTGCAGCAGCATCGGCGTTTGCAGGTAAGTCGATGTAGCTACTTACCAGCAAACGCTGATGCTGCTGCAGAATCAACTGTAGCCTCTGGTGCCGATGTGGCCGACACGATGCAGGACCTGGGGCAGGAAGTGAGTGACGTCACAGCGTGATCTCTCGAGAACACGTTGTGTGTCTGCACTGCCAGAAGCTGGGTGTTAACGAACAGAAGTGGATGATGCTGATTCGTCAGCATCATACACTCCCATTCCTAACGCCCAGCTAGTAAAAGAAGTAAAAACGCCCCGATGTACACACATAATACACGCCCACTTGTACTTTTACTGTAAACACGCCCAGTTGTACTTTTGCAAGCCTCATTTGCATAAATACAAAATTGCTCATAACTTGGCCAAAAATGCTTGTTTTTTAAAAATAAAAACGTTACTGTAATCTACATTGCAGCGCCTATCTGCTGCAATAGCAGATAGGGGTTGCAAAATCTGGTGACAGAGCCTCTTTAATAATGACCTAATAACACAAGTAATTGGTTCTTGGACATCATCCACTATATGGTGCATAGAACTGCAGCAAGAATACTCTCTGAAGGACTTTCTAAAAACGGCACGTGCCATAGAAATAGAGAATCATCTGGCTACTACAATGGAAAAGGGTGATCACTTACATTGAATAACGTCAAACATAAAGCTACAGCAACTAAACGAGAAACAAAGAAAATGTGTATGCTCAATTGTCTTTTCTAGTGTTACTGTAATTGTTATTTTTCTTTAAAAAGGGGGATAGTGTAATAAACAGTAAGCAATCTCCCTCCCTTTAAGGGAAAAACATACTGTAGAGGAAACAGGAAGTGGAAGAGGCTTTGCTGTAAGCCGGGAGATAGAAGGAAGGGCATCTGAATGAAGGAGTTATAATAAAGAAAGTTGCTGTTGGATTTAATCTCTGAGAGCATTTTATGAGGAAATTACAATGCCCATAACCTGTTTTGGGCAAGTACTGTACCCGTACAAGTTAATAGAATTGTTAAGAACAACAAATTGTGGCATGCTGCACTGCATGTTGTATTACAGAGTTATTCATGGAAGCATCATATAGTAGCATATAGAGTACTTATTATTGAGGTAGTCTCACAGGGGCAATATGATGCAACACATGGGTCCGTTTTACACTGCTGGGTAAATGAGCCCTTTCAGTATAACTAGGTTATTTCAACTCTTGTTGCCCTTCTCTACTACAGTATAACAAATAACCTAAACCTAAAATATTACCATTAACATGCCATATTTGTCTTTTATAAAATGTAAAATTGTAATAATGAACAAAGCAGTAAACATTTAATTTTGTTAATTTTTTAATTTATTCATTTTTGGTACAGCATAAATCTTGTAAAATAAAATATTTTGTCTCCCCCTCTTTCAATAAAATAAATAAATAAAAATAATTGGAAATCGTAACAGCATTTTTTTTAAAAATAATAATAATAATTAAGACAAAATAAAATATAAACCAAAAATTGGATACTCTATGAAGAAAAACAAACAAAAACATAAAAACACTTGAATTTTAAGATGAAGCAAATCATCTGCATTGTAACATGAAGGACTTGTAATTGCACTTAAATTATTTAAAACAAAATCTATATATGTATACACACACATGTGTGTGTGTATATATATATATATATATATATATATATATATATATATATACATACATATTATATACATACACACATACATATATACATATATATATATACACACACACCTTTTTACATTTTTCATCCTATTCCTTTAATGTGTTGGTTTAAAGCGCACCTCATTAATTGTTATGGCTTTAAGAACTGATCGATCCTTTAGAATAGTAAACAATTAAACAGAAATTGATTCGTTTTGTCTTCCTTCAGACTGGGAGAAAACCATTCTTTATTCTTTATCCAATGTTGATGGAGCCAAGTTAAACATTTTTTTCTTATTCTATTTAAACTGGCCATATTCTGCACAATTTTGTAACACATGCTAACCAGATTTTAGAAAATTTTGAAAAATCTCTAGTTACCTTAACTAACCGTATCAGATCACATATGCACTGGCAAAGAATCAGACAAGTTCCCTTAACATTACATCATTATAAAGAGGAGGTGTAAATTAGCTACTTGCTAAGGAAAAATGTTAAAAAATGAAATGTTCGCTTTGCCAGGTCCAAGTCGATTATGATGGTGCCATACATAGTGAATGTTCTGGAACTTAAAGGGTTTTTCCACAAAACACATGTATCCCTTACCCCCAGGATAAGGGATACATGTGTGATCGTTGGGGGTGCGACTGCTGGGACCCCTAGCAATGAGAAGAACGCGGGACTGAGTCCCCCGGAGTGCTCCATGAATGCTGGTGCGTATTCTCGGCCAGCGCTCCATTCATTTCTATGGGACTTCTGGGACCGCTGTCTCCTGTGGATAGGGGATATATGTGTTTGTGGGAAAACACCTTTAAGCAATAATGGGTGTGAGAATGGAGCAAGTAGAGGCAGAGTGATAAACCTTTATAATGGACTTTGGTCACACTGGTAATCTGAGGGGTATAGATTTAATAATTTATTTGCTTCAGTTGATGTGCCATTTAAGGGGTATTCAATTTTTTATTTCATTTATTTATAAAAAATAGAATCATACAATTTTTATGAGCCAAATGTTATAGTCCATGGATGTGTCCCAGGATGTGTGCCAGGTCACGTGACACATACAGGACTAGTGACCAGCAACAGGTATAGTCCCAGGTAGTCCATGGATTAACTACACAGGACACATCTATGAGATATACCATTTGACTGTGCAGCGACAGTGGTCTACTGCACTGGTATAAGAAAGTGGTATGTTACATTCATGTATAATAGAAAATGATAATATATGTAAGAAAGAACTAACAAAAAGAGTTCATCCTTTTACAGCATGCTGTCCTAAATAATCATTTTGAAGGCTCCTTCTCTATTCTTTCTGGCAAAAAATAAATAACAAATCAATCAACATTTTTCTTTTTGTTTTTAGATAAATGGGTAAATGATTGGATAATTGAAATCATTAGGAATAGTTCTAGAATCCAGAATAAGCCCCCAAATATTAGTTTCAGTTCCCAACACAGCATAAAGATGGGTATGCTTATGTCTTATAATTGACATACAGTAATGAATGGCGTTTAAAGAGATCCTTTCACCCACCTGCCCATACATGTGCAGCCGAGTGCAGCATATAATGGGCAGGGCTGTATAAACCCTGTCTCACTATAAAAAAAAATCCTATCTTTCTCTGTTATTTAGATATCGATGCCGTTATATCTGGCGCCTGATATTTAAATAACCACCTGAACTGTCAATGGGGCGTGTAATTGGCATGGGGCGTTACTATCGCTGTGACACTGTCCAATCAGCTACGAACAGTGTCACAGCAAGAGCTGGAGAGAGGAGAGCGAGAGCGTGTGCTCCGCCGCCACCACGGAATAGAAGAGGAGAAGAAGATGTGAATTCTTCTTCTTTTGTCCCATGGTGGCGGGAGTATCTTCCGCAGCCGCATTGGAGCTGTGCGTGCAGGCGCGCACACACGCTCTCACTCACTCTTTAGCTCCTGGCAGACAAGACAGTGTGATCTCTCATGAGAGATCACACAGTCTTGTTCAGCTTGTCTGCCGAGAGCTGAAGAGTGAGAGCATGCTCCAAGCTGCGCGTGCGCGCGCACACGCTCTGCCCTCCAGCCCGTGCTGTGACACTGTCCATAGCTGATTGGACAGTGTCACAGCGATGTTACACGCTCCCTTGCCAATTACACGCCACCATCAACAGTTCAGAGGGTTATTTAAGTATCGGGCGCCAAATATAACGGCACCGATATCTAAATAACGGAGGATAGGAAAAAATGTTTAAAGTGCCCCAGGGTTTGTGCAGTCCTGCCCATTACATGCTGCACCCAGCTGCACATTTATGGGCAGATGAAAGGTCCTCTTTAAGAACTAATGCTTGAGGAGTGTATGAGCACCATTTCTGGAACTCCTCATTCCTAGGTGCCAGAGTTAGAGAAAGTAAAGTAATGCCTTACAAATGTCACACTGAATCTCTCAAGCCTGACACAAGGGTGAATATAGTTATCTTTACCTGGTAGTCTGGGTTTTTTGAGGACACTGATTAATTTAATGTATAGAGTACTATGCCTGTGTTATGAATGCTGTAAATTTACTATATCACTGTGATTTTGAAATCACTGTAAATGAAAATAAAAATGTAAGATTTACACCTAAATACTCATTAATTCACAGAAACAGACCTGTGCTATGCTACCTTGTCCACATTCAGAGTCGTAGAGGTCTTGAGGGACGTCTTGGTGTCAGGAGTACACAGAGGGCATTATAGCACAATAATAAGCCAAAAGTAGCAAAACCCATCTTGCTAGTAATTTATGGCAAGTAGTGAAGTGTGAATCTGAACTGAGCAATGTATATACAGTTCTCTGAATCAGAGGCCTACTTACTGCCAGGAATGACCTCAATAAGGCTTTACTGGGAAATAACATAAAGGGTCACTTATTGGACAAAATGTATAATTATAGCTTCAGCTCTGTGAATCCGTGCATTCAATAAACCTTTTGGGGTGTAGGTAGGGGAGGCAAACCTTCAGTAATCCACATTTATATTTTAATACTGTTCTAGTACCATTATGTAAGAAACGTTAATGATAGATTTTTTCCGGAGCATTAATTAATGTTAATGACAAATTTGTTTCCTGAACATATCCAGATAACCTCCATCAAATGTGGTGGCAGAAGTTTATAAAGTCAATCTTATAGGGCTCAACACTTTTAATAGTTTCATTTAAGTATACCACTGGTTTTAATACAGTTTTGCTTATTTCACATAGACATGGAAAGCACAGGAAATATGACAATAATATTATGACTGGCAGAAACAAACTAAAATGTAACCATATCTGTAATGCATAGGTCCTGCTATGCTTTGTATCATACACCAAATACGTCAGTAAATACCGTATAAGGCCGGGTTTACACAGAGTTTTTTGCAGGCGGAAATTCTGCCTCAAAATTCCGTTTGGAAGTTTGAGGCAGATTTTCCTGTCCCTGAACGCCGATTTTTGCGGCGTTTTTCGCAGGTATAAAACTCTGCGAAATACGCTTTCTCTGCCTCCCCTTGATGTCAATGGGAGGTCAGAGGCGTAAACGCCTGAAGATAGGGCATGTCCGTTCTTTCTTCCGCGAGACGGTTTTACCGCTCACAGGAAAAACACACCTCCGCCTCCCATTGAAATCAATGGGAGGCATTTTCGGGCCGTTTCTGATGAGTTTTGTGGCACGGTTTCCATGTCGAAAAACTCGTCAAAAAACTCTGTGTGAACCCAGTCTAAGAAGGCTTCCGTGCTTCATGCTACAGTTTTAAAAAACAGAAAAGCCAAGAAGCAGATCTTCAAACCTGTGGCCTTTAATAAAACTGTTATAGACGGAATTAATTTATCTTTACAACTTATTATGATTTGTAGTCTATTTCTCAGCAGGGTGGATATACAGTATGTAATGTTTGCTGTAAGAATGTGGGTAAATACAATATTATAGCCGTTATACGTCTGCATTTTGCATGCCTCAGCAAATACATCTACAGAAGTATTAGGTGTGTGAACCTGATAAATGTGTAATTATATACCTATTCATAACCGATAGGGTTACATTTCAATGGTACTGCTGCTCCTGTTTGTTCCTTCTCGTGATCTAGTATATTTGCAATATGCTGGCAGAAAATTTGGACTAATTAAGCAGTATAGCCAGTGGTAAAGATGTAATAAATCATTAAAGGTGTTGTCAACATAAGAATGACTCAGATTGCAAATGGTTTTATTGGGATAGTAAAAAAAAAGACGCTAGTTCAATATACTGTATACTTTTTAACTATGCTTACCCTTAAAAGTCTTCACCGTTACTTCGCTGCTGCTGTTCGGTCCCCCACCACTTCTCTATTTACGCTTTGGGAGATGACGTGTCGTTGATAGGGAAAGCATGTCTTGTGAGAGGGCCAGTCATGGCCCTCTGTAGTAACATCACTATGGTCAAACACAGTAGTCCATAATTAGCTGGCCCTTACAAGCAGGACCGTAAACAAAGATGTGGGGGAGGAACCGAACAGCAGTAGTTGGGGTAGAGTGAAGAATTGTAAAGCTAAGTATATTAAAAATGTTATAATTAGTAAGTCTGGTCATAGGATTAAAGATTTGGCCACAATTTAATGAGAATGAAACAATTTTTTTTAAATTGGACCACTACTAGGGAAGGGGGCAAATACACAACTGTAGCAGTTCTTACTAACAGCCGAGAAACATTTGGAAGCATGAACAATACATCTGAGGCTTTCTGATCTGGCTCATAGAACGGGGTCCTGATAAGTTGACCCCGCTCAATGACATCGATATACCCAAAAAGGACATGAATGGGGTTGTCTTAGTTAGACAACCTCTGTAACAATTATCTTTGTCTATGGCCAGTTTAAAACTCTACATTAAAGTTTTACATTGTGAACGCTATCCATTATAAAAAAATATATTCTACTATGAAATGATATATTAACAGTAAATTTACCATAAGGATCGCTTATGTCCATTTTAGTATTTATCTAAACGAACTCCATTGTGTGTGTTGTCGAAAAACCTTAGATTATCTCCAGAGATTTTTAAATTGAAACGATTAGCAATACCAGAATCTTTTCAAAGGCATCCAAACAGTAAAGCCCTAGGGAATTTAAAATGAGGTAATAGCATATTATAACAGCATAACCTGATCTTTTCACAACATGACGGTTCTTTGTTCGAACAAATTATTGCCATGTTTAAACGTTCTTATGCTGTGTTACTTAAAATGAATAAAGAATCTTTTATTGATAGGGTGATGTTTACTTTGCTAATCCTAGGGAAGGACAAGTTCCTACATGCTGATAATGACATAACATACATGAAATATTAAACTTGTTAAATAAAGTGCACTTTCAACCAACACAATCACTTAGCAAAAATGGCTTCTTCCAGAGACCTGAAAGTCTTTTTAACAGATATAAATAATCTTCTGAATGCCTAAGGGTTGCCCTTCCGTTGAGGAGTTCCGTCTGAGGTTTCCGTCGGGTTAACCCCTCAACGGAAAGGCAAACAGAAACCTTAGCTTCCGTTTCCCTCGCCATTGATATCAATGGTGACAGAAACGTTGCTAAAGGTTTCCGTTTGTCACAGTTGTGACAGGGTTCCGTTATTTTGACTGACTCAATAGCGCAGTTGACTGAGCCGCTGGATTTGTCGCTTCACAGAAACCAACGGTGCCCGATGGAACCCATGAACTTTAATGGATCTCGTCGGGGTACCAACACGGTGTTTGTCATACTGTCAGAATTAGTGCAGCATGCTATGCTATTTTGTCAGGCAAAAATGACAATCTGCGCAGATGTAAACAGAGCCTTAAAACTGCATATTCACATTGGGTAAATTAGGACTAGTCCCAATAATGGACTAGCTCTGTTCACATCAGCATTGTGGCCTCCATTTATAACGAAAGCCACAACGCTTTTCCGGATCCGTCACACAATGTTTCACCAGCAGCACCCGAATGACCCTATTAACTTGCATAGGGTCCCACCAAGGTATCCGTACCTGTGACACCAAATGTGAGGGAATCTGCGAAGGCGGTGCCTGCGATGCCGATGTGAACATTACTTGGTGCCTGGCACTGCTGAGTGTCATTACAGGACCCTAGGTAAATATTTAAATGATACGGGATTATTAACTAGCCGTATTCAACCAAACCAGAATCTCCAGTTTTTGGTGTAATTATCTTATAATGAAGAATTATTGTGCAATAGATCATAGGGGTAGTAATATCTAGAAAACACCGAATACTGGTATTTGTCCCCAGTGCTTGTATATTGGCTGCTGTATACTAGATTTGTTGAATACCAGTGAGAAAGCCTGAATATGTCTGGGCTGACAAAAGCTCCTTCATATTGACCTTAAATTAATCTAATCACTACACAGAACTAATAATAAATGTTTGGACAAGACCAGCTGCCCACTACTCTGCACTGAGACCTATGCAGTCCTATTGAAAAGCATTCATTATCACAAACCCCACTGGATTGAGAAGACAGGTGAGAGGTCTGCTTCCACTTTATGGAGTGTTAGAATAAGCTGGAGTAAGAAACAGGTGGTGCAACCTCACAGCCTCAAGAAATAAACAAACTGGCTTCCTCTGTTATAATTTATAGGATTCCATATGTAAAACCACAGCCAACTGTGTTGAAGCTTTGTAAGAAAGAAACGCGTTGTAGAGCTGGCAATCTTTGCGTGAAATGATAAGGACTTGGAGTGCTGCCATTTCTCGTTCCCGATACAGTATAAATATTTTTTTTTTTGTGAGGGTCTGAGCGTGCAAGCTCGTTCTTGCTCAGATAACCTGCAGTAGAACGTCTCTCTCATATTCTGAATGTCATAAAGAAAACATCTGCTCTGAGTGGCAGCGATACTTGTACAGATTAACAGTCCACTATTTGAATGCAAGAAACACTCAATTATAAACCTGTTGTTTAGGAAAATAACCATTCACAAAGGATGTTTCCCCACAGAAAATGGTAAAGCTTTTATCCTCTGGACATGCGACTTCATTTATGTGCTGCGTATTTTCAGAAATTTAGGGTTTTCGGAGTCCTTGAACTCTTTGGATGCATTTTATTGAAGAAAATCCATGATTTGGCCCCCGAAAACAACTTGTGCTGTGAAGAGAGAAATAATTCTTCCAGGCATAGGTTCATTTAGTACCTGGAAAATGAGACAGTTTCTGTACATCAGCAGGAATCATCCACTTTAAAGCCAATCTGGATAATCAACATCTTCCGCATTGTCCCCTTACATTTCAATAAGAAATACTTCCTAATTTAGGAAGTAATACAATGAAAAATGCACACAGGCTTAAAATATGGCCCATTGCGGCTCAGCGGGTGCAAATTGGCCTATTCCCATCTGCCTCCCCTGTTTCAAGCACAAAGATCAATGGACGTTTTAAATCCAAGATATAAATAATTTAAATAGCAGAACACTACGTCACCCAAAAATTAACCTTATCTTCTAGCAAACTGATTGATCGATTTGTGAGTGTCTCTAAGTCACTAGCCAACTTGTAGCCAAACAGTTTCATTGCTGGTTCACACACATCCTGAACCACCTGGGCTAATTTAAATGGTATGCTGAATCGCCACTTCTCAAACTGTTCTGAAGAGTTCTTTTGAGTAGAGTAGATGCCATTACTGTCTTGAGAAGCTTGAGTGTTCTTGATAATCCACTGTTTCACCTGTGGTGTAAGTGTGATCCCAGCAAACCTATACATTTCTTTGGCCTTTTCAAGAGGAAATCTAGCAATGTCTTCATATCGTATGAGCATGTAGCGACCCCTAAGCCAATCTGGTTGACGTAAGCCCAGTTCTGCAGACAAACGGATGCTCTCACAGTTGCCCCTAAGTTTTTGGACTTCATCTTCATGAATGGGGGCTGCCCCCTCTAGAGCCCATTTTTTCCATGATTCATATTTTCCAGAGAAGGCTATCATGCGAGAGGCCAGCACAGCTCTTGGGTCACGAACTAGCTGTATTATCCTCATGTCAAGTCGTGGATCTTCTACAAGAGTGCGTAGGAACTCCAGCTGTCGGAGACGTACTGCCTTAATAGCCACATGTTCTTTTTTCAAACATGCTTCCATTGCTAACGTCATATTAAGAGGCCCACATCGGCGATTCTTGCAGTGGTACTTTTCAAAGGCTTTTTTCACAAAAGGAGTACACACTGGGTCTTCACATAAAGATTTGCTAGAGCCTCTACGGAATAAAAACCTTGTGAGGTGGTTTTCAGCAGGTGGTGAAATAAAGTTCTCCAAGATATGTAGATCGCAGAGCAGAAGTTGCTGGAGAACATCTCTGTAAACAATTGCTGAACCAACTGCATTGGCACCAACAGATTCAAAAGACACCGTTCTTTCAATGTGCCAAAGGGGTTCGAACAAATAAAATATATTTCCCTGTTGGTTAAAGAACTCGCCTACAAAAGATGAGCCTGTGCGTGTAGTGGCCATCAGCAGTATATGCCTACGAGGCATTTTAGGAAGGTCTGCAAGAAATGGGTTACTTCCACCAAGCTGTAGGGTGATATTAACCAGTTTTTTCCTAAACTGAGAAAAGGCAGAGTCCAACTCACTAAGCGACAGCAAGGAACCATTTTCTGAGTAGACAATATTGGAGTCCGTACTGTTGATCTCAAATATGTTCTGCTGCATTTGCTTCAAACTAAGTTTGTCCGATACTCTGTAAAAAAACAAAACAAAACAAAATGAAAATGGATGGATATATTTTCCATATCTTAATTCAATCCTGTATTTTTTGTATCATATGAAAATATCCAATGAATGTAGGAATCTGATAGATCCATTTAGAAACTGTCTGCTACATGTTTTTAAATATTTTCCCTTTAACTGTCCCTTGTATTAATTACAAATACTACAAATATTAGATGCCACTAAAATTATCATGATCTGCCAACAAAAGTCTTGAGAAAATAACATGGTTCATTGCGCTAATCAGGCAATTAACTAAGTTATACTTGACTTCTCAACAGCTGGATCTCTTTGGAGAGGTGTAACTTTACACATTCATAGTAAGGCCCCATGCACGCAACAGAACAACGTGCATCGAATCTGTATAGAGGAAAGTACGGTTTGTATGGTGACATACTATGGAGCTATAGACACTCCATGAGTTATTGTATGGTTCCCCATTATGACGCATATTACTTATATTATGAAATCAGAGGCATACAAGTCTCTAAAGACTTCTAAGGGGTGTATTACAGCTTTTGAACAATTTTGAAAAACTTTTTTTGGATGTGTAAATGAGGCCTAAGCCAGAACTGTAATGTAGGAAAATGAATATTGTACAGATTTAGCTGTTTTGGTGGTTGTCTGAGCTTCTGTCTTCTGAGTTTAACCCCTTAGTGACCACCAATACTCCTTTTTACGTCGGTCACTAAGGGGCCTTAGGCTAGGCTGACGCCTTTTTACGTTCGCCTAGCCTAAGTCCTGCACGGGTCTCCCGTGCAGCCAGGAGCCGGGGCTCTGCTGTCTGATGACAGCTGAGCTCCTGCTCCAATGCCTGCGATCGAAGTTTACTTCGATCGCGGCCGTTTAACCCGTTAAATGCCGCCGTCAATAGCGACCGCGGCATTTAACTTTGTTTACAAAGGGAGTGCGCTCCCTCTGTCACCCATCGGCGGCCCGCGAATGCAATCGCGGGTCTCCGATGGGCTGTCATGGCAGCCGGGGGCTTGATAAAAGCCCCCAGCTCTGCCCTGGACATATGCCTGTTAGGACGCGCCGGAGGCACGTCCTAACAGATTGCCTGTCAGATTTACACTGACAGGCAATAATGCTCTAGTATACGAAGTATACCAAAGCATTATAGCAGCGATCGGATGATCGCACAGTAAAGTCCCCTAGTGGGACTAATAAAATAAGTCATCAATGTGAAATAAAGATTATTAATAAAAAGTACAGTAAAAAAAGAAATAAAACCATTTTTTTCCATAAAAAGTGGTTTTATTTAGTAAAAGTGTAAAAAAAAAAAAAAAGTACACATATGTGGTATCGCCGCGACCGTAATGACTCCATTAATAAAGTTAATATGTAATGAACACTGTAAAAAAAAAAACGCTAAAAACAATGGCGAAATTGCTATTTTTTTCCATTGCACCCCCAAAAAAGTCATAATGAAAAATGAATCAATAAGTCCCATGCACCCCAAAACAGTACCATTCAAAACTACGTCTTGTCCCGCAGAAAACAAGCCCAAAAAATCACTACATTGATGGAAAAATAAAAAAATTACGGCTCTTGGAAAGCAACGATGCAAAAACAAATAATTTTAGTTCAAAAGTGTTTATATTGTGCAAAAGTCGTAAAACATAAAAAAACCTCCACATATGTGGTATCGCCGTAATCGTACCGACCCATAGAATAAAGGTAACATGTTATTTACGTCGCATAGTGAACGGCGTCAATTTAAAAACGCATAGAACAATGGCGGAATTTCAGTTTTTTTTTATAATCCCCCCAAAAAGGTTAATAAAAGTTAATCTAAAAATTATATGTACCCTAAAATGGTGCTATTAAAAAGTACAACTAATCCCGCAAAAAAAAAAGTCCTCATACAGCTATGTAGACGAAAAAATAAAAACGTTATAGCTCTTTGAATGCGACTATAGAAAAACGAATAAAATAGCTTGGTCATTAGGGCCTAAAATGGGCTGGTCACTAAGGGGTTAAGTTGGCTATTATAGGTAAAAGATAAACTGGTATCATGATGGTTACTAGCATTTCCTATTAGCAGACTCTAGCAGTCAATTAATAGTGGGCTTGTCACTGAAAGATATATGAGGGTTTATGATGATGAGGCAGAGGGACGTACGGTATGATGGATTGAAGATACCTGCCCATTTCTGCTGTTTATCGTAGTAAATGTGGAATATGCTTTTTTGTTCTTCTTTATGTTTGGATACTAATTGAATAGTCAATTTTTTTTTATTATTTATAGCAAACAAACGGAATAATTAAACATGTTACACAAAGCTGTAGCCATGGATCTTCGTGGAAAAATTATATAAAAATATTTACTTTGAATGGACAAAGCATATCACTGTGTGGCATCTACTTGTAATGTGAACATTTGGGCTGGGTTCACACAGAGTTTTTTTACAAGTTTTTTGACGCGGAAACCGCGCCCAAAAACTCGTCAAAAACGGCCCAAAAATGCCTCCCATTGATTTCAATGGGAGGCGGAGGCGTCTTTTTCCCGCAAGCGGTAAAACCGTCTCGCGGGAAAAAGAAGCAACATGCTCTATCTTCGGGCATTTATGCCTTTGACCTCCCATTGACTTCAATGGGAGGCAGAGAAAGCGTATTTCGCAGCGTTTTATGCCCGCGGCACTCAATGGCATTAGGCGAAAAACGCCGCGAAAATCGGCGTGCAGGGAGAGGAAAATCTGCCTCAAACTTCCAAACGGAATTTTGAGGCAGAAATTCCACCTGCAAAAAACTCAGTGTGAACATAGCCTTAGGTGGTTAGAAAACATTCCTGTATTCTTACTTTTTCTGTTCATTAACTCAACTTTTTCCCATTCTCTTACTTTGAGATGATCTTGTTTTCCTTCTCAATGATGACCAGAACCACCACTAAGACTAAGAAGAGCACGTATTTGGCTTTCATCCTGATTGTCCTCAGCACATTTCTGATGTCCATGGTGACGTACTGTAATCTATCCATGGCAGAGAAGATTTTCAATGTCACATCACTTTCTCATATTTTGGTGCGAGAACTTGTTTCTTCTCTTTCAGGCACTAGGACAAAGCTATATCTCCAGAATCCTTGCATCCTCAACTATTTTCCTACAAAGGAAAAAAATAAAATATTGTTTTTCTACTAAAGATACAATAGTCAGCTTAAATATTTCAATTACTGCACATTCTATTAACTTACAAAAATATATAATGATACAGAAATAAATCACTCCAGATTATAGCCTCACCATTTAAATATGAAAACTGCTTAAAAATATACAGATTGCTGTTGCATTCCACCACATAAGCTTTATGCATAATAACATTTTCTTTTTGTAATTAGGTGACATCAATTAATCATAACTACTGAGGAAACTTTCACTCTATGTTTATGGGCATGCATGTAGTAAAGTGGTGATAGGTATAGGACAGCTTTGTGTTATCTGAATCCGTTCATTTTACGGTGTTTTACATGTGCAATGCATGTTTTATAGTTACATAGTTAGTATGGTTGAAAAAAGACACAAGTCCATCAAGTTTAACCAAGGGACGGGAAAAAGGGAAGGGATCAAACTAAATTTCTACACGTGGACATAGGAGCTTATATTTTTTTTTTTCTAGGAAATTATCTAAGCCTTTTTTAAAGCCATCTACTGTCCCTGCTGTGACCAGCTCCTGCGGTGACTATTCCATAGATTCTCAGTTCTCACAGTAAAGAAGGCTTGACGTCTCTGCAGGTTGAACCTTTTTTTTCCAGATGGAGATAGTGCCCCCTTGTTTTTTGAGGGGGTTTTACATGGAACAGGATTTCCCCATTTTTTTGAATGTACCATTCATATATTTATACAAATTAATCATGTCCCCCCTTAGTCGTCTCTTTTCAAGGCTAAATAGGTTTAAGTCTTTTAATCTTTCCTCATAACTTAGATTCTCCATGCCCCTTATGAGCTTCGTTGCTCTTCTTTGTATTTTTTACAACTCCAGGGCATCCTTTCTATGAACTGGAGCCCAGAACTGAACTGCATATTCTAGATGAGGCCTCACAAAATGCTTTGTAAAGTGGTAATATTATATCCCTTAATACACGACAATATCTTGCTGGCCTTTGAAGCAGCTGATTGACATTGCATGCTGTTATTTAGTCTATGATCTACAAGTACACCCAGAGCCTTCTCAACAAGTGAATCCGCCAGTGTAGCTCCCCCTAGGACATATGATGCATGCATGTTGTTGGTACCCAGATACATAACTTTACATTTATCTACATTAAACGTCATTTGCCAAGTGGATGACCAAACACTTAGTGTGTCCAAATCAGCTTGTAATTTACGAACATCTTCCATAGACTGAACTATATTACATAGTTTGGTGTCATCTGCAAAAATAGAAATAGTTCTATTAATCCTATCCTCTATATCATTAATAAATAAGTTGGATAATAGTTGTCCCAGCACTAAACCCTGGGGTACACCACTTATAACCGGGGACCATTCAGAGTAGGAATCATTTACCACAACTCTCTGGATACGGTCCTTGAGCCAATTCTCAATCCAATTACAAACTATACTATCTAAACCTATAGTCCTTAATTTACCCATTAGACGTCTATGAGGGACCGTGTCAAATGCCTTTGCAAAGACCAAAAACACTATATCCACAGCGGCCCCTCTGTCGAGGCTTCTGCTCACCTCTTCATAAAACAAATCAGGTTGGTTTGACAACTTCTGTCCTCAGTAAAACCGTGATGGCTGTCCCTTATAATACTATTTTTTGTCACATACTCCTGTATAGCCCCTTAAACATTTTCCCCATGATGGATGTTAAGCTTACTAGTCTATAATTACCCATGGAAGACCTAGAGCAATTTTTTAAAATAGGCACCACATTTTCCCTGCGCCAGTCCCTTGGCTCTATACCACTCACTAGAGAATCCTTGAATATTATGAAGAGGGGGCCAGAAATAACTGAAGGGTGTAACCCATCTAGTCCCGAAACCTTGTGCACATTTATTTTATTTAAGTTAGCTTGGACCATATCCACATTCAGCCAATTCAGTATATCAACTGATACATTAACAGCACTGGCACCGGCTACATCAGCTGATCTTTCTTCAGTTGTATATACAGAGCTAAAGAACCCATTTAGTAACTCTGCCTTCTCTTGATCCCCTGTGACCATCTCCCCATTACCACTATCTAGGGGTCCTACATGTTCAGACCTTGCCTTTTTTGCATTTACATACTTGAATAATTTTTGGGGATTTGTTTTATTATCATTGGCCACCTGCCTTTCATTTTGTATTTTTGCAGATTTTATTACTTTTTTGCAGATTTTATTAAGCTCTTTGTAATTTACAAAGGCTACAGATGTACCCTCAGATTTGTATTTTTCAAATGCCCTTTTTTTGTCATGTATTGCCCTTTTTACAGGTTTAAGCCATGTGGGGTTAAGTTTTAGTGGTGGGGTTAAATTTTGCACTATAATTATACAAAGTGGATTTTAAAATCTCCCATTTATCATTTGTCCCATTATTTGACATTAGTTCTTCTGACTTATGTCCTGAATTGCAGCCCTCATCCTGGGGAAATTGGCCTTCTTAAAATTAAGTGTTTTTGCCCTCCCAGCCTGTGTTTGTTTTTTACAGTATATGTAAAATGTAACTAGATTATGATCACTGATACAGAGCTTCACCTCTAATCGGGACTTCCAAAAACTGGGCCATAAAATTTTCCTGCAACAGGTTGAGAAAATTTTTCGCCTTTGAAGTTAACGCCGAACCATGATACCAATTAATATCCCGGTAATTAAAATCTCCCATTATTACTACAGTACCCCCCTGTGCAGCCTGCTCCATCTGTTTATATAGCTGATCATCCATCTCCTCAGTTATATTCGGGGGGGGGGGGGGGGGTCTATAGATTACACCAAAAGTAATTTTTTCAGTGATTACCTCCCTCTGTAATTCCACCCTCAAAGTTTCAACCTCCTCACAATCTTCACCCACTATTGTCTCTTTCACACTCGCCTTCATATCACTTCTCACATACAGACATACACCACCGCCTTCATATCACTTCTCACATACAGACATACACCACTGCATTTCCTATCTGTCCTGTCTTTTCGAAACAATGTAAAACCCTGTAGATTTACAGCCCAGTCATGAGAGGAGTCCGGCCATGTTTCAGCAACACCAACTATATCTATATTTTCTTCCAGTACCAAGGCCTCCAGCTCCCCCATTTTGCTTGCTAGACTTCTGGCAAATGAGAACATACACTTTAACTTGAATTTCAAATTGTCACATTTGGTATCAGAAATTTAATTATTTGACATTATTTGGGCATTTATATTTTCAATGTTTTGTAGCAAAAGGATCTCCTTATCTTTTTGGCTAGTCCTCTCGCCACAGTCTGTTTCTTCCCACAGTCAATATAGTCTGACCCCTCTCTAAACTGATTACCCCATTATTTTCTACATTGACCTCCCTCCTCAGCCCTAGTTTAAATACTCCGCCACCCCAGCTAGAATTCTCTCCCCCAGCACAGCGGACCCCTTCCATTTAGGTGCAAATCATCTGCAGAATATAGTTTGTAACCCAATAAAAAGTCAGCCCAGTGCTCTAGGAACCCAAAGCCTTCTCCTCTACACCAAGACTTAAGCCATGCATTTAACTCCCTGGGGTCCCGCTGTCTTTCCTGTGATGCACATGTATTTGTTGTCACCAAATTTTACATTTTATGGTGTGAACTTAACCAATCAAGACGTGACTACTTTTGAAAGCAATTTGTAAATTTTTTTAGAAGGAATCAACTGGGAATTTGTCAGAAGAGTGTTCAGTGTCTTTTGCTACTTTATGCCTGGTATAAGAGAGTTAAAGTAAGTTTAATATTATCCCGCCTTAGCATTTTCCTGGAAAGACAACTAACATATGGATTCTATTGCAAAACAGCCACACAGACACATACATGTGTAGAGAAATATAATGACATCTACAGAAGTCTTCATAAGACCTACATAATACACAGAAATACGGAGAAGAATATCAACAAGAATAAACATCTAGAACCTATACTAAAAACACATACAGCAAGCCATCCATTGCAAGTATTGGTAAACAAAGAAATAGGATGGGCACGACAATATATGTAAAAAGTTGCTTGGAGTGCTGACTAAACAAATGTGTAACACAATGTGTAACACAAAAAGAAGAGGAAAGACAAAGGCTACTAGAGTCGCACATCCAAAACAATTTAAGTTACTGTATTACAATATACATGAAAAAGTACAAACAATTAGCACAGCAGGACTCAAAAGGGAAAAAACATCTAAAGACAAAGAAAAGAGAGCACATGTCCCTGGCCAGAATAAATGCCAAAGGGACCCCCACTTTTGCCCTATTAGAATAAAACAGGATTAATGTTACTTAAAATAAAGGACACCCGGAAAACTCTGCATTTGAATGACTGAAAATGCAATGTCAAATATAGAATGCAAAGACAATGCAAATAAATAAAGACAGTGTGCAAGATAGGAAAAGATGCGATAACCACACCATGCTGTTGGAATTAAAGACCGGGTCCTGTGAGGGCAAGAGTGCGGCTGAGATCCATTGCAAGTAGCCATTATCACATATAGAAACAATCAGGTCGGAGTAGGCGGCAGACTTGGGCACCATTTTTGGAGGGGACTACAGTTTTTGGATTTTAAGAGGGAAGTATCTGAATGCTAGTAAACCATACTAAAGATACATGGTAGGGTAGCCAAATGGCCCTGCAAAGAGAATTGCGAATGTGTGAAGGGCTTAGGAATAGATGGAAATGGGAAATATATAAAATTATAATTTAGAACCCTAGGGATTGGTGGGTAAGGCAGGGAAACAACTAAGGGTGATTAAATGAATGACAGCTATTATGCTGAACATCAGGGACCGAATGTGGGGGAAGCACATTCTAAACACCCTGCCTTGGGCAATAAGACGGCTTGTCTTACGCTTGAAAATAATCAGAACAATACTAAAGGTGGTTTAAAAATGTACTTCTAAACCAGGGGTCTCAAACTCGGCCAGGTAAATGGGCCGCATATAAAAAAAAATTTAAGTTGACGGGTCGCATTACTTTCAAATTTGATACAATACAAAAGTATTGTTAATCAATTAGTTAATCAAACTACTATACCAATACTACATCACTATAATAATACTACATTACTATAACAATACTACATCACTATAATAATACTACATTACTATAACAATGCTACATTACTATAATAATACTACATTACTATAACAATACTACATCACTATAATAATACTACATTACTATAACAATACTACATTACTATAACAATACTACATTACTATAATACTACATTACTATAATACTAGATTACCATAACAATACTACATTACTATAATAATACTACATTACTATAATAATACTAGATTACTATAACAATACTACATTACTATAATAATACTACATTACTATAATAATACTACATTACTATAACAATACTACATTACTATAACAATACTACATTACTATAACAATACTACATTACTATAATACTACATTACTATAATATTACTACATTACTATAATACTAGATTACCATAACAATACTACAATACTATAATAATACTACATTACTATAATAATACTAGATTACTATAACAATACTACATTACTATAATACTAAATTACAATAATAATAGCGCTAGGTTTAAACTTAACGGAAATTTGCGAGTTTACTCCACATGCTTAATTTAACAATCCCGTTTTCCAATTTAAGTGTCGCTACATGCAGTCTGGCAGCTCAGTTGGCAGCGTTTGGCAGACACAAGAATGTCAAGATTGGGTAGCCCCTTTTTAGATGCCACAATGCCCTCTGTAGATAATGCCACAGTTCCCTATGTAGATAATGCCACACACACACCTGTAGAGAAGGCCACAGTGCCCTCTGTAGATAATGCCACAGTGCCCTCTGTAAATAATGCCACAGTGCCCTCTGTAAATATTGGCACAGTACCCTCTGTAGATAGTGACACACACACACACACACAAGCACACCTCCCCTATAGAGGTCAGTTCGTGAAATTTTTGCCCTCCTAGATATTCCACGATGAATTGTGAGTGGTATAATTGCAAAGTGGAAGTTTAGAAACCACAGCAACTCAGCCACGAAGTGGCAGACCACGTTACAGAGCAGAGTCACTGAGTGCTGAGGCGCATAGTGTACCGGGAGGTTCATGTCATGGATTTCCATGGCCGAGCAGATGAATGCATGCCTTAGATCACCAAGAACAATGCCAAGTGTCGAATGGAGTGGTGTAAAACACGCCGCCACTGAATTCTGTAGCAGTGGAAGCGTGATCTGTGGATTGATGAATCATGCTTCTCTATCTAGCAGTCCAATGGATGTGTCTGGGTTTGCTGAATGCCAGGAGAACATTACCTTCCTTTCTGCATTGTGCTAATTGTAAAGTTTTCGTGGAGGAGGGATAATGGTATGGAGTTGTTTTTCAGGAGTTGGCCTAGGCCCCTTAGTTCCAGTGAAGGGAAAAACATTTTGGACAATTGTATGCTCCCAACTTTGTGGAATAATTTGGGCAAGACCATTAAATGTTCCAGCGTGACTGTGCTCCAGTGCACAAAGCAAGGTCCATAAAGACATGGTTGGGTGAGTTTGGTGTGGAAGAATGTGATAGTCCCTCACAGAGCCCTGACCTCAACCCCATCAAACACCTTTGGGATGAATTAGAATAGAGATTGTGAGCCAGGCCCTGTCCTCCAACATCAGTGTCTGACCTCACAAATGCTCTTCTGGATGAACGGGCACAAATTCCCACAGACGCACTCCAAAATCTTGTAGATAACCTTCCCAGGCGAGTGGAAGCTGTTTTAGCTGCAAAGGGGGGACCAACTTCATATGAATGCTTATAGATTTAGAATGGAATGTCATAAAACCTCCTGTAGGTATTCAAATACTTTTGTCCATATAGTGTATATCTCGTGTCTTAGTGTGCATATGCTATCGGCCTGATGAAGACGCTGGCCCAGCATCGAAACGTGTACCCGTAATACAGGAATTCAAGCAAAGAATTGTTTGCACCTGATGTCAGCAGCGCTGTTATATAGTTTCCCTTTTCTATTGTCTGCTCCTATGGTTAAGCGGTGGCTGCTCATGCCAACCGGTTAGAACAGCTGCAGCTGACTCTATCTAATCTATAATTACATCTGAGTTGTGCCTATGCCAGCTCAACATGTTCAGCTAAGCTTAACCAATACTGATGTCTGCCCCTTTTCTTTTGGGGTTGTTCGCACAATGAGGCGCTGTGTATTTTTTCTTTTTAGGTTTAATGATAATAATGTGATTTTAGGGTGTCCATCTGCTGAAACCCACAATAATTAACTGCAACCTGTGGGGGGACCTGACAGACACTATTTCCATTAAAATAAACTCTCAATGTAACACACAAATATGTAGGATCCTCCAGATGAGTCTCTGCTCTAGCTAGTAAATTAGGGACCTGCACACGGGGCGACTCTTTAATAACTCAGAATCCTTTTATACCCTTTCTGAAAATGTTTTCTAAATCAGACATCCCATTTAATACAATGTGGATTTAATAAAAATATTTATGATACATATACGTTATATTTTCATAGAGTAAAGTCTCACAAGGAAAAATATAGTATCTGCAAATATCAGATTAAGCTCTAGAATTAAATAAAAATAGATTTACACCAATAATACAATTAAAAAAGATGTTGTCAATTTGTAAAACAGTTCTTATCCAATATAGTCAAACAAGGGGGAACTTGCCTTTACTTCAGCCTTATAGTATATGAAACAAATTAACTGTAGGAAGCATTTCCAGTAGTTGAGGGAATCAAAGGCATTAAATATAATATGGATCTCTGGGAAGACTATTTAAAATAAGTAAAGACCCTGTAAAGACCCATTGAAAAGAACAGGACACGCGGGCCAAGATAGAATAAGTAAAGAACTTATTATGGAGGTTAGCATGAGGTCTACGGCACAAAATGATCTGCAGGATTATTTGCAGGAAGGGCAGCTCTCTAAATGTTAAGGGAAAGGATGACATTACAGGATGATGTAAAATTTTGCTGAAAAAACATGTCTACCTTGATTAATCCAACCCCCTGCTATGTATTTTGGTCTATTTGTAAGGTGCCCGTTATGGTTGCAGAAGGAAGAAAGTCAAAAATATTAGCAGAATTATTGAAAAATAAATATAAAAAAGTTGATATATGCAGTACTACAGTCTTTAATCGAAAGTTACAGAAACAAATTAGCAACATATGCTTATCTCTTTATATGTCACCAAAAAATTGGTCATAGAAACAGGAAAAAAAATATCTTGCAAGTAAACAACAGCTACAGGGATATTTAAAAAGTCATGCGTTCTTGTCACATTTATCCTCATACAGCACAAATCCCCAACAGTCTGTAGAAGGCACGCTTATCCTCCTAGTCAGTCATTTTTGGCTAATGTAGTAAAATTAAGGGGTCTTTTTTTTTAACCTGATATTAACATTGAGCAAGAAAAAAATAAAATAAAAAAAGAATACGGGTCCCTACTGAAATGCAGCTGTTTATTAGAGACTGGATGTCAAAGAGACATTTTCAAAATGACACTTTAGTAATGTAATGGTAGGAAAGTGATGAAGGTTAGGTAAATGGTATATAAAGACCAATGCCTCATCCAGTACCAGAGTGTCTTTAGGAGTAAATATATGTGAAGGATAATGCTAGGGCTACACGTCATTTGATCGCCTGAAAGTTAATGTAAAATCACTTCATCCCACGACACAAACTCATTGACTTTTTGCAACGCTCGAAAGGTCATCTGCGACCTTTTTTTCCATTAATATAATAAAATAAGGTTCTCCATATGGATCTAGGGCTGTTGGTGGCTAAAGGTGCTATTATGCACTTAACGCAAGTCGTACAGACAGTCTGAACGTCTTGTTCCACTCCTGCCATTGTTGGCTTTCAGCACTAAGATTAGCAGGAAAGAAAATATGAAATCCGTAGATCATATGATGATTCCATGTCTGACTACGCACCACACTACACAGAAGGTAAAAAAATATAGGGGATCTATGGAATAATCCAGTAAACTTTAGCATTATAGTCAGATTCTCCTATCATAGACCAAGCATGCTTTAAAGAGAATTAAAAGGCAACTCTTAGGGCTTATTTACATGAACGTGTTAAACGTTTGTGGGACGGCCGTTGAAACAGCGGCCGTCCCACGGACCTATGTAATTCAATGTGGCCGTTCGCACAGCCGTTGTTTCAACTGACTGTGTGAAGGGTCCGTGCGAAAATAGGACATGTCCGTTCTTTTTGCGCATCACACATCTCCCCATAGACTCTCATCTATGGGGGATGCGTGACATCGCGTCCCGCAGCGCTGAGCACGGATGCACCTCAGACGTGAAAAACTGCAGTTTTTCATGTCCGAGATGCGCAGCGCTCGTGTGAATCAGGCCTTAGTTTGCTAAAATATTGCAATTGGAGATAGCTGCATTTACAGGATGACAATACACACTTCCCAACTGCCCAGGTTATGTATAAGCACACTTGCCAACTTTTAAGAAGGGAGATTCCAAAGATGGGAACAAAAAGCAATTACATTGGACACCCCCTAAAACCACACCCCTGAGTCCCTAAATAAAGATATAGACACCAGCCGAGGCCTTTATATAGACACCAGACCCTAGGCTAGAACCACACATGTAAACAGACCTCAAACCAGAACCCTTTGTGTACAAGTCACCAGACTAGACCACCCTTATATATATATAGACCTCAAACCAGACCCCCTTATTCACAGACCCCAGACCAATACCTAAGCAACCCCTTTACAGATCTTAGATCAGATGTTAATTTACTCTCCTCTCCCCGTTTGTTTTTTTTCCTCCACTTCCGGGGGGCCACCGCAGACAATGCCCTAATGCTGCTCAGCATCAGGACGTTGTTTGCAGGTGTGCCTGGGAGTGGATGAAAGCACAGAAATGGGGAGATGTGAGTATGTGGGGTGGCAAGTATACTCGGATTCTCACGTGTATCTGGATCATTGAGATTTTTAGTCTCTTCAATTTTGATTATCTTGTGAAGATATGTGCATGTAGGCATAGGCATAAGTGGCATGTATATACTCTGCAAATCTTGAACTTTTATATTTAGGAGGTTGTGCATTTCACACTCTGCTTGTCAGACTTCACTACAAACATTGATTTGTATGTATTGTTCAGAGAATGTTATGCTTTGATACAAAATTGCCTGAAGGCACCTTAGAATGTAAAGTGCTAGGTGGCAGTTTCACAATGTGCCAGGTGTATATTTTGAGATAATATATAGGTATAATAGTTTTATGTTATAACTCAAGTTTTGTCAAAAGTGTAAAAATTGTTAAGGCATCAAAAGGGTTAAAGATTTCACTAGGCATAGCAAAATGATGTCATACTATTCTTTATTTAGCCAAATCGGCAATTTGATTAAAGTTTTTTGCTTTATTAGACCTAATGCCAAAGGCGCTCTTGTAATGGCTGTAATGTAAACAGTCATTATGAAAGCCTTTGGTGATAATATATGATGAATATCAACTGTTTATGAAAGGATTTCCGTTCCACTTCATTGTCGCATACCATAATAGGAGACACAGTGGTTCCTAATATAATATGAACATTTGTTAGATATTTACAAAAAAGAGACTTCAGCAAAGAGAACAGAAGCTGCAGCATGGCTGTCATTACGATTGTGGTCATCTCGGAAACATATGTTCTATGAAACGCTGACGATTTCTTGCCAAGATAAAATGTTGTTCTGTGAAACGCTGTCGATTCTGGCTTCACAAGCTAAGCATTCACAGATTGCCAATAACCCAAAATGGCATATATACTATGAGCAAACCACTGGCTGATGAATGGCTAAAAATGAGTGGCTCTCGTTTCAAATCGGGGACGGTCACATTTTTTTATATTAAAACCTCTGAGAAAATAGCCAGAGTTTATGTGCTGCTATGTTATCAGATCAGACACTTCTACGGAAAACTTTCATTGCATAGATTATTTATTTGTACAATGCAAATATATTCTGAGACATTGTACAAAAGTTACACATGAATCCGTGCCCCGCATTAGCTTACAATTACACTTCCCTGCACATACACACTCGGGATAATTTCATAGGAAGTCAATTAACCTAACAGCATGTTTTTGGACCTTGGGAGGAAACTGTAGTGGATGGAGAAAACTCACACATGTGGATTTACGAGTTCCATATAGATACTACAAAAAAGTGAGGAGGGATTCTTCTGTTTTACATCATCTATGCAAATATACTGGAAGAACCTTGCCACCAGTGTCTGCTGGTGGGTAATGTGGGTGACACTGCTAGATTTCCACGCATAGCTTACCAACCTTTGGCGATTTAGCTGACCTGGTAAGCAATCATACATCAGGATGTTAGTACGGGTCGCTAATGAATAATTACTATGGGAAACTGGTTTTGATGGCAATTACTTCTAACCAATGTTCTCAATTCTGCTCTCCTGATTAATACCTAGAGAAATAACTGTTCTTATTCCGCAGATTATTGTGACAACTTTCTAAAGTATTTGGGAAACCAAGTCTGTTCTGAATAGGTTTTTGCTGTACTGCCAAGCAGTGTAGTTCAGAGACAGGACGTTAGTCATAATGTGATTTTCCTTCTGTGTTTAGATCTTAATCACAGAATTCCCAAGCATGACCCGGCCTGCTTCAGTGAGCTAGCAAACATTTCAAAGAGTTTCAATTACGCATAAAGTGGTATTCTCGTGGCATCCGGGAGAGATCTATGTATTTTTTTTTATAGATAAGAATTGTGAATTTTCCATTTCATTCAGATGCAGTTTAGACCTAGTGTTAGATAGAGGCAGACAGAACTAACCAGTAAGGGTATGTCATGGGATTAATGGAACAAAAATTATTTCTGTCTAAATACTGTGAAGTTCAAAATTAACCAAGAACACAATCATGGTCACCACTTCTTCTCCTACTTATGTTAAAGTATATCTTCACCTTTTAATACCATTTCATTTTTAGGTCAAAAATTCTCTGCTGATTTTATAATATATTTTTATTAGGGTACAAACTCTATTTTTCTGTTACAGAGCTCCAAATTTCCTTTTGCACACAGCCATGGAGTTAAATGATTTACTTTTGCCGGCCTGCAGCCACCGCCAGGGAGCTTACTACACATGCACTTATTATTTATTTTAATAGTAGCTCTATAAATCCTTATACAGTAAGCTCCCCTAGTAAAGGCTGCAGGCCGGTAGAATTATTTTATTTAAGTTGTCTCACCTGGCAGTATGACTGTAGGATCAGAGTACAGAGATTTCATTTGTAGCCTCTAACAATGGAGACACTTAGGTGTGAATAGGAGTTGTAGACACAAAACGGGAGGATATTTGCAAAGGTGCAGTGGAACAATAAAAAAAAATGGTTACAAAGGTGGAGGTACCCTTTAAACTAAAATGTTTAGATATTTACAAACTAAAGATTTTTGTTTTAGTAAACAAACCTTGCATGCCCCACCCATGTAAGAAGCCATAGTGGTTGCAACAGCACAGACCGATTGGATTTTTCCGGTGGGCGCATGGTCGGCCCATAATAGTCAATCGTCGACAAATGTGCAATCCAGAAATAGCTCAAAAGCGCCAACAGGAATCAAAGTGACATTGTGCTTTCATAGTGTCTCTGCTACTTTCTTCTAGCGATCGGTGACGCATCGGTCGGACTGCACCGATTGGACATTGATGGCATATCCTAGCATTATGCTATCAATATTTGTGCTGAGACAAACACTTTAAATTTGATACAGAACATTTAGGTGATTCTGACTTGTAAATCAATCCTAATATTAATGCATTTTGCAGATTGCCTCCATATGCACTATATACTCAGACATTTTCTTTAACTAAGTATAAAAAGGTTATTGATAGTGAGAGTGACTGAAGTTTGGTTTTAAATTCTAATTAAGTTTTATACAACTTAGCAATAAGACCAATTGATATAATTTCAAATGACCAAGCATAATAATAGCAGAAATTGGATTATTATTAAGACTTCTATAATGAAAGACTCATTATTTCCATACAAAAGTCATCTCTGAGAGCTGGCACCTGCAGTAAGCAGTCCTTAGTGAGGATAAATCTGAACGCGCACCTGGAAAGGAAGGAAAGTCTATATTACAGTATCCCTGACGCTGCCTCTTTATCACAAGATAAATGACATACACTTGTTCTTTGTATTCACTGCAGAAGATCCAAGAATTGCTGGAGCAGTTACTTTAATTACTTGCACTAGTCCTGCTCACTGATACAGAAACGAATGCCAAATCTTGCATCAGTCCAAAAAACGTCAGTGTGCTCTGATCCAAAAAATACACTTGCTTTTTTTTGGGTACAGGTCAGCAGCTCTATTTTTTGTTCTCTGACATTGTAGTAGATTGCTTACAAGAGCCAAACAGGATAGAGAATAAAAATTAAAAAAATCTCTCCCTCTCTATATACACAGTACTGTGCAAAAGTTTTAGGCAGTTGTGGTAAAATGCTGCAAAGTAAGAATGCTTTAATAAATGAAAGTGTAAGGCCCCACGCACACGAACGTGCTTTTGCGGCCGCAATTCTTCCGAAAATCCACAGAATTGTGGCCCCATTCATTCCTACGGAGCCATGCACACGACCGTGGTTTCCACGGTCCTTGCATGGCCCAGGAGCCTGGACCGCAGAAAGAACGGACATGTCTTATTACAGCCATGTTCTGCGGTCCAGGCTCATAGAAAATAATGGACGTGGCCATGTGCACGGCCCGCAATTTGCGGGCGGCTCGCGGGTGACACTCCACGGCCGGCCGCCTCGAAAATCACGGCTGTGCACATGGCTACGGTTGTGTGCATGAGGACTTAGTCGTTTTCTTTTATCAATTAACAAAATACAAAGTGAATGAACAGTAGAGAAATCTAAATCAAATCTGCTGCACTAAATTTCCTTGGCCAACCCCATTGTAGGCACTTTCGGCAATGGACAGGGGTCAGCATGGGCACTCTGACCGGTCTGCAGTTATGCAGCCCCAAATTAGCAATCTGCAATGTACTGTATGTTCTGACACCTTTCTATCAGTCATAAGAAACTTTTTCAGCAATTTGTGCTCCGGTAGCTCTTCTGGCGAGATAGCTTTCTCTCTTCTTGGCTAGCCTTGGGCATCCGTGACCCTATCGCCGGTTGTCCTTTCTTGGACCACTTTTGGTGGGTACTAACCAATGCATACCGGGAGCACCCCATAAGTACTGGCGTTTTGGAGATGCTCTGACCGAGTCGTCTAGCCATCACAATTTGACCTTTATCAAAGTCTCTCAGATCAATACGCTTGCCTATTTTTCCTGCTTCCAAAACTTCAATTTCAAGTACTGACTGCTTACCTTTTGCCTAATATATTTAACCCCTTGACAGGGGCCATTGTAACTAAATAATCAATGTTATTCACTTCCCCTGTCAGTGGTTTTAATGTTATGGTTGAATAGTGTGCATGCCTTAGAGTTACAATAACTCTTTTTTTATTTTATTTTTGTGCCAAATTTGTTAGATGCTTCTGCTAATATTATTTCTCTCTAGACAATCATCATCAGATAATTATTCTTACTAGATATAACTCAGTTATTCTCTTCCACTGCAGTGAGTTTCTAGATAAAAGTTTGATAGATAAACAAGATTGAATGCCACTTTTGCTTTGGCACTAGGCTACCACCCCACGTAATAAATCAGCCAGTTGGTCATTGAATGGACAAATTAATCATGTACAAAATGCCTAACTCTACCCATAAAAAAACAGCTTTTTTTCTTAAAGAGGCTCTGTCACCAGATTTTGCAACCCCTATCTGCTATTGCAATGTAGAGCATTTTTGGCCAAGTTATGACCATTTTTGTATTTATGTAAATGAGGCTTGCTAAAGTACAACTGGGCGTGTTTAAAGTAAAAGTCCAACTGGGCGTGTATTATGTGTGTTACATCGGGGAGTTTTTACTTCTTTTACTAGCTGGGCGTTCTGACGAGAAGTATCATCCACTTCCCTTCAGAACGCCCAGCTTCTGGCAGTGCAGACACACAGCGTGTTCTCGAGAGATCACGCTGTGACGTCACTCACTTCCTGCCCCAGGTCCTGCATCGTGTCGGCCACATCGGCACCAGAGGCTACAGTTGATTCTGCAGCAGCATCGGCGTTTGCAGGTAAGTCGATGTAGCTACTTACCTGCAAACGCTGATGCTGCTGCAGAATCAACTGTAGCCTCTGGTGCCGATGTGGCCGACACGATGCAGGACCTGGGGCAGGAAGTGAGTGACGTCACAGCGTGATCTCTCGAGAACACGCTGTGTGTCTGCACTGCCAGAAGCTGGGTGTTAATGAACAGAAGTGGATGATGCTGATTCGTCAGCATCATACACTCCCATTCCTAACTCCCAGCTAGTAAAAGAAGTAAAAACGCCCCGATGTACGCACATAATACACACCCAGTTACACTTTTACTGTAAACACGCCCAGTTGTACTTTTGCAAGCCTCATTTGCATAAATACAAAAATGGTCATAACTTGGCCAAAATGCTCGTTTTTAAAAAATAATAACGTTACTGTAATCTACATTGCAGCGCCTATCTGCTGCAATAGCAGATAGGGGTTGCAAAATCTGGTGACAGAGCCTCTTTAAACAGGTTTGTGGCTTAATAAACTTTATGTATTTCTATCTTGAGCATTTATAGCCAAGCATACAATAAGCGTAATAATAAGGGCAATTATTACAGATGGGTACATGGACAAAAACTACTTCTTAACCGATTGCCGCATCGTGCTGTAATAGTATGGTACTGGTAGAAGTACAGTAAGTTCCTGCACAGCAATATACTATTACGGCACTGACCAGTGGCGTAACTATCGCTGTAGCAACTATACAACTGGGCCCGAGGCATCTGGCACTGAGGGGAGAGGGAGGGCCCAGTCAAAAGTTTGCTATGGGGACCAGTCTTTACTAGTTACGCCCCAGGCACTGACATCAGGAGTATGGCTGACAGCTGCGTTCCCTCTCTAATGGAAGTGATCAGAGAAGCAAAGAGGAGTTAGAAAAAAAGGGGGGTTGTCCTCAGCATCACAGGGATTCTGGGCGGCATGATCTCTGTCCAAAAAAGGTATGGGCAGAAAGCCCAGGGTCCGTTGTAGGATACTAGAGCTGTCTTTGGTGTAGCCATTTGCTAGGGCATACTTATAGATGCCGGAGCAACTGCCTGTGTGTTTAACATATATGTATATATATGCAGGATAATATGTAGGCGTGGGATTAAAAAAAAGTAAAATATATACACTACCGTTCAAAAGTTTGGGGTCACCCAGACAATTTTTTGTTTTCCATGAAAACTCACACTTATATTTATCAAATGAGTTGCAAAATGACTAGAAAATATAGTCAAGACATTGACAAGGTTAGAAATAATCATTTTTATTTCAAATAATAATTTTCTCCTTCAAACTTTGCTTTCGTCAAAGAATGCTCCATTTGCAGCAATTACAGCACTGCAGACCTTTGGCATTCTAGCTGTTAATTTGCTGAGGTAATCGGGAGAAATTTCACCCCATGCTTCCAGAAGCCCCTCCCACAAGTTGGATTGGCTTGATGGGCACTTCTTGCGTACCATACGGTCAAGCTGCTCCCACAACAGCTCTATGGGGTTGAGATCTGGTGACTGCGCTGGCCACTCCATTACAGATAGAATACCAGCTGCCGGCTTCTTTCCTAAATAGTTCTTGCATGATTTGGAGGTGTGCTTTGGGTCATTGTCCTGTTGTAGGATGAAATTGGCTCCAATCAAGCGCTGTCCACAGGGTATGGCATGACATTGCAAAATGGAGTGATAGCCTTCCTTATTCAAAATCCCTTTTACCTTGTACATATCTCCCACTTTACCAGCACCAAAGCAACCCCAGACCATCACATTACCTCCACCATGCTTGACAGATGGTGTCAGGCACTCTTCCAGCATCTTTTCAGTTGTTCTGCGTCTCACAAATGTTCTTCTGTGTGATCCAAACACCTCAAACTTCGATTCGTCTGTCCATAACACTTTTTTCCAATCTTCCTCTTTCCAATGTCTGTGTGCTTTTGCCCATATAAATCTTTTCCTTTTATTAACCAGTCTCAGATATGGCTTTTATTTTGCCACTCTGCCCTGAAGGCCAGCATCCCGGAGTCGCCTCTTCACTGTAGACGTTGACACTGGCGTTTTGCGGGTACTATTTAATGAAGCTGCCAGTTGAGAACCTGTGAGGCGTCTATTTATCAAACTAGATACTCTAATGTACTTGTCTTGTTGCTCAGTTGTGCAGCGGCGCCTCCCACTTCTCTTTCTACTCTGGTTAGAGCCTGTTTGTGCTGTCCTCTGAAGGGAGTAGTACACACCATTGTAGGAAATCTTCAGTTTCTTGGCAATTAAGAATAGACTGTCGAGTTTCACATGAAAGCTCTCTTTTTATAGCCATTTTGAGAGTTTAATCGAACCCACAAATGTAATGCTCCAGATTCTCAACTAGCTCGAAGGAAGGTCAGTTTTATAGCTCCTCTAAACAGCAAAACTGTTTACAGCGGTGCTAACATAATTGCACAAGGGTTTTCAAGTGTTTTTTAATCATCCATTAGCCTTCTAACACAGTTAGCAAACATAATGTACCATTACAACACTGGAGTGATGGTTGCTGGAAATGGGCCTCTATACATCTATGTAGATATTGCATTAAAAACCAGACGTTTGCAGCTAGAATAGTCATTTAGCACATTAACAATGTATCGAGTGTATTTCTGATTAATTTAATGTTATGTTCATTGAAAAAAACTGTGCTTTTCTTGCAAAAATAAGGAAATTTCTAAGTGACCCTAAACTTTTGAACGGTAGTGTACATAAATAAAACAACGGTAAAAAGGAAAATAAAAAGAATAGAAAATATATTTTATAACAGATTTTATTGAATATTAATTGAAAGACATTAACTAATAAAGACAGGTTTAGTATCACATAAACCGTAATAATGGGTGTAATAAAACATTAAAATGATTGTTGAAAGGGGGAAAAAAATAGAGTGAAATTGTTTTTTTCCCTGCATTTTCTCTACAGTATATTGCGTCGTAAAATGTAAACACATATGTAAAACCCTAACAAAGGTTGTCCCCCAAAAAAACAGGCATCATACAGCAATGTTAGAGAAAAAATAAAAATAAGTTATTACAGTCATAATGAGGGAAGGAAAAAAACAAAAAAAATCTTCTGGTCCTCAAGGGGTAATTACTCTGAAGTAGGATGTATAGCAACAAAATATAAATAAATACACAGAAAAAAATGAGAACACAGCTGGGGTCTTCTTATTATCAAGAGATTCCAGCTGTCTACATTTTGTTGCTATTTTTCAGTTTCAGTTCATGTTTTTTTTTTATCATACTGCTATGTATGCACTCAAGCATTATAACATTAACCCCTTAAGAACGCAGCTATTTTAGGCATCGAGGACGCAGAGATTTTTTTTTTGTTTTTGCATCACTGTATTCTCAGAGGCATAACTTTTTAATTTTTCCGTTAACGTAGCTGTATGAAGGCTTGTTTTTTTGTGGGACGAGATGTATTTTTTAATAGCACCATTTTACATACACTGAATGGCCACTAAACTAGAGACATCAATCTAATAGCGTGTTGAACCTCCTTTTGGCCTTCAGAACCGCAGCAATTTTGCATCGTTCTGGAGGAATATTGGCCCATGCAGACAGGATAGCTTTTTGCAGTTGTCGCTAAAATATCCTTCTGCCAAAGGGTAACCAGCTGCCATGAATAGATGAACTTGGGTCGATCACAATGCTTAGGTAAGCCCTACTATTCAAACGTCAATCCACAGGTATCAGAGGACCCGGGGTGTGCCAATAAAATATTCCCCACGCCATGACTTCATCTCTCCCAACCTGAACTGTTGACACCTGACAGGAAGGGTTCATCGATTCATGCTGCTTGCGCCACATTCTGACTCTTCCATCAGCATGGTGTCACAGAAATCTAGATATATCTGATCAGGCAATTATTTTTCTACTTCTCAGTGATATCATTTTTGCGCTCTTTTGCCCACTGGAGCACTGCCTTTCTGTTTCTCTTAGACAGCAACGACACCCGAACTGGTCATCTGCTGTTATAGCCCATCCGTGCTAAGGAACGACAAATTGTGCGTTCGGACATTTAAGTTGGAGCACCAGCGTTGTATTCGGCTGAAATTTGCTTGACCTATGGCTGGGTTCACACAGAGTTTTTTGCAGGCAGAAAATCTGCCTCAAAATTCCGTTTGGAATTTTCGGCCGCGGCCATTGAGTGCCGCAGGCAAAAAACGCCACAAAATACGCTTTCTCTGCCTCCCATTGATGTCAATGGGAGGTCAGAGAAGTAAACGCCCGAAGATAGGGCATGTCGCATCTTTCTCCCGAGAAACGCCGCTGCCTCCCATTGAAATCAATGGGAGGCATTTTCGGACGTTTTTTGGCGCATTTTCCGAGTCAAAAAACATGTAAAAAAAACTGACCCTTACAGTGTGAACTGACCCTTACAGTGAGCCACTGATGTCAATGAGAGGATTTTCTCTGCCTAAATGCCTCTATATTTTTCTTCACAGGTATAATGTACTGGTATATAAATATATACCTCTATATGGCAGTATATTTTAGGTGGAAAAAAAGGTAAAAAGTAAAAGTTACATTTTGTTTCGGTAAAGTTACTAAAAAATAGCGGCGCAAAAACATTTGCAATAAAAAAAAAATTGGAATACAATTTATTGAATGAACATCACAAAAGGAAATAATATAGACATATTTAGTAACCCCGTCAACAACCCGTACAATACAGTAAACACGTTATTTATGGTGATCAGTAAATTGCACAATTGCTTTTTTCTGCATTTAACTCATGATAAAGATTAATATAAATGAAACACTTGTGTATAGCAGAAAGGCACAAAAAAAAAACTACAGCTTGTCTCGCAAAAATCAACACCACACACAGCTAAGTTGAGGCAAAAATAATAAAGTTATAGCTATTATGGCTATGAATGTGGACGTGCAAACAAAATATAAAATGATTCTGTCTATCTAAACAAAAACATCACCCACATCTTGCAGTAAAAGGGTTCAATTAAAACCTTTGACGCATACAGCCTCTCCCCTTTTATTTTGGCGTTCTGGAAAAATTGCAACAAAAAACATTTTACAAACAAGTTGCGACATAAGGGATTCCACTGTGACTATCACCCAAGGGCCCATGTAATTTGGCCCTGATTACATACAATCATAGATACAAGATTCCTACATGAAATTAGGTTTCAAATGATTCTGCACTTTCCACCTAATACTTGTTTCATTTTAAGATTCAGGTATATAATTGAAGTCTTTATATTAAAATCCAAAATATCTGTTCCTTCGTTCCGCCGACATCTGACATCGGGGAAAAGTCAGGACAACCCCAAACACATAAATTGTCGGCCGGTCCTGTTTAAATTGTCGGACTCAGCCAACGCACATTTAATATGTATTGCTGTTTTTTGGATATGAGTGGTTTGGTTAATTTGTAGGATATGTTAGCAATACTGACGTACAATATAAACTTCCTGCTCAAACAGTTGAGGACAATTAAACAAAATGAAAATTGACATACCTGTTACATGAGTTGTATTTTCACTTTTCGATCATTTATATAGGAAAGATGCACCTGCAATTTAAAGAAAAAAAGAGGTCACAGCGCTGTATGTCCCATATTCAATGTTTTTGCCAAACAGCAAGTTCCTATTCAGAGCAAAGCTTTACCATTCAGCTAGCATAAAAATAGTTACTGAGCTGACACTGAAAACCTACTTCCTGCCCTGCAGTTCTGTATATTGTACTAGCTATTCAATATGTATTACTGTTCTAAAAGCTTTGTGTGTTTGTGGTTGAGCAAGGCTCAGATAGCAACTTTCTGACGGGCTTCTGTATTTTTACTTATAGTGCACATTACTATGTTTTATTTTTTTTACCCATAATCCTAAATTGTAATAAATACATTTTTTCCAGATCGAGAGGAAAATGAATGGTTGACTGACCTACCTCTGCACTGCAATCAGGGAGCGTTAGTTCTCTTTCACAGGGCAGTATTTTGCACCAGTATTTGGAAGCCAAAACCAGGCATGAAACCACATACAGAAAAAGTATAATAGAAAGATTTGCACCTCTTCTGTATTTTGGACCTGGTTCTGGCTTACAAATACTGATGCAAGATACTGACCAAAATACTGACATGTAAAAGAGGCCTAAGACTTTCCTACGGTAAGACTATACTTTCCAGATCCTGTTGATGAACAACATTGTCAGTTTTATTGCCAGGGGCATAGGCAAAGATTTAAACCTGTCCCACTCTAGAACAGGCAACATACAATTGTCCATGGGAGAAACACGCATAGTGCAGATTGAGAGCCACCTGTCTAATCTGTTGCTGAGAAAGCCAGGGACGATTTTGCTAAGGAGTTTCAGCAGTTGTAGCAGCAGTATGAAACATTTCATCAGCTTCAGTCGGGCAAGAGTTTGCTGAGGAGTCTCTGCAGCTTTTCTTCTGGCCATTGGAGACTTCATGCCAATTGAGGGGGCTCCCTTTGGCGTCATTTTGCAAATTGAAGTGAACGGTTAGTTGACTACAAATTTTCTTAGTTTAGGTCCTGAAGGTGTGGTGGCCGGATTAGAAGCCAAGTGCAATAAACTTTAGAAACGTAAAATCAAAATCATACGACCAGAGTGGCTTTAAACCATCTTAGTGTGTCCAAAGGATCCCACTGAAGTAAGGAAGATCAACTAGTAGTTTCTGCCCCCTTCAAGATTTATGACTGAAAACTTTATTATGTGCCCAAAAAGCATAAGATGCAATGGGGGATGATTAATCTAAACTGGTTTAAAAGAAAAATGAGGCAGTTGCCCACAGCAACCAGATTCCAGCTTTCCAACGCCCCTTTGATAATGAAAGTAGTCATCTTATTGGTTTCTATGGGCAATTGCTTGACTGTACCTTCCCATCTAGAATTATTTAGTAAATTGCACTACCTGCTGCTGCCAGATAAAAACATCTATACTACAAAAGCAAATGTCTGTATTCTGATCCTGTGATAATAGCTGATAACAGAGAACAACGGCAAGGTTGGGACCTTTATGAAAACCTTCCCGAATACCCGATATACCAATGTGTCAAATTTGGGGTCAGATGGTTCAGGCGTTTGTTTGTCCTCTATACGTTCAGGCATCCAAACAGATATTCACTTTTATAGTATAGATATTGTATGCTTTAACCCCTTAGTGACGAGCGACGGGTGTTACTTCCCACAGAGCGACTGATATATCCGTCATTCACTTTAACTGTCACTGTGTGTCGTAGACAACTGATTGTGACAGGGAGCCGTCAGGGGACCAATCACAGTAGTCCCCATACGGTGACTCACCAATCCCAGCATGTAACATGTAAAGGCGGGGAGGCAGGGCAAAATATATATATATATATATATATATATATATATATATATATATAGTGTAGTGTTAGGCACAGGGCATTAGGTAGCGTTAGGTGTAGTGCGTTAGTTAGAGGGGCAATTAGTTAGAAGTAGAAATTAGTCAGGGATAGTGTTAGGGAACATCTATCAGCGTTAGGTTTATAGTGTGGTAGGGATTTTAGCGTTTATATATATATATTAAAAAAATAGTGTAATGTTTAGTTAGCGGTAGACTTAGGGCATTAGGTAGAGTTAAGTGTACGGCGTTAGTTAGGGGGCAATTCGTTAGAAATAGTTAGGGCCAGTCTTACGTTAGTAAGATTAGCATGGCTCAGAGTCTGTATACGGCAGAAGAGGCCTACACCATTATCTGCTCGGATACAGAAAGTGCAAGTGAGACTGATGAGTAATTCTGTGATGGGCATCCAAATCAGCATCAAGGGGGTTTAGGGAGGAGGACTTTTTAAAAATATTTCTGTCAGAGCAATTATTAGTCCTAATGGTTGAGCAGACAAATTTATACGCTGCTTAATTTATTGCCAGTCACCCCAACTCTTATTACGCTAAAAATAGTGTGTGGCGCCCAGTAGTTTTGGCAGACATTTTAACATTTTGGGGCCTCCTATTGCACATGGGTTTGGTTAAGAAACCCACGATTAGGTCCTATTGGACATCTGATGTCCTGTACGACACCCCTATGTACAGGGAAGTGATGACAAGGCAGCGCTTTGAGACCATACTGCACTTCCTTCATTTCGTGGATAATTCACTTTGCCCACCCCGCAGTGACCCCAGCCATGACCAGCTTTTTAAAATGAGGCCACTTTTAAATTATTTAAATGGCAAGTTTTCACAGACCTTTACCCCCGTGGTTGAGTCCCTGGTCCTTTTCTAAGGCCGGCTTCAATTCAGGCAAATAAGAGGGCCCGATTTGGGTTAAAAATGTAAAAACTATGTGAGAGTGACCCGGGCTACACTCACAAATTGAGAGTGTGAGAAGGGAAAGACTCCCAAATTGTCCCTCCAGAATGCCCCCTTCACTCAACATCAGTGGGAAAATTGTATGGGACCTTTTGCACCCTCTTTTTGATAAGGGGTACCATATATATGTGGACAATTTCTATTCCAGCATACCCCTCTTCAGGTGCCTGTCTGAGAAGAAAAACGTGGCCTGTGGCACCATACGCCGCAATCAAAAAGGCCTGCCAAATTCCAAGGTCAAGCAAAAATTAAACTGCATATTTATTTTAGCCACTAAGGAAAATCATTACTGGAACGAACAATCCCCATTCTCAGCAATCACTGCAACTGGGCTTACTTTGGCCTGCTGGTCTCTACACTGTCTGTTGAGAAAACGACACACTTACAACCAACAGATTGGAAATCTCAGTTGAACGCACTGTCTATTTACTGGCCTGCATTCCAGAAACCGAACTATATGGTGGGGAGTATATGACTTGGAATATTTATGTCCTGTTTATCTTATGCCATTGATTGATTGCAGTTGGTTCTGTGTGTTGTGTTTTGCCCGCTATGCTAATTCAACCGCAATCATATTGAGGACTTAATAAGGTTAATTATTGCTGTTGGCAAATATTGTTACAATTGTGTCTTAAATAGGTAACAAAATCTATCTCACAAACACAACTGACACATCTCCTACAGTATGTCCACGTGGTATTATACCTTGGGCTGTTTGCCTCTCATTCCCTGTTGCTGTATGGGATTACACTTAGCTCACCATCTATATGGTCCATAAAGGACCGACTTATTTATTCGTTATTATATAGCTACAACTATATGCAGCACCTTTCGTGGATAATGTATGCTTTTATAAATAACTAGGTTAATTGTACTTTATGAGCTAATTCTCATTTACCCGGCCGGGCTTGTGACATTTATGTCTGTAATTTTTTTTGTTTTTGTGTTGTGTTTATTTAATTCCTGATACAGGATCACTATCGGTGTTATTTTTTGTTATGTGATTTTATTGTATTTTGCTAAATAAACTTTTTCATATTTTTATATTTATGCTGAGCCGAGCCCTTTCTCTTCCTTTTTCCCTCCCCTTTCCATTTTTTTGTATCGGTAAAATTGTCATCCCCTGGTTGGCACCGTACGATCTGTACTGAGCTCAAGATGATTTAAATATGATTTGATTTTCATATTTATTTTAGTAGTCCCTATATAATTCATTTGTAATTTTTAGAAAAGCGGGGAACCAGGGATCCTATCTTGAATATCAAGAAAATGTTATAAAAAATCTTATATTGGGAGAGCAGGCCCAGGGGAGGGGAGGGGTGACATCATCTAGTCAAGCCAACAGAATTGTCCCAGGACAACATTTCCCATCCGGAGTATCCCCTACTGCCAAAAAAAGACGACTTCAAAAGAGATGTTGCGTATGTTCTAAAAATTGAATACGGAGGAAAACCAGTTATCAATGCGAAATCTGACCAAAGAAACCAGGGCTCTGCATTAGGGAATGTTTCCGGGTGTATCATACATCCCTAAATTTATAATTTGATTTTAATTTTTTTTTTAGCCCTTATGCACTTTCTGACATTTTCTTTACCATTTTATTACCTAATACATTGATTTTTTTTTAACATCACCTTTTATTACACTATAGCCCACATATACAAGAAAAACTCCAAAATAAAAAATAATAATTTCCAGTATATCCCTAGATGAATACCATTAGGGAAAGATCCCCCACAAAAAATAATAATTCTCACTACACCTCTAGATGAATACCTTGTCCTGTAAATGACGCATTTGTTAAAAAAAGAAAAAAAATTTTTTATTTTTTACACTAAATTTGCATTAATTCCTGCAACAAAATGTGGCCTCAAACTACTCACTACACCCCTAGATGAATACCTTAGGGATGTAGTTTTCAAAATGGGGCTACTTTTGGGGGTGTTACATCGTTTTGCCAGCTCAAATCCTTTGTAAAGAAGGAGTGGGGCCTATAAGTCATTCAAGCTAAAATTATGAATACCATAGAGGGGTTCCTGTCATTTTGGGCCCCGCCATGCATCTAGGCAATGGATTACGTCCTAAGTGGGGGTATTTTTGAAAACAGTAGATGCAGCACAATAAATGTTGGGGTGCATTTCCTTAGTTTCATGTACTGTGCACGAAAAAAAGTCCTATGAATGACACATTTGTGAAAAACATTTTTTACACTATTTGCATTAAATTCAGCTAAGAACTGTGGGGTCAAAATACTCACTACACCCCTAGATAAATACCTTAAGGGGTTTAGTTTTCTAAATGGGGTCATTTAAGGGGAGTTTCTATCGTTCTGGCAGCTCAATGCCTCTCCAAATGTGCAGTGGGGCCTAAAACATTTTCACGCAAAATGTGTCCTGAAAGGCTCCGGGTGCTCCCTTCATTTTGGGCCCTGCCGTGTGTCCAGGCAGCGCATTACAGCCCCAATGGGGGTATTTTTGAACACAGGAGAAACAGGGTGATAGATTTTGGGGTGTGTTTCTTCATTTTCATGTTCGCTTTACAAAGAAATCTGACTTTAAAATGATACATTTGTGAAAAAAAATTTAATTATATTTTTTTACACCTGCTTTTCATGAATTCTTACAAAAAAACTATGGGGTCAAAATATTTACAACACCCCTTAATAAATAACTTAAAGGGTGTCGTTTTCAAAATCTGGTAATTTATGGGGGTTTCCATCATTCTGACACCTATGAGCCTCTGAAAGCCTGGCTTGGTGCAGGAAAACAAAATGAACTTCAAAATGTTTAAAATTATTATTGCATTTGTAAATCTTCTAAATTGCTCAAAAATGTTTTGTTTTTTTTCAAAAGTGCTGCTAAAATAGAGTAAAGAGATGGAAATATATATTTAATAAAAAAAATTGTACAGTATGTTTGTACATATGTTCAAAATAGGTAAAAATGTTAATTTTTACAAAATGTCATCAATTTTTGTATTTTTTAATTAATTTACGCAAATCGTATCAGTCTACTTTTACCACTAAAATAAAGTACAACATGTGACAAAAAAAAACAATGTCAGAATTACTTAGATATACAACTCTATTGCAGACGTATTCTCTTAAAAATTCAGACATACCACATTATGAAAATCTGGCTTGGTAATTGTGACAAACAGGCCCGGTCATTAAGGGGTTAATATCCGGTCATTTGGCAGGTATTGGCATCACTGCCATATCAAACATTCAATTATTCTTTATATTTGCAGCAATCTACCTCAACTCTATAAGATGTGTTCAACAATATAGTGTTAAATACATCATACACATGATGCAACCACCTTATCTTCTTTATCGGAATCTTAACATGTATTTCACACTCTGTCATCATATTTTTCATAAAACATAAGTTCCCCAAACAGTTACTTTGAAATGAACAATTCTCGATCTTGATAAACACGGAGATAGAACATCTCATTAGCCAAGCTAAAATGGTATAAACCTAGAATACCATGTAAAAAGTCAATGCAGAGTAAAAGAATCAAACCTTACATTCTAAATTTTTTACAGTTTTACGTTACGTTAATATTAAAGGCTGTGTACACGTATGAAAATGTTTTTGTTTTTTTTTTAAATAAAAATTTGTATCAGTGTGTTTGGTGCAACTTTCTAATTACTTTTTATTAAAAATAATTTTTTACTTCTTGAGATACAGCTGCTTTGTATTCTCTATACAGAGCAGCTGTATCTAGTGCTGAGACCTGAGTCCGTCAGGTTAGCAGGACTAACGGGTTTAGTGTCAGCGGGTCCTCCAGGTCTCTGACACGCAGGATCCACCTGTAATCGATCACATCAAAGTTATGAACTTAGATGTGATCGATAGCAGCTTGATCCTGCATGTCAGAGACCTGGAGGACCCGCTGACACTGAACCCATCAGTACCGCGGACTTGACAGATTCAGGTTTCAGCGCACGATACAGCTGCTCTGTATAGGGAATACAAAGCAGCTGTATCTCAAGAAGTAAAAATTATTTTTTAACAAAAATGAGAACGTTGCACCAAACACACCTATACACATTCTTATTTAAAAACAATTTTTAAAGGTGTACACAGCGTTTAAAGGCATATTTCTTTAAGATTAAGAATAGACATGTTTAGTAACAATTTTATGCAAACTACTATGCAAAGTTTATTCTACCTGTTATAATGCAGTGTAATTGGGATACAGAAAAAGAGGATTATTTATTTTTAAACATATTTGGTCATATAAAAAAAGCAGACCAAACATACTGTAGTTTATAGGCTGTGGATTCAATAGTGATATTGTCTGTTGTTTCTTGATATCAGAGCCAAGGAAGTCTTATGATCAAACCACCAAAGCACATGATCAGGAACATACTGTTTGATTATCAATAATGCACTTTAGGCCAAGCATAGAAGTATTTTGTACAAAGTAGTAGTGTGAACTGGTAGGGTCTAAATGATATTGTTTGTATATTTATGCTTAGGCAATTCCTCTATGTGTCCTCCGGTCAATATTTAATTATAGTTTTAACATGGCATCAAAACTCCCTCAGCTATCATTGAGAAATGTTCACCAGTATGTAATAATTTTAGTGATCTGGTTTAATAGGTTAATATAATGCAAAATAAATAAATCAATGATTACTAGTTGTATTATTCTACTACCAAGATAAATAGAGATTTCTGCTGTTTGCAGATCCGGTTCCTGAGAAGTCTACATTGCTTTATGCCAGTGCCACTGCTGTTATTCAGATGGTGCTGTTGCTTGCTGTTACTGTGCTCCATTATTTTTTATGACCTACTTAATGAATGTTTTTAGGTTTGCTTATCCTCACTGAGTGAATGTAAAATACTAAATGAGCCATTGTTTATAGGCTGAGGGTAATTAACTTAGGGTGCTAACTGAAAAGGACATTTATATTCAAGAAAGCAGCAGTATTCCAGAACCTGAGCCTTACTACTCTTTCTTTCTATAACTTTTGGTTATATTATTTCCCCGTCTTCTGCTCATATATTTTAGTGGCTAGAGTGCGTTTGATACGAATAGTTGCAATCATCCTCGATAACCTGTTCACCATCCAATTCTAGCGAGTATAAGTCCAATATCATTTATTAGTAACATGAAATGGTCGCTGTATAGCTGAAAGCAACATTTAAAAAAAATTAAAAAAAAACATTGTGGAAGCTAAATAGACTTTACATTAGCAGTTTCACTGATAAAAGAATTGCTTAGTATCTAGTGGCCCAATTATTATTGCATAAAAAAGCACTGTGGAGTAGAAAAACGTTCTTTATCTTACCGCAAAATGAGTGCGTTGTAACTTCATAGATAGCACTTATGCACAAGATAGCAGTTGGCCGAAAGTTTGTTTCACCATAAACATACACAGCTATTTGTCCTGCATTTTTTTTAATGGAGACAGGTGAATAAGCCCCTAGTAAAGCAAAGGATCGGGCATGTGGAAATCTGAGCCCCCTCAATATACACTAGATCGTCGACCATCCTGCTCTATCGGACGACTGTGATCTTAGGTCCCATTCACATCATGTTTTTGGCCTTCGTTTAACGTATAGGACAGGAAAAGCTTCCGACATACACGTTAAATGTAGACTGTGACGGATATCTGACTGTTGAATCTGTCACCCTTAGACTATAATGACCTTTGATGTACAGTCTATGGGTGACAGATGCTACTGTTAGGCATCCGTCACGGGAATCCTTCGCAGGCACCCTTCACCCATAGACTACCTAAAAAAACAAAAAAACAAAAGGCATGTTGACGTATACCGGCCCGAAGGATGTCAAAAGGACACTCTTTTGGCCTCCGTTGGGCTAATGGAGCCCTATGGACACATTTAGCGTGTACATCGGAAGTTTTCCTGGAATACACGCTGAACGTGCAACACAAATGCTCCAGACAGTATTGTGAAACCTGTACTACAAATTATTAAAGAACAGAGATACTGGGCATGGGGATCATTTTAGCTGTACAAGTAAATGACCAAAATCGATCTCTAGTAGTGTAGAAGAATGTAATAGCACATGCTGCATCCGTATTTGTGGTCACCACTACCACATTTTCCAGTAATTCTTGGATAAAACTATTTATTGAACTAGATTATATTAGCCACAGAGTGTTTTTATACATTAAAGATATGTAATGTACTGTCTTACAGTACATAAGTCACAAAAAAACTAAGTGTTTATCAAAACTGAATTAGTAAAAAAATAATGTACATGCATCAAATCTCCCAAGGGAAAAGACACATAGCAGAGAAACGACTTGTCTGTGGATGGAGTACAACATTGGCAGAGAGAAATATGTGGCCATGTTTGGTTAAAGTCCTCATTTCAGTCTTATAAGGCAATTGCATTGCAGTGAGTCAGTCTGACCATGTGTGTTTGTGTAACTGTTTCATAGCGCAAACATTTAGCTGGTCACAACTGAAGCTAGACATTAACACACCATTGTGTGAATGGAGGAGAATTCACACCTCTATGTTTTTTTTCTACAAAATATTTTAGTTCACCAACCTAGCGTAACAGGCTCACTTGTTGGTCCTTCCTATCCTACTTTTTAGCAGTAAAAGTATTCAAAACCTAATCTGCCCTCTTGCTGTGCAACTGAATGCAATTTCTTGTTCTTTGTAAGCAGCTATTATAGACTAGGGAGAGATTAACTCGTTTTCTTCCATGGGTATGATGGAAGGAAGTACAGACACATTTCTACTATCACTACTTTATTTTTATTTTCAAATTCTTTATTAAAATATTGCTTAATGGGCTTAAAGAAAGCAAACCAAAGGTCTAAGTCTAAGGCCTCATTCACATCTGCGTTGGAGGCCCCTTATGGGGCCTCCGTCGCAGATCCCGACAAATAGCTGCATGCTGCGCTATAGTTTCCGGTTAAACCACAGACACCAAGACGAAACCCATTAAAGTTAGTTGGTTCTGTCAGCCGCCAGTGGTGTCCGTGGTGCAACGGATCTGGCGCTTCCGGTTTTTCACTTCTTTTGAACCTAGTTTACAACACCAAAGGCTAAAGCACAACAACATTGTAGAAACAAATAAAGACAAGGGCACTCAGACAATCGGATTAACAAAATCCTAATCCGTCACAGTGGGCAAACAGTATATTATGTTTATCGTATATAAATGGGATGGGCGAGGAACAGCAACTAAGAGGGGGTGAGAGAGTGAGGGAAGGGAAGACAAAAGAAACAGGGAAAATTAAGACAGGAAAAGAAGAAAAAAAGGGGAGATAAAGAGAAAAACATAACAATAGAAGAAGAGGTAAAGAAAATGGGGGAATACTTGAGACAATACTCTCCTAGGGATCATTGCCACTACAAAGAGGGTATGATCCCTATTTTAACTTATATATGTTCAGTTCTAATAACCTCCATAAAAATGTACACACATATGTGTGAATGATTATTAGAAGTCAGTTTTTGTAAGGTCCGTTATATATTAAATTGTATTTTCCACAAAATTTTCTTTTGGGATTTCAACGTGCCCGATCTTTGTTCCTGCAGGGAATATGCCGCTGCCTGAAAGGTCCCCAGTTAAAAATCATGCAAGCTGAGCTAAGAGTCAATGCTTATAGAGGAGTTGGGAGGAACAGCTGGTATACTTTTTTTTCCAATGAGAATCAATGGCCGACATATGCCACTGTATGCCATATAGTGGCATACATCAGAGACAAACATCGGAGAAAACTCCGGGCTTATACCTTCGACTTGCTGTGGTATGGTGGAATGACAAGGACTTCAGCTGGATGTACACTAGAGATTTTGTACAGCTGAAAAGACCGATTTAGACAATTTTCTGCTGAGTGTCGGTACCTTTTTTATGAAACAAACAAGCGTGACAGACGCCAACCAAAGACATATCTGTAAAAGAGTTGATCTCTTTTTTGGTCGTAGTGGGTGCAGTCCTGTAAAGTCATTTATGCTAAACAACAGATCTGCATCCCATTAATAAAAGGCCAGAAGAGCTCCTCATACACATTAGGCTTCGTTCACATCTGCGTCAGGGCTCCGTTCTGCCGGAGCTTTCCATCAGAATAGAACCCTGACTGAAACAAATGGAAACCATAAGTTTCCGTTTGCATCACTATTGATTTCAATGGTGATGATGGATCCAATGGAAATGGTTTCCGTTTGTCTCCGTTGTGCAAGGGTTCTGCCGTTTTGACGGAATCAATACTGTAGTCGACTACGCTATTGCTATATCTCTAAGGGTATGTTCACACGCTCAACAAAAAACGGCTGAAAACACGGAGCTGTATTCAAGGGAAAACCACTCCTGATTTTCAGCCGCTTTTTAATCAAACAAGCTTTTTTGCAGCTTTTTACGGCCGTTTTTGGAGCTGTTTTTCTATAGAGTCAATGAAAAACTGCTCCAAAAACGGCTCAAGAAGTGACATGCACTTCTTTTTACGGGGCGTCTTTTTACGCACCATTTTCTGAAAATGAGGCGTAAAAAACGCCCTGTGGGAATGGAACGACGTTGGGCAGATGCTTGTAGGCGTTCTGCTTCCGATTTTTCAGCCGTTTTTCGGGACGTTTACGGCCCAAAAAACGGCAGAATATAGCCCGTGTGAACATACCCTAATACTTGTGAAATGTTCTCTGTGTATAGTAGGAGAATATTACTGCTACTCCACAAGACCCCTTTGCAAAATGGCGGTGATATTTATAATGCTCTGTTAGAGAGACCTAATGCTGCCTAAACACATTAGATAAATGGCGGCCAAACATGCCAATTTCAGAAAAGTTGAACGATGATCTAATAGGTATTAAAGCAGTCTGGCAATCGTCGGGTATGTTCACACAGAGTATTTTGCAGACAAAAAAATCTGCCACAAAATTCCTTAAGGCATGTCAATGGGAGGTCAGAAACAGGAACCCGGGAAGAAAAAGCATAACGCTTTTTTTCCCGCTCGCGGGAAAAACGCCTTTGTATCCCATTAAAATCAATGGGAGGCGTTTTTGGCCATTTTTTGGAGCTGTTTCCAATGCGGTTTCCGTGTTAAAAACAGCGCCAAAAAAAACTCAGTGTGAACTAGCCCTTAGATGTCTGACATCAAGGAAAACATTTTTTAAATCAAACATGCTTCATCCTTTTCTTTCCTGGGGGATAAGCTGCAGCGTACTCCCCATTTTCTATTGAAATAAACATATACATATGGCTGATCCAATCATGTAGGCTTATGGTAGAGTCTAGAGAAAAAGTTCTCGACCAAATGAGCATTCACTCGACAGCTTTCTCATGTATATTGCCAGATTAACCCCTATGAATAGTCTCAAACATTCTCTAACCTTTAAAGGGGTTTTCCTGGAGTTTCGACAAATAGGCTAAAAGCAGGAAATGTGATCAAATAATAATTACAAACATATTAAATTCCCCGCAGCTCCAGCAGTCCCTGAGATTCTTGGGAGTTACTACTTGCATCTACGGCATGAGACCATTGCTGCATCTACGGCACTGAGGCCAGTGATTGGCTGCAGCGGTCACGTAGTTGTACAGCCCACCATCCCTGACAGAAATGTAAACAAAGACCAGTGGGGACCACCGGAACATCGGTGTTGGGGCGGTGGGGGATTTAATAGGTAAATAATTATTTCATCACATTTCCTGCTGTTAGCCTATTTTTTAAACTCCTGGACAATCTGTTATGGTCTGTTTCCTATTAACTATCTTTGACATTCTGACTTACTTGTTCCTATAATGACTATAAATGTTTTACTTTGTGTGTGAAGATTATTCCTTTGAGCAGTACACATGACTATGGTAGGGTAGATTTGAAATAACGAGTTCATTCTCCCACCCTCATTTCATTAGGTTGTACTGGAGCATTTATAAGTAAGCCCAGTCCAATATACGGACTATGTTTAGTCAATACTCTAAAAAATACCATATAAACATGGCCTTCATATAAAGAAATACAGTTCACATACATGCGTAGATTACACGACATGCAGGTCATGTTTCCACAGGGAGTCTTTTATCCAAACAGTCACCTGGTGAACTGGGGAATATGTAAGAAGAACAGCCTTCACAATACAATCCTACAGTATGTAGGACAATATAAAATAATCTCAAAAGAAGATCTGAGAGCCCTCTCTCCATCACTATTTCACCTTAACGCTAAAGGAGGTTTTGGGTCCAATAGTTTAGCAGCGTTTATGAACAAAAAACATAAAAAAAAGTAGCTTACAAGTAACTTACATTAACTAAATGGATGATGTGGATGTAATAGCGAGATTCAGGAAGATGGTACCCGGGCAACCAAATGGGGACAAGCCAGACGTTCATTTGGCAAGGAGGCCCACATCAAGAGCAGGGTCTTCCATATAGGTAAAGACATGGCATAAAACATCTTCAATACATTTTTCATGTAACAAAGAAGTAATTTAGAATGAATTTAGGTCCTCCCATTCGTGAAGTCCACCCACAGTTGCCAAATCACCAAGAAACTCTGTCTACTTTTGCAATATTAGAGGGCACCACCTTTCTCCATTTTGTTGGAGTCGTTTGGAAGTAGTTTGGTATAGGGTTGCACGATGCATCGAAACTTCGACACTGTTTCGATAATGTGCACCCTCAAACGGTTCAATAACGTAAATTCATGTATCTCGATACTAAGCTGTGCGGCCGCAAAGCTAAGTATAGTAACACATGAATGTTGTTAGAGCGGGGCTCTAACATGTAGTTATAAAGTCAAATGTTTGTAAGTTGTTACGCAAGATTAATGCTTTGTCGGCCAATAAAGTTGGCAGTTGCAACATGGTTGGAGGTTTCACTAATTCAGAGACATTGACACAACGTAAACAGTTCCAGAAATCTGACACATGTATAAGTGTATTGTCCATAAAGTAAGAGAGAGTACTTAGGGGGCTAGTGGGGATAACAAACCATTAAACACACTGAGAGCCCGCGTTTCCTGGCAGACCCGCAGCATACCCCTAGGTAGATCGCTAATTAAAACGTTTTTTTTTTTTCCGGTAGTGGAGACTTCTTCCAGAGAAAATGTTACAGCTGATTGCCCAGAGGTTTACGCCTAATATTAACATGGGAAGCATTCATGCGAGGGTCGGCTAATTGTGTCCATCTGATTAACTGGTTAGCTTTGTAGTACGTGGCTAGGTCGGGAAGGGCAATTCCACCACTTGACTTCTTCAGAGCCAGTAGGGTGAATGGTAGCCTGGAGTGTCTGCTTTTCCAAAGAAAGTAAGTCAAGAGACATTTGAATTAGGAGAAGTAGTTATTTCCATAATGTTACCTCCATGTTCCTCACATTAATAGTAATTAACCCCATCATGTACCTTACACATTAACCCATTATGACTGAGACACATGATGGGATTAATTACTATTAATGTGAGGCACGTGGAGGTTAAATTCAGCATCACACCACGCACCTCACATCAGAAAATGGAAGAACTTTTTTTTTTTATTACTGTTGGCAAAGTATCTAAATGGTATCGAAATCGCAATACTAAACGAAGTATCGGTATCGAAGTCCAAATTCTGATATCGTGACATCCCTAGCTGGAAGTGCATGATATTCATCCAGATCCAATATGCCTCTGCCTGCCGGAGAGGCCTTTTTCCAACTGAGAAATTTGTCCATCACGGAATGGGTCTTGTGTGACTGAAGTCTGCTCTCTAGTGGTCCTTAGGTCCCTCCTTCACAGGTTTCACCATCTTTGAAGTGGTGCAGGTTCGTCTAGCTGGAGGATTGCGGCGGCTTGGTAAGGAGCTCGGTGATCAAGAATCCGCTACTTACTACAGATCCAATTTGTACGGATATAATGCTGTGCCCAAAAAAATCAATGATTCATGCTGCGTCTCCATGTGCCTCCAATTTCATAGGTAGGCATAAAGAGTCCATGAATAAAAAAAAATAATTACATTATTGTTGTTATTTTGGTGCTTGACATGTTTCTGCAATAAAGAAGCACACTTGGCAAGAACCTGGTAACGACACAGCCAGCTATAATGATAATTTCATTATTTCTGTTTATAAACAGGATCTTTCAAAACCTATGAATGGGCAGGCTATTGCTTAGGTTACTCACAGTAGTCTGAGACAGCAGTATAAAAAGTGTAAAAAATTAAGTTGCTATACAACGTGATAAAACCATGCACATTTTTATCCAATATGAAACCTAATGTTATACCTCACAATTACAAATAGAACACAGATAGTTGCACCCTCTGTAGCTAAATCTCTTTTTAACTTCTAGTAAAAATGATCGGAATATATGATATGTACCCATATAGAATTCAACTCCCCACTGTTCCTCTTGAACAGTTTTTCTCCTCTTAGACACAGGATAGGACATAAATGTCTGATAGATGTTTGTTCCAGCTCTTGGACCTGCATCTATATCAAGAATGGGGGTCCCCCGACCCCATCCCACCTGGTGAGGCGGCCGCTGCAGTTGCTCGGCCCTCTCCATTCTGGTCTATGAGAGTTACAGAAACAGTCGAGAAAGTGGCCGCGTTACTAGAGCTGGGACCTGAATCTATCAGGGTTCAAGCCGCTGTCCTCAAAATCTACTGCCAAGGAAAACAAACATCTGACAAAGTGAGGGTTTAACCTGGCTTTTTTTTCTTGGAGATATGTGGTTTCAAAGGTGCTACTATTAACCCCTTAATAACCAGCCTATTTTAGACCTAAATGACCAAGCCATTTTTTAAGACGGAAAGGCATGTTTATGGGAGTCAGAGATAATGGCTGTGAGTGGAACAATGTTTTGGCTGACAGCTACCTTATGTATACAGTCAGCATTTTAGCTTGCTAGTAAATTTTAACTGCCTTATTTCAGCCGTATATAATGTATTTTGTGCATAGGACTTTGGTGTGTTTATAATAATAAAACTGTTAGGAATCCAAATGTTTTAAGAACTAATGCTCACAATAACAGAATATTAGGAAATTGTCATAATGCTATTTCCTTTTAAAATGTATTAAAATATATATTCTATGTAGTCACACTACACACAGGATAAGTCATAAGTATTTGCTCGAAACCCATAAAGAGTGAATGGAGCGGAAGAGCACATGTATGACCACTCCATTCAAACATGGGACTCGGGACCCCCATTCTTGTGGTCAGTGGCAGTCCTAGCCATGGCACCCCTGCGATCAAACACATATGACCTATCCTGTAGATAGGTCAAAGGTCGTTATGGTGGGACTATCCCTTTAAGCTACTACCATTAGTTCTAATACCTCTTCTTTTGGTCACATTGCAGAAAACCAATGCTTGGTGACACTTAAAGAGGCTCTGTCACCAGATTTTGCAACCCCTATCTCCTATTGTAGCAGATCGGCGCTGCAATGTAGATAAGAGTAACGTTTTTTGTTTTTTTAAAAACGAGCATTTTTGGCCAAGTTATGACCATTTTTATATTTATGCAAATGAGGCTTTCTAAAGTACAACTGGGCGTGTTTAAAGTAAAAGTACAAGTGGGCGTGTATTGTGTGTGTACATCTGGGTGTTTTTACTTCTTTTACTAGCTGGGCGTTGTGAATGGGAGTGTATGATGCTGACCAATCAGGATCATCCACTTCTCTTCGTTAACACCCAGCTTCTGGCAGTGCAGACACACAGCGTGTTCTCGAGAGATCACGCTGTGACATCACTTCCCCAGGTCCTGCATCGTGTCGGACGAGCGAGGACACATCGGCACCAGAGGCTACATTTGATTCTGCAGCAGCATCAACGTTTGCAGGTAAGTCGATGTAGCTACTTACATGCAAACGCTGATGCTGCTGCAGAATCAACTGTAGCCTCTGGTGCCGATGTGTCCTCGCTCGTCCGACACGATGCAGGACCTGGGGCTGGAAGTGACGTCACAGCGTGATCTCTCGAGAACACGCGGTGTCTGTGCACTGCCAGAAGCTGGGTGTTAACGAAGAGAAGTGGATGATGCCGATTCGTCAGCATCATACACTTCTATTCACAACGCCCAGCTAGTAAAATAAGTAAAAACGCCCAGATGTAACACACGATACACGCCCAGTTGTACTTTAACGTTAAACACGCCCAGTTGTACTTTTGCAAGCCTCATTTGCATAAATATAAGAATGGTCATAACTTGGCCAAAAATGCTCGTTTTAAAAAAAAACAAACGTTACTGTTATCTACATTGCAGCGCCGATCTGCTGCAATAGGAGATAGGGGTTGCAAAATCTGGTGACAGAGCCTCTTTAAGATTTAACAAGCTTCACTAAATACTATTATGATAACATTCTGACAAAATAAAAGTTAATTTAGGGAGGGAGAACAAAGTCATTAGTGAGCTATTATTTCTAAATAATTTGCAAAGTGAAAATATACATTATGTAGTTTTTACAACATGCTGTTTAACAAGAGTCTTCCCTTACGTATTACTTGGTTAATTAAAATGGGACATGAGAAAGTCCCTTTATATTACACAGTACAGTTAGTTGCATCATTAATTTTTAGACGGAGAAATTTTAATGTAGTTTTATATTGCTTATTACCCATATTGCTTCTCAGAGCATAAAAAAAAAATAATTAGTGTGTTACGTTTTTGGAGGAAATTACATATGTCAGCAGATTTTCTCTATTACAAACTGATGCTCAAAACGTACAAATCTGTATTTGTCCTTGCTAAACAAACCTATTTCACCTCCCTTACATCTTCACCATCGAATTCAACGACTCCTTGATAATTTTTACTCCCTCCTTACACCTAAAGTGCAGACGCACAAAGCACAAATTCATGGTGTGTTCTCTACAGACAGATCTTCAAGGTCTACATCTTTAAAAAAAATAAGCCATGTATTGGTCATCTGGGGCATGATTAAATAACGTACATTACAATGGATAGAGATTACAAGGTGGCTGCACATACACCAGACATCCATACAATGATAGAGTCGATTATTTGTCAGTTTGTGGCCAAATTCAAGGACAGCCGGCTGAACTGTTGGATCACTCTGTTTGATCAAATAAGGGACATGTTAATGCTGCTGGTAGATCATCACATGCCCAGACTTATACTGGTCATGGGAACTTGTACATTTAATAAAACACATCTCCTAATATTCCAGGCACCCTCCCAGTCAATTTAAGATTTCAATTGCTTAAAACATCTTCTCTTCATGTCCATGCCGCAAAAAAAAAAAAAAAAAAATCTTCCCCCGAGGTCTGGAATGTCTGGGATATTGGATAAATGGACTGGGGAACAATTTGTGCTGCATTTTCAGATAAGAAACGTACTAATTTGGAAATCTGTACACAAATGTTATCTTTGAAAACATAATATCAAGAAAGTAACAAGATATAAAACATGACATAGAGAAGTTTATTTCCCAGCTATGTCATGAAGTATACAGACCAAACCACAACATAAATTAGTGAATTGCGAGTGGAGTTTCTAAATCACTGTCCCAAAGGTTTAGTCATTCACAGACCTTCACAGATCATTGCAAAGGAATGCCAGTGTCTTGTACAGTACAAGTTAAATGTAATTATTAACGTATTGCTGTACTGTGTGGTTTAGTGGAAAGAAAGAAAAACGGAAATCTGAAAGATCCATTACAAAACGCATAAAAACAAGCTCCTCAAACCCGTCATGAATCTTTTAAAAATAGGTCCGATGACGCCAGTGTGAACAGCCGTAGATAGTAACTTAATTACCTATGAGTCATAATTTAACCATATAAACTAAAGTGTAACTTATACACATGAGATATTGGCAGGACTTACACAAGTACAGGGGAGCTGTGGCAGTCCCAACACTAGAACTGTAGTAGCAGCACAGTGGAATTGTGTCTGGCACTATTACATAGCACTGCCAATTCTAAAGGAGCATTGTGGCTGTGACCACTAGAGGCGCTAGTACAGGGGAACTACAGATGGCCATTTTACATAGTCACTGTGGTTGGCATGTACTCTTCTTGACACTATGTAGACACTATGACTAGCACTATTATATGAGCATTAATGATGACAATATTGTATGTGCATGAGCACTGTGGCTGACACTATGGTATAGGCTATTGTTTACTTGTTCTATTGTTTGAGTAATTTTGGGTTAACTTTGTATCTTTAATTACAGTGGGAGAAGCCAACATGAACCTAACATATAAATCCTGTATTGATTAATGTAGCTTTCTTTTGTGGCGATGAACGGCAGGCTCTGTTGAGGAAGGAAAATAACTGGATCTTGTTGCTTAATACTACCTCACCTTTTGGTTTGAATGAGGCTTGACCTGCCTAAGTAGAGTCGTGTGTTAATGAACCTTCCCTTACCCATCCTATCCCTCCACCCCCACCTTTAGGAAAGACACGTGACACCGAGGTTGGATGTGAAATGGCCACAGCAGCCGTTTATTAATTTCACAGTTTTATAAAAACAATTTAAATCCGAAACATTCGGATAACTAGTTAGGAATCCACCAGAGAATTCCTCCTAATAATTCACATGACCCAACATGGGTCAGAATCGTAAATAACAATTTTAACGTTAACATTAACCCGAGCAGAGGAAGTCCTTGAAGCCCTTTCAGATATTCCTTTTTTAAGAACACACCGAGTTAGCCATCTGCAAACCACCAATTACCTCCAGCCGTAAACCAGCTCGGAAGCACCGTTCACCTCTGCAGATGGCTCCAACCACTAGAAGTCCACTTCAAGGGGATAACACCCGATGAAGCCCTCAAGTGATATACCGACCACTAGAAGTCCACTTCAAAGGGATAACACCCGATGAAGCCTTCAAGTGATATACCTTCCACCAGAAGACCACTTCAAAGGGATAACACCCGATGAAGTCTTCAACCATGTACCTTTTTTGGGGGACGCATACCCCCGATGCGACCCCCCCACCATTTTGTACTGACTGGCCTCAAGGACTCCCCCCGCCACAGCGAAACAGGCCTTGACCACCTTAAGCCTGTGAGTTCCGCCACACCACCACCGCCCTTTCTATTCCTTCTGCTATCGCCAAGCTCCAAAGATCAATGCCAACCTCGGTCAGATGAACCCCATCACTCCTCCAGAAGTTCCCCACTCCTGACTCCAAATCCCTGTGCCGCACACAAATGCCCCCGTTTTTTGCTACGAAACGGGACACCGCCCGATTAACTTTAATGCGAGCCTTATTGACTCTCTCCACTGACCTAGCCAACCGCCAATGTTTCCTCGGGACTATGTCCGACCACACTATCACCAACTTGGGATAAGAAACCCACAAACACAACATATCGTGTTTGATATCCCGCACCAACTCACGAAAGGGGCGGGCTCCTAAGTCACTCCGACCCACGTGCAACACTAAGACCTCCGGAACCCTATCAAGCCGGGCATATGTCTGGAATTCCGCCAACACCCTGCTCCACGACATACCTCTAAATCCCAGCCAATGCACAACCGCATCCTGTCGCGGAATGCGCAACTGGCGACCATCCGGGCGGACGTCTGCCCTCAAAGCCCCCCAGTGCACGTAAGAATGACCCATCAACCACACCAAACACGGAGGCGAATCTGAAACGGAAAAACAGTTAGGCACCACCATACAACATTTTAAAAGCGTTACCCACAAACCTCATAACAAATGGGGGCGGACATAGGACTTAAACCTGTTGGACTCCCAACGACCAATACGCCGCACCCCCTCATCATCCAACCCCCAGCGCCCCGCTTCTGTTGCTGCACCAATCCTGAAGGAATGAGATGAATATGAGCCTGCCGCAACCCCAACCGCCGTCAAACATTTTTTAAATACAGCTCCAAACTGAAACCTGGACAAAAACGACCCGTCCACATGACGTAACAAAGGCAAATCTGGAGACCCCCTTTTTGGCGTAAAACCCCCCATGCACTCTACTGGGCACATAACCGACCCCGGGAGGGCGAACAAAACTATCAGTTTACCCTTCCCTACTTGGTCAGTTTTTTACCGACGCAACCATACCTCCAGCCGATCTGCGAATAGGCTCACCTCCCCAGATCTCAGCCCCCTGCCTGTTTGGTACTTGGCGACACCCACTCACCTATTCTAAATGCCAAGCCAGTACAAAAGTGCCACCAACCTGTCTCTATCCGTATTGACGTCACCCAACTCTCTTACCCACTCCTCCCACTGCCTCCAACAAGCAGCATAAGCACTCCACGTCGTGCGCGCCAAAGACCTTTGTAACAGTCGTTCTACGGGACCGATACCAGATCCCAAAGATGATCCGGACAAGCCAAACCGAGACGATCCGCTCCCGGTGCCAATTGCCGAAACCGGTCCCACTGCAAGCGAGAAAGAGCATCAGCGATAAAATTCCGTACTCCCGGGACATGCACCGCCACCACCCACGCGTTCAACGACAAACACACCAACACTAAGTGTCGCCACAATTGAACTACCGGAGGAGAGGACGCCGTGATGTTAATAATGGCCAGCACCACCCCCATGTTGTCGCAGTAAAAACGGACCTTCTTATCCCTGAGCCTGTCCCCCCAAATGGTAGCCGCCACCACGATGGGAAACAGCTCGAGCAGGGCCAGATTCCGCGTGAGTCCACTGGACACCCAACTAGCCGGCCATTGACCTGCGCACCACGGACCTCCCCCGTAAGCTCCAAAACCGCCCGCCCCAGCCGCATCCGTAAAAATATTCAAATCACTCGTATCCTGCGCTGGGGCCATCCATAGCGAGCGACCATTGTAGTGGCCCAAGAAGTCATCCCAAACCTGAAGATCAGCTCAGTGCTCCTCCTTGAGCCGCACAAAATGACGTGGCGCACGCACTCCCGCCGTTGCCGCCGCCAACCTCCTACCAAACACCCTCCCCATCGGCATAATCCGGCAGGCGAAATTCAACTTCCCCAGCAGCGACTGAAGCTCCCGCAGCGTCATTTTTTTTTCAGTCTACAAGCCCGCCGTACCTCCAGCCTCAAAGCACCCAACTTATCCGCAGGGAGACGACACTCCATTGCCACCGAGTCTATTTCAATACCCAAAAAACAAATCGTCGCTACCGGGCCCTCCGTTTTTTCTGGCGCCAAAGGAATCCCAAAATCCCTCGCCACCTTCTGTAGTGTATGAAGCAAATTACCGCAAACCGGCGAACCCCCCGGGCCAACGCACAAAAAATCATCTAAGTAATGGATCAACGAGTCGACCCCGGATACTCCCCTCGTTACCCACTCCACGAAGCTACAAAACGCCTCGAAGTATGCACAAGAAAGGGAACACCCCATCGGAAGGCACCGATCCACGTAAAAAGCCCCATTCCAAAAACAACCCAACAGCCGTTGGCTTTCCGGATGAACTGGCAACAACCTGAACGCCGCCTCGATGTCGGTTTTTGCTTTCAGCGCACCCGGACCCGCAGCCCGCACTAAACCCACCGCCTTATCGAATGAGGTATAGACTACGGAGCACAACTCGTGATCAATCCCGTCATTTACCGACGAACCCTTGGGATACGATAAATGTTGAATCAAACGAAATTTTCCGGGCTCGCGTTTAGGGACAATACCCAACGGGGACACAACTAAATCTTTTACAGGCGACTCAACAAACGGCCCCGACATGCGGCCCAACGAAACTTCTTTTAACAACTTTTCCGACACGACTTTTGCATGCAAGCAAGCCGATTTTAAATTCCTCCGCGTAACCGGAACCTCATAAGGAGGCGGAGGAATAACAAAACCAACACGAAACCCTTCGTAAAGCAACTTAGCCGCCGCCCTATCCGGATACTCATTTAGATAAGGGGCCATCTTTTCCACCCTCACCGGCGACACCCCCTTGACCCGCCGCGGAGGGCTGGTTCCCTGACCTCTTTTTTCGCAGACATTTTGCCGCCCCGTGTGATGCACCATTACACTCGGAACACACGTGCTTGAACTTGCACGTGGCCCCGAACTTACACTGGCCTTCATTAAATTGCCAGCAAAAACCCACCTTTCCCCCGCCGCTTTGTCCAACCTGACTAGACTGGCCTCCCTGGCCGCCGCTCCCGGGAAAGGACTGCCTAACCGGAGCCGTAACCCGTAACCAGAGAGCAATATCCTTCTGGTCCCACCGAATCGCCGGCCGAACCGCTTTCCGCTGACGGAATTGCTCATCGTATCGCAGCCACGCCTGACCCCCATACGCCCTATGAGCCTCCCCAATGGCATCAAAATAACAAAACAACGCCGAGCAATTTTCCGGCGCCTTTTTCCCTATCACACTAGCCAATATGGCGAACGCCTGCGACCAATTAACGAACGTCTGCGGGATAAGCCTATACCGCCGCCGTTCCTCCTCGTCCTTTTTACTCTCGTCCCGCTTGCTCTTATCCAAATTAAATTTAGCGAGCGGCAAGAGAGAAAAAATCTCAACATATTCGTCCTTCCAGATCCGCTCGCGCACCTCCTGCTTTAAATGCGCCCCCAACGGACCTTCGAAACAAACGTACACCTCGCCCCGAGCACGGTCATCAATATGCACCCGATCGCCATCCTTTTGTGCCTCGGTCTGTACCGACACCGCGACCGCCTCCCTAACCACCAGCACGGGCCGCGCCTGTACCAATCCCACGTCCCTGGGGCCCTCCCACACTACCGCCGGGGACACTTCCGTAGCTATCGGCGCCGCCGCCCTGTCTAGGCGCCCGACCAGCTCCCTCAAGCAACCCACTAAATCTGCCAGACCCGCGCCATCGCGCCCGCCCGCGCCACTACCGGCCACCGATGCGACGCTAGCAGCCCCCCCGCCGACACCCGACATAAAAATCACTGGATATGACAATGATGGAGTTACACACTCACCGGGCCGCACAGGCGCTGTGTTCCCGTCAGCCGGACCATCCTGACCTCGACGATACACGTCCAGTTCACCTTCCTCCAGCTCCTCTCTCGCAGACGACTGGCCATCCCACCGACATCTTCGGATCGGAGATGATGAAGCGCTGACTGATGGGCCGGCAACCTGCCGCCCGACCGATGGAACCCAGACTTCCGACTGGACCTGTTGCCTCAACGTCGCTGCAGATCTAGGCGTCCGTCTCGATGATCCTGAAGAAGCCTGCCCCCTGGCCGGAACATCACCAGGTGGGGCGGCCGTACCTCGTCCTCCAAATCTTCCATCCGACGGTGGAGGGGTGACAGGGAGCCCGGCCTGCGACTCCCTGCTCACCGCCGGACCCCGTCGCGGCTTGGGATTCCTGCCAGGACGCAGGGCCTGGGAAGGGGCGGTCCCCCCAGCTGCCTGGCCTGCAGCGTCCGAGATCGGGCTCCCTCTGCGACGCCGTGTCCGCGGGACTGCCTCAGGACTGAGGCGCTCTGGAGGTCGAGACCGCCGGGAGGGACGAGTCGACCCGGCCTGCATCGCCGTCACCCCCGGCAACGCTCTCTGCCTGCTCCGGACAGGAGCAGTTGTTGCCGAGCCCCCCCCCCCCCGCCGCCATGCTAGGAAGGGGGCCGGGGGAGGGGAGCCTGTCTCCTGCAACAGACCACGAACGCCGTGCCTGACGTGGCAACACGGCGTCCGGGATCCTTGCTAATGCAGCCACGGTCTCCTCCAGCCATCCGGGACCGTGGTGCATAGCAGCAGCACGCAGCTGCTCTAACAACCCTGCCTCTGCCATACTGAGCGAGCGCGGGCAACGGGGAGCTTGTCTCTCCCTGTGTTACTCCTCCCGCTGCTTCCGGCTCAATGCCGCAAACAGCGGGAAGCTCAGCAACGGCCCCCTGACTCCTCCTTGTCCCTCCTCCACCTCCTCCTAACTCTCCCTCCAACTCTCCCCTACCTATTAACCCTTTCCCTACCAGTGAGGTCATGGAGGCTTCCCCTTAAGCCCTGCAGGCTGCGTCCAGCCTCTTCTGTATGCTTGAAGCCCTTTTTGTGATCTATTTGTGCAAATTTTACGGTTCCAGGATATTTTTATGTTTTTATTCAATTGTCTGTTTATATTATTCATTATTTTTCTTTTGTATTTTCTTTGTTGTTGTGGTTGCATTGGGGAAAGGTGGGTCGTGATGTACCAATGGATGAAAATAGAACATGAGCTGTCTGGGAGAGCGCCTACTGTCATGCGACATCATAATCTATTGCTGGACTTTTCTTTTCTTATTTGATGGTATTTTATACTAGTGTCTATTCTGTTATATATACATGTTTTGTATCTCACTTTAGAAGAGATTCTGCCTATTTTCTTGTATATGTGTTATAGTATTCTGGGTCTGATATATCCATATATATGAACATTTGGACTCTTTTCTATATGGCCATGTTCCGTGGAATGTGGATATGAGTCTTTATTTATTTTTTTATATATTTTTTTTGTTTGGTATATATTCAAGATTTTATTTATGGATACCTTTAGCGCAGGGGTCAGGAACCTTTTTGGCTAAGAGAGCCGTAAACGCCACATATTTTGAAATATAATTCCGCGAGAGCCGTACAATATGTTTAAAGGGCCATTGACAGATCAATCGCTCCAATGTTCACTTAGTACAGCAAGGAATGCTCCTCCCTGCTGTATAAAGCCACAACTGGACTGAAACAATGGTAATTAGCAGTAAAAAAATTAAATAAATAACTTACATTGTGAGCTTGCGATGCATGACATCAGTCCAGCAGTCTGGCTTCTTCTTTTTCCTGCGCATGACTGGAAGCTGGCATTCTTCCCACCTGATGTTGAGAGAATGCCAGCTTTGAGGCATTCGCAGAAGAAAGAAGCTGGAATGTTGGACATGTCACACAACGCATTGTCAGTTATGTCAATTATCTATTTTATTATTTTACAGCGAATTATTGTTTAGGTCCAGCGGTGGCTTAGTGCAGCAGAGAGGAACACTCCTTTGTGTACTAAGTGACCGCTGGAGCAATTGTATCTGTCAGTGGCCCTTTTAAAAGTGTTGGTCTTACAGAAAATGAACAAAAAAGAGAGGCTCAGACCCATAGGGAACTAAAGCATTTACTACTTAAAGTGGTACATACAAGCAGGCACACCCAGCGTAATAAATAATTGAACTTTATTAAATAGTCTCACTGTACATAAAGTGCACACATTGACTTGTATTTAATTTTAAAGAACAACAAATCTCCGAACTCTTTTTTTTATAACATAATAACGTTTTAATGCTGTTGCTAACCAACGACGAATAGAATACTTCCTACCGTTAACGTCCAAGGGAGACACAAGGGAGGAGGCAGATGCCGCTTCACTAGGGGACGCAGGTGCGTGCTTGCAGACGGCGCGGCTATGCAGGGAGTTATGGGAAATGTAGTCCATGCTCCCTGCCGCTCACCACTGCCGCCAATGCTTATCAGGCCATCAAAGAACTACCAATATCAGCGTGCACCGCGGCCTGATGGAGCGCGGTGCACGGGCTGATGGAGCGCGGTGCATGCATCCTTCCCATAGACAGGTAGGAGCCCTGTCTGCGAGCCAGATACGGCCATCAAAAGAGCCATATCTGGCTCGCGAGCCATAGGTTCCCGACCCCTGCTTTAGCGTATATGAGTATACTCTTCTTATTTAATTAAATAACTGTATTCTCGCATCCTCTTTATCTAATTGTGGATTGCCTCTATGGTACATTCATTCACACTACACGGTCACTTGATGGATTTATTAGTGTGTTACTTTTCACATTTTATTTTTACTTATCCGATTTTGTGCACATAGGTCTCACCTGTCTATATATCTATGGATACATCTTCCCAGTATTTATCTGATTATGCTTCAGGTATCATGGTAGTTAGATTATATGATAGGTAGACTCTTTAGGGATTATTTGACCTTCTGGCACATTGCCATTGTGCCTATACAGATTGTCATAGGGACCTGTTAGCATCTTCTATATATGGTCTTTCATCTTTTATATATTTGATACCCCCTTGAATGCACCCAGCTTGATATCCCTGGTTTATTATTGGGGTCTTTTTTTGTTCATATGTGAATATTATCCTTAGGCATATTTTTTGCCATAATATTTTTGTCCAGATGTTATAACTGGTATTATCTGGCAAGTACTCATATATGCACTAGGACATGATCCTGGTAATGGATGTTGAGGTGTACCGTTTTTCTGTGTCTTTGGACAATCCGTTTCCATCTTCTCCTTCTTGCTCTCACATATATTTTTAACCGTGCTTTTGATACTTTTGTTACCTGTTAATATATTTAATAAAAATATAATTTATATATCTGTTGGGCACGTTATCCTTCTTTTGGGTTCATATGTAGGTTTTGCGGTTTGTTCATGAAGGGCCCTTTATGGTTTAGTTGGAGGTAATTTCTTAGTTGCGTAATGTAGCTTTCTTTAGCATCTGAAAATTATTTTATGCTTTGAAAATACATTGTGGCGGAATTCTTTATTTTTTTTCTTTCCCACGGGTTACAAAAGAAATGTACAACATACCGTACACTAAAAAAAAAATGATGACTCCTGACTCCTTTTATATAGTCAACAAGTTTTGTATTGAACTAAACTTATTACAAAACGGAGTAACATTTTTATAACTTAAATAAAGTTGTACACATTCATTAGTGGTTGAATAGAAAACTTTTATATGGCTTAGTTACATAGTACACATATGAAAGTTTTTATTGCTTATTTTGAAAAAAAACAACAACTTTGTAAATAGGTTATATGGTTTCTTAACATCTGTGTAAGTGCAACTCTACAACTGCTTATTTTTCCTATTTCAGCCCTGCGCTGAATCCACAACCTGTCATTATTTCCTGGACAAGTTCCTCGTATTGATGGTGAAACAGCCTATTTACAGGTATTTGTTATTTTTATATGAGATTAAAAGCCAATGTGGTGGTTAGTGAGACGAAAAATTACATGGCTCAAAAACACCTACTCCTTAGTCTGTGCGCTGAGCAATGACTCAGACAAACAAGGTAAATGTTAAAAGATTTTGAACTTCAGAAAGGCTGTCATGGAAAACATGTAGTGAAGAAAATGTTACAAATTATTTACTGAGGTGTGACCAAAATCAGACAGTGTGCCAACACGAATGTAAAATAACAGATCTAAATTTCTAGTTAGAAAAACTTCCATGGGAAACTATACCATAAATGCATCTTCCCCGTCTGGAGAAAAAAAAGGTTCAACCTGCAGAGGCGACAAGCCTTCTTTACTGTGAGAACTGAGAATCTATGGAATAGTCACCGCAGGAGCCGTCACAGCAGGGACAGTAGATGGCTTTAAAAAAGGATTAGATAATTTCCTAGAACAAAAAATATTAGCGCCTATGTTTCAATTCTTGTTTGAATGTTGATCTAGTCACATTGCCACTTAGGATCACGAGGGAATTTTTCCCTTTTAGGGAAGATTGGTTAAGGCCTTATGGGTAATTTTATATTTAGTTATTATTTTATTTTATTTAATTTAAACCTTCCTTGGATCAATAGGGGTAAAACAAAGTTCTATAATTTCTCCCATCCCTTCCCTTTCGCCCATCCCCTGGTTGAACTTGATGGACATATGTCTTTTTCCAACCGTACTAACCATGTAACTTCTTAAACCCAATATTAGCAAGCAGATAAAATAAATCTTCACACTAAATTAATAAGTTACAAAAAAGCACAAGAACATCACGGGCAAATACCAGAGGACAGGTAGCCAATGCACCTAGAAATTTGTTCTTAACATTTTTGGGTTGTTTTATATTGATGTCAATGACAGTTTGTATTTGTAGGCCACTAAACAGGCCACCAGAATTGATTTTGCAACTAGACGCTAAAGCTGGTAATATCATTGTTTCAGATTTTTTATTTGTAGGCTACTAAGTACTTCAAACTGCCTCAAGAAAGCCTATTGCATTTTGTCCTTCGGATATGTCTCTGTGACATAGTGTTGCATAATGCTTCCAGCTCCAGTGCTGTTCCTCCGTGTCTTGCCAGCAAGTACACCATATTGCCATTAAGAGATTTGTCAGACGAACTCGAAGGGCAAAATACTATAGGCTCTAGGAGCTAGTTTGACTTATTTAGTGTCCTACAAATGGCAACTGTGTGCCAATGATGTTACCGGCTTTAGTGTCTGGTGAACAAATCAACGCTGGCAGGCCATTTAAGCAGGAAAGGGTCTTCTGACCCTAGCCTAAGTATCAGTTGCCATATTATATTTAGCACATTGCCTTTAGTCTGTCTCATCTTTCCAGTCATCCTCTCTGGATTTGTCTCTCCTGGTTTATCGTCCAGTTCTGACTCACGGCTCTGTCTGCCTACTCCCCTGTGCCTGAATCACTGCTGTGTCTCGCTGACAATCGGTGTCTACTCTGAGACCTTGAAATCCGACCAGTTATGTCAAAACTTTCTTGGGGGGGGGGGGGTCCCTGGTGAAGTACTGGAGGATCCTTTAGCTTCCGCACCTCATTTTATTCAGTACCAAATTGAATGCAGTCCCAAGGTTCCACTTTCCAGGTACACCTACCTAACACTGCTCTACCGACTCCTCTAGCTTTGGAAATTTATGATCTAGCTGATCAAGTAGCACAACAAGAAAAGTGTCAGAAAGAAATTATTCATTTCCTCCAGACTAGATGCATTCAAGCTGGCACCTGCTCCACCTCCAGTTGTACTCGCACCCAACCCAGTAGTGTTTACAGCTCTTGCTACGGGACCCAGTCCTCATCTTTTTGCCTCCCAGAGATACTATAGAGATCCTAAAATGTTTTGGTGATCCTAAGATTTTTGGAGATCCTAAGAATTTTGAACCACGAAGAACTGGAGGATGCTTTAGACTCCACAGCACAGTTTAGTCAGCACCAGACCGATTGCAGTCCCAAAGTTCCTCTTCTTAAAGTACGCCTCTCTAACACATGGCCAAAGTTTATTATTTAAATGATAGGTACACTTTAAAATAAATGTCCACTTTCAAAAACAATTTATATTTCAATTCTATTAAGTCTGCACTACTAAATATATATATGTATTTACATTTTCAATATATATATATATATATACACATACACACACACACATATATATATATATATATATATATATATATAAATATATAAATATATATATATATATATATATGTATATTTTGGTCAGAGCTTTGTTTTTAGGCAAATCCTCTTTATAGATATAGTTAGATGATAAAATTCTGTCAGTAACCTTCAAGGGTATATGTCATCAACAGGTAACCTATTGTATATGTTTTCATAATGAAACATTTTTTAAGAATTTATGGTGATTATTTTATTTTATTTGTTATCTATATTAATACAAAAATCTTGTAGTTTTCACTCTGGCAACTGAGTCTCATAATAGAATTAAAGCTAATGTTCTGTAGAAGTAATTTTTCAGCAGTCTCATTATCAAAAAAATTGTATAAAGATGAATTACATTAAATATAGTATACATTTTTTAAGATATGTTTATTATTATGCACTTGTCACTTTAAAATCTATATATATCACTATTTTTGTACTTAATTACTGCAATCATTGGATTACATCTCATATGGTGTTTAAATTGTATTGTGCACATTGCTGAAAACAAAAAATCTGTTTAAAAAAAAAATTACAATGAAAGGTAACACCTCTATATAGATAACACAGGACCCACTATTGACAATAGATGATTGACAAGGTTCCCCTCGTATCCTTTCCTGCACAATGACCTCTGCACAGGCCACAGAACATGCCTAGAAAACTCTCCCATAGGACTCAATGGGTCCTCTCCTGTTCACAGGCTCCCATGGTCCATGTGGCTGCAGTAAAGCATATCTCTAAATGCTGCTAACAGCAGCTCAGGCAATATGGCTGCCCCCATAATCAGGTAAAGAAAAGAGAATAAATAAATCTACAATCAAAAACTGAAAACAGATTTTAGTTTTACTATCTGGTTTTAATTAGCAGAAACAATGTGATTGATACATTCCCTTTAAGTTAGATGTATGCAGTAAGCTCCAAAACTCTATAAAGTGGTGACTGAAGGCAGTTAAAATGGTATCATTTAACATTATATCTGTGGTAAATGTCAGATCTATGAGGGTTCGACCACTGGGACCCTCACAGATTGCTAGAACGAACGACAATGGACCCCCAAGTTGCATTACCGTGACAAGGAGAGTTTATATTGAGCTGCGGTCAAACATACATGCTGCTGCTCTATTCCAAGTCTTTGGGATTGACGGAAACAGCCGTATGTCCATAAATACTGTGCCAACAGCAGTGCGCTCCTATATACTGTGCGAGCCACAATTTGCCCCTCCACACTGTCCCAACAGTGTGCCCCCTCCCCCATAAAGTACCAGCCAAAATGTTTCCAATATAGTTGCAGCCACAATACCCCCCAAATCCGGTTGACACATGTATGAAAATCATTTTTAGAATTTTTTTCTAATACAGATTTTTTTTTGACCCCTAAAAGGGTTGAATTTAGCGTATAACAATATCTTAGCATACAACAATAGCAAAATAACGTGGCAGAATATATTAATGCATAATATTCTTTAGGCGATGTTCACACATGACAGATAATAAATCACACATGGCAGACAATAAAAGTTGTTTCTGGGGCATGTGTATGGACTTTGCAAACCCCTTTCAAAAGCATGACATTTCTATAACAAATCTACCAGCCTTAATTTTCTTTTATGTAAAGACATTTATATAGAATATTTAAACGTTATATAACTGTTATTGTATGTAATATGATATACTGTATGCAAGAAAAGTTCAACTGTGAAGTGTAAGGGTCAGTTCACATGGAGTTTTTTGACACGTTTTTTGACGCAGAAACCGCGACAAAAGACGCGACAAAAAACGGCCGAAAATGCCTCCCATTGATTTCAATTGGAGGCGGAGGCGTTTTTTTCCTGCAAGCGGAAGAAACGGCTCGCGGGAAGAAATAACTACATGCCCTATCTTCAGGTGTTTATGTGTCAGACCTCCCATTGACATCAATGGGAGGCAGAGAAAGCGTATTTCGCAGTGTTTTTTTGCTCGCGGCACTCAATGGCTGCGGGCGAAAAACGCCGCGAAAATCGGCGTGCAGGCAGAGCAAAATCTGCCTCAAAATTACAAACGGAATTATGAGGCAGATTTTCTGCCTGCAAAAAACTTTGTGTGAACCCGGCCTTACTCCCACTCTCATTGTTTTTTTACCTTAGTAATGTGATTATTTTTTTGTGTGTCTGTACCCACGCAAACTAAAATCTTTATCTATAAATAGTGGTTCCATTCACTTACCTTCTTCTTAATCTTGATTTCACGTTGATGTCAAAGATTGCAAATCAAACATATGTTTGACAAAGTACAATAACTAAGTAAGGGCCTGTTCACATCAGAGTTTTGTTTCTGTTTATCGGTTCCGTTCAACCGTTCCGTCAGAGGAACCAATGAAAGGAAAGCCGGACGGAAACTATAGCTTCCATTGCAATAGGTTTCCATTTGTTTCTGTTCCATAAAGTTCCCATTTTTTTCACAGAAATAATAGCGTAGTCGACTACGCTATTGTTTCCATGAAAAAAAAGGAAACTTTACTGAACGGAATAAAATGGAAACCAACTGCAACGGAAGAATTAACATTGAAATCAATGGTAATGCAAACAGAAGCTATGGTTTCCATTTGGCTTTCCATTCATTGGTTCCTCTGACGGAAAGGCTGAACGGAAGCGATGAAAATCACGATACCAGAATTTGGACTCTGATACCGATACTGTAATGTCGGGGTAGGGAGACAGACAAGTGAGCCCTAATCTACCCGCCACTCAGTCCCTGCCTACTTGCAACGACACGCCCTAGGTGACGGGGTACAACTGGGCGACGATCCCTACACTCAATAGGTGCACGACAGACAAACAGACAAGGGTACAAAGAAGCCAGGGAAATGGGGAAGTTGCCCACGGGGACACCGTGAGCAACAAGCGAAGTGAACAAGCCGAGTCAAACCAGGAGATGAGCGAAGTACAAAAACGCAGAGCAGAAGAGTGGTCAGTAAAGCCAAGGTCAATCACAAGCAGAGGATCAGTAGTTCAAGAAGCTGCAGCAGGGCCAGGAAACCAGCAGAGAAGAATCACAAGCAAAGGAGGAACAGGAAAGGCAGGTATAAATAGACAGAGGGCGGGAGCTAGCTCCGTCTGGCTAGGCTGTGATAGGCTCTCCCACTCCTAAGCCTGCCATCCTGGGTGGTGGGAGATGGAGTCAGTCTCACAGACATAGAAGCAGGTGCAGACTGTTTACCTATGGGCGTATCCACAGAAGTTGTGTCTGGCAGATCCTTTACAGATACTTTGTGTAGTATTGCAATTCTCGATACCAAAACAATACTTTGCCAATAATAATAATATAAAAAGTTCTTACATTTTCTATTTCTCACAGTCATAATGGATAACTTTGGGTTAATGTGTAAGGTACATGATGGGGTTAATTACTACTAGGCCTCGTTTACACGAGCGTGTGCGTTTTGCGCACGCAAAAAACGCGGCGTTTTGCTTGTGCAAAAAGCACTTAGCAGCTCCGTGTGTCATCACCATATGATGCGCGGCTGCGTGCTTTTCGCGCAGCCGCCATCATTATGACGCTCCGTTTGGATGTTAGTAAACAGAAAAGCACGTGGTGCTTTTCTGTTTTCATTCATCCTTTTCACTGCTGTTGCGCGAATCACGCCGTTCGCACGGAAGTGCTTCCGTGCAACCTGCGTGGTTTTCACGCACCCATTGACTTCAATGGGTGCGTGATGCGCGAACAGCGCACAAATATAGAACAGGTCGTGAGTTTTTTGCAACGGACTCACGTTGCACAAAATTCACGGACTGCCTGCACGGCCCCATAGACAATTATAGGTACGTACGACACGCGTGAAAATCCCGCGCGTCGTACGGACGTATAAACCGCTCGTGTAAACAAGCCCTTAATGTGAGGCACATGGAGGTACTAAATTCATAACACCTCGTGCCTCACATTAACAAGTGCTAAAAAGCTGTTTTAATTTTATTTACAGTGTACACATCATAAATGACGCTATAAATTTGTTGTGCAGGTTATTACGGTCGCAACAATACCGAATGTGTGTATATTCTATGTTTTGAGACTTTTATTTTAGTGTTTATGGTAAAAAATGTGTGTATTTTTTTTACATGTTTATTTTTACTTAACATGAGGCTGGGTTCACACTGAGTTTTTTGACGAGTTTTTGGACACGGAAACCGCACCGCAAAAAACTCATCAAAAATGGCCCGAAATTGCCTCCCATTGTTTTCAATGGGAGGCGGAGGCGTCCTTTTCCCGCTAGTGGTAAAACCGCCTCGCGGGAGAAAGAAGGGCGTTTATGCCTCTGACCTCCCATTGACATCAGGAGAAAGCGTATTTCGCTGAGTTTTATGCCCGATTCTCTCAATAGCCGCGGGCGAAAAACGCAGCGAAAATCGGCGTGCAGGGAGGGGACAATCTGCCTCAAACTTCCAAACGGAATTTTGAGGCAGAATTTCCGCCTGCAAAAAATGTTTGTACTTTTTTATTTCGAAACTTTAACCCCTAAGGAACAAGTATATTTTAGCCTTTGTTTTTAACTGTTTTTTCCCCACTGTTTAACGTGTGGGAAAAGTAACAAGTTGACATTACTCTACAGGTCATTATGATTGCAATGATATCAAATAAGTATTTTTAATAAAGAAAATATTTTCTAATGAAAAAGAGGATAAAAACATGTTTTTTGGGGGTAGATTATTGTTTTCTTTTTAAAAACTTTTTAAACCTGATTTTATTTTACTTATGTCCCCCTAGAGGACTAGAACCTGTGAAGCCTTATTGCCTCTGGAAGGCCTAATAGGCAGATGCTTATGGCAGACCCGAGCCCCATTGTTAGGCCCCAGCTGCCATGGTAATCCATCAGCTCCCTGAGACCCTATCCCTCTATCAAACACCTTAGACGCCATGGTCGCTGTTGACCACAGTTTCTAAGGGGTAAAAAAGGCAGAGATTAGAGGTTTCTCTGATCCTGGCTATAACAGTGGGAGCCCGGAGGCACGGGTACATGTTCTGTGCAGTGTGATCACATATATGTATGTGACGTGTCTCAATGTGAGGCAATCCATGATGTAGAGTTACCTCATGGTGCGTTAAGGGGTTAATGTACTGGCATATATCTAGGCAGTTGTTAGGACATATCTAAGTATGCCCTAACAGGTAATATGGTCAGACAGCCCTGGGGTCCTTCACTGGACCCTGGGCTGTCTGCCGATATATGGTATGTCCCTCGATCGCGTCACAGGGATTCCCTGTGATGCGATCCAAGGGGCATCCCCCTTCTCATTTTCACCTTAAATGCTGCGGTCAGCTGTGATCGCAGCATTCAAGGGAATAGCGGCGGAGATTAGAGGTTTCTCTGATATCCGCTGTTAGTACTAGGCTACAGCTGTGTAATAAAGCCATTGGCCCGCTCCTGACAACAAGTGCACTCGCGTGGTCGGTGCTGCACTAATGAGTGGCGGCGCTGGCCCTGATGTCAGAGAATGTGGGGGAGCTTTGCAGTGCTCCCGCCACGTTCTCTGTCTTCAGTGCCAGCGCTCATTAGTGCAGCGCCAGCCGCATCACCTCATGCTGACCGCGCGCACACACTTGTCATAAGCGGGGCAATGGCTGTATTACACAGCAGCAGCCCCGATCTGACTAAATTCATGTGTTACAATACTAAGTTGTGCGGCCGCACAGTTTAGTATAGAGATACATGAATTAACGGTATTGAACCGTTTAAGAGTGCACGGCATCGAAATAGTATCAATATTTCAATGCATCGTGCAACCCTAGTCCATATGCCCTATTAGAGCATATGGATATCACAGTGGGGGTCCCCGCACAGGACCCTTCCTATGATGCAGATCGCAGAGCCCCTTTCTAACAGCAGCTCCCACTCTGTCAATGTATTACATGGACGGCCATTCATCTGCATGGCCGCTGCAGGGGTAATGTCTGGCTGGCCGTGGTTTACCCCGGCCAAATTAGCTCAGCGACTCTAATCTGAAAGGAATTATCTCAGATGAGACAATTTTTAAAAATGTTTTCAGTATAAGGCTGGATTCACACGAGCACATTACGTCCGTAATGGACGGAACGTATTTCGGCCGCAAGTCCCGGACTGAACACAGTGCAGGGAGCCGGGATCCTAGCATCATACTTATATACGATGCTAGGAGTCCCTGCCTCTCCGTGGAACTACTGTCCTGTACTGAAAACATGATTACAGTACGGGACAGTAGTTCCACGGAGAGGCAGGGACTCCTAGCGTCGTACATAACTATGATGCTAGGAGCCCGGCTCCCTGCAGTGTGTTCAGTCCGGGACTTGCGGCCGAATACGTTCCGTCAATTACGGAAGTAACGTGCTTGTGTGAATCCAGCCTAAGAAAGACAAGCTGCATGACTAACAAATGCATGAGTAACATTTCCTGTATCATGACAGGAAATGCCATGTTTCTATTCTGTAAATCTTGTTAAACATGATTTTATTTATCAGCCAGATCACGACGGTTAAAATATGTAAAACATTTAATACAGTAAAACGTAATGATCCTACACTTTGCCGGACAAGCACTGGATTACTTGAAATTCCACAATATTGGTTTAAAATCCGACTTACTTGAATTAAATTTATGCCCCCCTAAACCAATGTATAAAAAGCATCTCTATATAAATCCTGTTTATAAAAACATATTAAGTGAAACTTTGTTCATACGTCTCATAACCCAGTAACGCGGATAGCCACATACAGGGGCGCTAGTATAGTTATTAGTATAAGTGATATACATGATATATATGAATGATATTCTATTTAACTCGCTCCAACCATATATATATATAATGTCTAAGAAACAGATATGGTATTTTCTACAAAACAAAGACAGGTGTTATAAGCATACCCCCTGAATCTGTACAATATAAAAATGTTAATAATCCACAAACCACAACATGAATTAAAAACAGTTACATACAATCCGTGACATGGCCTAGAGGTATAATTAAGACTCCAGGGCCCAATGCAAGATTTGTAAGAAGGCCCACCAATGGATGTGTGCAAGTTATAATATTCATCTCTTCTTATGTGTTAGAGGGATCTTGGGCCCCCTCATGCACCAGGGCACGTGCACTACTGCTACCTCTGGATTGCCCTAATCCAGCTATCGAACACTGCATGGAATACCTTAAAGGGAATCGATCACCAGCATTTCACCTATTAAACCAGCAATACCTGGTGGAATTGGGGGATTTTTTTTTTTTAATGTAACCTATAATTATCTTCTAAGTCGGCTCTGTACTTTTTAGTATTCAGTTTTTTAGTGTTCCCGTGCCGTATGCTAATGAGGATGAGTCATATCTTCGTTTGAAGAGAGTCATATCTTAATTCCTCAAGCTGCTCCGAGTTAACCCCGCATCTTTACTTTTGATTGACAGCTACTTGCCTCGCCCCAGCGCACATGAAATCCCACGCTTGCGCATCGATGTCCTGGTCCGTGCGCACAACGGGACACCATAGTGGTGTATAAGAAATAACTACATGATGGGTGCATACGCACTTGGACGAGATTTTGGCATTCAGGGCGGGCCAGTTTTCGGCAGTGGGCGGGCATAAGAAGAGTAATAAACGAGACTGCCGGATTATTTTTATAAAAGGCGCAAAATGTTTGCAGACCGTTATTTGTGGTTGGAGGAGGAGTTTAGAAGAGGGGATAACAGCAATGAACTTTTGACTGCAGCGGCCAGCGAGGGGTGAGTAGAGTTCAATAGATTAAATGCTGACACGCAGGATCCACCTGCAATCTATCGCATCTAAGTTCATAACTGTGATAGATTACAGGTGGATCCTGCATGTCAGAAACAAGCAGGACCCGCTGATACTGAACCCGTCAGGTCCACGTGACTGGCAGATTCAGGTCATAGCGAAATATACAGCTGCTCTGCATACAGAATACAGAGCAGCTGTATCTCAAAAAGTAATAATACTTTTTAATAAAAACTATTTATAAAATTACACCAATCACACTGATTGACCGTTTTATTTTAATTTCTTTAAATGCCATTCAAAGGTTTACATAGCCTTTAAAATTAGAAGGTGAAATAGCAGAAAAGGAGAAAAGGCAACAAATGATAATAAAATTGTTGTAATGACATTTAGTCATTTTGTGGTCTCGCCATATAAAGCCAATAAGTGATTTCTTATAATAAAGAACCAGCTAGTAATTAGAAGAATAACCACACTTTAGCTTGTCAGGCATTCCTATCCCTTGTCTTTCACAACTTCATGGCTGAGTTGCTAAATTCAGCCAAAACAGTGTAGACCACATTGTCATATAGAGACGAGAGCTGAGTATAGGCCACATTGTCATATAGAGACGAGAGCTAAGTGTAGACCACATTGTCATATAGAGACGAGAGCTGAGTGTAGGCCACATTGTCATATAGAGACGAGAGCTGAGTGTAGACCACATTGTCATATAGAGACGAGAGCTGAGTGTAGACCACATTGTCATATAGAGACGAGAGCTGAGTGTAGGCCACATTGTCATATAGAGACGAGAGCTGAGTGTAGACCACATTGTCATATAGAGACGAGAGCTGAGTGTAGACCACATTGTCATATAGAGACGAGAGCTGAGTATAGGCCACATTGTCATATAGAGACGAGAGCTGAGTGTAGACCACATTGTCATATAGAGACGAGAGCTGAGTGTAGGCCACATTGTCATATAGAGACGAGAGCTGACTGTAGGCCACATTGTCATATAGAGACGAGAGCTGAGTGTAGACCACATTGTCATATAGAGACGAGAGCTGAGTGTAGACCACATTGTCATATAGAGACGAGAGCTGAGTGTAGACCACATTGTCATATAGAGACGAGAGCTGACTGTAGGCCACATTGTCATATAGAGACGAGAGCTGAGTGTAGGCCACATTGTCATATAGAGACGAGAGCTGAGTGTAGACCACATTGTCATATAGAGACGAGAGCTGACTGTAGGCCACATTGTCATATAGAGACGAGAGCTGAGTGTAGGCCACATTGTCATATAGAGACGAGAGCTGAGTGTAGACCACATTGTCATATAGAGACGAGAGCTGAGTGTAGACCACATTGTCATATAGAGACGAGAGCTGAGTGTAGGCCACATTGTCATATAGAGACGAGAGCTGAGTGTAGACCACATTGTCATATAGTGACGAGAGCTGAGTGTAGGCCACATTGTCATATAGAGACGAGAGCTGAGTGTAGACCACATTGTCATATAGAGACGAGAGCTGAGTGTAGGCCACATTGTCATATAGAGACGAGAGCTGAGTGTAGGCCACATTGTCATATAGAGACGAGAGCTGATTTGTAGACCACATTGTCATATAGACGAGAGCTGAGTGTAGACCACATTGTCATATAGAGACGAGAGCTGTGCTTTAGGCTTTAGTCATCAATAGATATGGAATGTGGCCATCTGCCTATTTCTAATAGAAATGGAAAGGATTTTCCTTATGTATCTCCCAAGTTTCTTTGCTTCATCCAGAGTTCATCAGAGGACAGGCAACGTGTACTCCGAGTCCCAATATTGTTCTTTGATAGAAGTAATCATGTCATTGTTTTTTGTGTCTTTATATGAACATCTCTTTACTATGTTAACATCTGTTGAATCCAGCAGAGCTCGGCATGTGGAAGTACTTAGCTATGTGTGCTGCACTGCCAGTGACGTTATTTAATGAATCAGCCTGAAATAATTTATAAAAAGAGAAGCCAATAACATATGTATTATCTACTGAGATCTGCTTCTTTTCAAGAAGTAGTGCCAGTCTCGTCCACGGGCTGTAGCACAGTCAATTTTTGCCAGTTTTCCCGAATCCCTCGGTAGACTCAAGTCTATGAGGACATATAAAAACAGGTTCCTCACGGGTGCAAAAGAGCAGTGAAAAATGGCTGTTTTTCACGGCCGATTCGACACCTGTTCGTGTGACTATGGCCTAAGGGATATACTGTACAATATACCCCATAAGCAATCAACCTTTTTCATTAAAAAAGTCACAGGGTCAGACAGACACCGCTCAGTGGTGCTGTTTTTGGTGACTTTTCTTTCCTAATCCCAGTAGATCATAAACATCTTCTGACCCTGTGACTTTTTTCATGAAACAAGATACAATTTGGATACATAACTGTAAGTAAAATTAAAATATGTTACATATATCAATCTGTAATTTATTTGAATCTAATAATTCTGTACTTTGCAAAGATTCTCATTTTTGCCAAACACTGTCTAGACTGCAGTTTGTAGGTATAAGGGCATATTCAGACATGACGTATTTCTTCCGCCACTGTCCGCATCAATGCCGCACATAATCTGCGTTGCAGATTCCGTTGCGCCTTTGCCTAAAATGTGCAGTAAAATGATGCGGATTAGTCGTTGCGGATTCAGGTGAAGAGTACTTCCTGCTGTCTTTTAAAACATTTCATCTCAGTCTGGCTATAGACCTCGAAATACATAGGTCCAGCCAGAATGATGAAATATCCTGTTCGTGAAAGCAATCCGCAACGCAACACACATAACATCTGCGGATTTCATTGCGGAATTTTGAATCTCCATTGAAGTCAATGGAGAAATTCCGCAACAAGTCCGCTACACGTCTGCAACAGTCAGTGTATGCTGCGGACACCAAATTCCGCACCGCAGCCTATGGTCCGCAGCAGAGTTTTCCACCACGTCAGCACGAACCTAACTAAAAAGGTGTGGAAACCAATGGAGAAACTGTCCGCAGCGGAATTCCAGAGCAATTCCGCCACGTCTGGCCGTGCCCTAAAACTGTTTAATTTGACCTTTCATAAAAAGCAATTCCCTAATATATACTTTATTATTGGACTTAATAAGTGGCAATAATAATGTAGAATAGCATGGAAGCTAGAGGGAATTAAACCCCCCTCATGGCTTCAAAGTGAGCAAAAAGAAAAAAAAATCTGACATTGCTTATACAATTTGTAATAACTGTTGGTTCACTGATATACACTTTAAAAAGGAATCTGTCAGCAGTTTTAAGGCCTCAAAACAGAGCTATATAGGGGAGGGGGAGGGCAGCGTAAAGATACCTGTTGGGTCAGTCATGCAAGTTGCATGGCTGAGAAATTGACATTTAATGCCCCCATGGCCTCGGTCACAGCTGCCAGACTCTCTGATCTGAGTGGCAGCTCTAGCGTCCAATTAGGAGACTGCTAGAGCCGGTAGAGGAGAGGGTTAGGCGCTGGCACTGTTCATAGATGAGAGCCCGGAGCACTTGAACATCAAGGGGCGGCCACCGTGGCACTTGCAATTGACTCGGCGGGGGCAATTAATGTTGATTTCTTGTTAAAGTAACTTATAACTGACACAACCAACAGCGCCCTCTCTATATGGCGCTGCCAGCAGTTTTGAGGGCTCAAAACTGCTGACAGATTCCCTTTAAGCCAAAAGTTACGCATGTCAATAGGCAGATAGGTAGACCGAGCATCTATTATGTTTATTGAAACAAACCTATTCTCTGGCAGTAAAAAAAATTGACATAGGAGGTTCGGAGGTCAAGAGTGCATGGAATAACAGAAGATATTTCGTCTCTTCAGCCCAGGATAGACAGAAGCAGGGAATGCCTGAAGTATATTGACTTTTTGCCCTGATCTGTTCATGGGAGGTTTCTAGTTCTCTGTTTATTTTGGGGTTTCTTCCAGCTGATGTTTACCGGTCCCTATATGTGCTTTCATAGTCCGCTAAAGGAAATGCACTCATGAGGTGACAGAGAAGAAATGGAAGAGGCTATAAAGAGTGTAAGGGTATGTTCACACGGCCAAATTTCAGACGTATACGAGGCGTATTTTGCCTCGTTTTACGTCTGGAAATACGTCTCAAATACGTCGTCAAACATCTGCCCATTACTTTCTATGGGTAGAACGCTGTATTGTCCACACGACGCGTAATTTTACGTGTCGTACGGCAATTACGACGCGTAAAATTACGCCTCGTAAAAAGAAGTGCAGGACACTTCTTTGGATGTTTTTGGAGCTGTTTTCTCATAGACTCCAATGAAAACAGCTCCAAAAACGGACGTAAAAAACGCCGCGAAAACGGCGTGAAAACGCCGCGAAAAATGCGAGTTGGTAAAAAAAACGTCTGAAAAGCAGGGTCTGTTTTCCCTTGAAAACAGCTCTGGATTTTCAGACGTTTTTGTTGACTACGTGTGCACATACCCTTAGTGTAAATGTGCGTGTTATGAGTGTTCAGATACAAAACCTATTACAAAATGACAAGATTACGATCCTGTGTGATGAAAATAACTTCAGATTTCCTGCATGTGGAGAGAGAACATTAACTGACTTCAGACTTTTTGTAATGACGCTTTTTGCAACAATTACTGTAACTTTAGATTATTCGGTAGAAATGACAGATGGCTTGTTCGACCAACAGCTATATCCCCCCCAAACACATACCAAGTGTGAATGTTTATTTCAATGAGGGGAGGGAAATAAACCAGTAACAGACACCTCTGACAGTGGCATGTTGGGCTGCCGCATATACATTCAATCTTTGAACATTTGTAAATATAGGTTACTATTCTCAGGTATTGATGTTTTTATTTCTCAAAAGACTTGTTGAACAATTTGGACCTAAGAGATCAATGTGTTATGTAAATGGTATAAGAGGGGTTTGACTACTGCTGTAGGTACAATGCAATAAATATATATATATATATATATATATATATATATATATATATTAATCACTGTCAATGACACCCAAACAACTTTTGGTCGGAAGGGCATAGATTGGGGAGACACTTCTGATAGCACCTAAGAATCAGCTCTCATGGATCATGAAAGAAGTTACTTTAACCAGAGGGCCAAACCTCGGCAACCTAGCAACTTGTACAGTATGTCACTTTAACGTCTCCAGATGAATGACACAGTTGTATTCGGCCAGATGCTGATTCCTGACTGCATTCATTAGGGTAACGCGATGTCCTTCCGACTGTTCTACAAAGTAAACATGGACGTGGATGAGAAGGAAGCATCATTAGACATAAAAGAATAAACAGAAGGCTGGAATTAGCCTATGCTGTGATAACAACACACAGCTGTTTCCTTACCTATTGTCTTCACTTATGTGTCAGTATGTCTATTTTCGAAAAAATAAATAAAAAAATAACACTAAGATCACGTATTGTGTGTGACTTATCCGGGTTTCTGAATGTGTACACACACCTATTAGCCACACATATTCTACATATTCAGCTGACAACACACAGTACAGCATTGCAACTGGAATGAAACAAATGACCAGCTATCACCCAAGTCATAAACTACTTTACTTATAATAAACCCATTGCTTTGTGAAGTGCAGTTTACGGCTCTGTTCACACCTCTGTTCAGCCTTCTCTATTCCCCGATGAATACATCCGTCAGAAGGCTCTGACCCATGTCACTGTTTAACATACAGCGGCATACGTCACTTATTGGCCTCGATGTTAAAAAACCATATACCTGCTGTACTTTCCTATACAGTAAGGAAAAAGGTATGCCGACACATGCCACAGTGATGGAGGCCACCCTTGGGTGAATGAAGGCCTATGGCTGCGTTTGTTGTATGCGCTGTGAGCTTTCCTGACGCATACGCTGAATGTATTCACAGAAAGAAATGTGAACACAGCCTAAAGGTACATGGACAGATTACGATCGCAGATTGGTGCTCGTTAATAGACCCTTTTACAGAAGCCGATGCTATACTGCATGCCAACAATCGCCCGAACAAGCTTTCTTAGAAACCATCGTTCCCAATCATTGGCCCGTGTAAATTGGCCCGTGTAAATTGGCCCGTGTAAATTGGCATTCAGCTATATCATATATATTTTTTTTTAGTGAATCCTGCAGGTTCTCAAAACAAGCTAATTTTTATTTGGCCTGACAGACTCTCAACCAAGGGCTGCCATTGGGTTAAACATAATTTGGACAGGATGGATTTTTCCGGTGCATTTCGATTGTTTCTCCAGAGATAAGTAAGTGCTCTATTGAAGTCACATTACAATGTTTGCCAAAAAGTGTTCGTATAGTCCTTTCAGTATAGATTTAAAAAAAATATACCATTAAGTCTTTATTCACACGAACGTGTCCGTTTTGCTTGCGTAAAATAAACTGAAGGTGTTTTTCTTTTTCTCATCATTTCTTTAGCAACTGTTGCGTGAATCACGCACAGCACACGGATGTGCGTCCGTGTGCTGTCCGTGATTTTCACTCACCCATTGACTTCAATGGGTGCGTGATGCGCAAAAAACGCAGAAGTATAGGACATGCAGTGAGTTTCACGCAGCGGACACAGCGGACACACGCTGTGTTAAAAACACGGAATGTCTGAATGGCCTCATTGACTTGCATAGGTCAGTGTGATGTGCGTTATTTTCACGCGCGTAACACGGACGTGAAATACGCTCGTGTGAATTAGGCCTTATGTACAAACTATCGACCTGATCATAGAGGCATAGTAAAGTGCATGTGTTATTGTTGACTATATAAGAATAAAAGGGTATAAAAATGAGGCATCGTTCACATATCCATCAGGGCTCTATTCTGACGTTCCGTCTGAGATTTCAATGGTGACGGATCCGGTGCCTATGGTTTCCGTTTGTCTCAGTTATGCAAGGGTTCCGTCGTTTTGACAGAACCAATAGCGTAGTCAACTACGGTACTGATTCCATCAAAACGACGGAACCCTTGCACAACTGAAACAAACGGAAATCATTGGCACCGGATCCGTCACCATTGAAATCAATAGCGATGGAAACGGATGGTTTCCGTTTGTTTCAGTCAGGGCTCCATTCTGACAGAAAGCTCAGACGGAACGTCAGAATTAAGCCCTGACGGATATGTGAACGAAGCTTTAGGGTATGTTCACACGCAGTTCATAAGGAGCTGTTTTCAAGAGAAAACAGCTCCTGACTTTCAGAAGTTTTTTGTGCCACTCGCGATTTTCGCTGCGTTTTTCACAGCGTTTTTTACGGCCGTCTTTGAAGCTTTTTTCAATAGAGTCTATGGAAAACGGCTCCAAAAACGTCCCAAGACGTGTCCTGCACTTCTTTTTCGCTGCGAAAAACTGTTTTATACATGAAGACAAAAGAGCCTTTAGATTTTCCCTGAGGAACAGCGCCACAGAGAGTTTCAGAATAACTACTCATTTTTATTCCTATTGAATTACCGGCTTCCTTCGACCCGGGAATGACTCAAGGCCGGCAGTTCCGTGGATGGGATACATTGACTATAACACGCATTGAGTACTTGTGCCTCACTGCACAACTAAAAAAAAGGTGAGCATAACTGTAAACACCCTCTCCCAAACAACCTAAGGTTCCCACACATGATCGATGACACTACGGACGCACGCGTGTGCACCTGATGACGTAGCTACACGGCGCCTCCTGCGTCCTCCTCTACCCTTCATTGCAGCGATCAGTGTATATTGGCGGGTGAACTCTGCCTATGTGCGCCCTTTTGTGACCCCGATTTACACGGTGCCTCCTGTTTCCACCATTATCCCCTATTAAGATGCCTTAAGAGGGGGAAAACTGGCTTTGTGTATCGCTGTAACTAGGACCTGGATCAGGATCTTTTGCAATGCTGGGACCAGGACACTTTGGATATCCTATCTGCTCTATCCTCCTGGAAGTTCTTATAAAGGGACATGAGTTGTTTATTAATATCTGCTCTATCCTCCTATGAAAGTTCTTATAAAGGGACATGAGTTGTCTATTTAAATCCTAAAAACCAGCTGTATTTGTTGCTTAATATTATATTTGTTGTTATTTTCTGTCTATCTGTTCACTGCCTTTAAAGTGCAAGTTTTGTATTACATTACTGGATGAATTCCTGAATTCCCTGTAAATACCTGGATCTGTGGGGATTTATATGGCAAGTTTACTGTTTACGACCGCTAAGCTACAAAAATTGTGTCGTACTATTGGATGGACGTCCTGTAAATACTTGGATCCCTGAGGATTAAAGGGGCAAGTTTACGGTTTACTGCCTTTAATTTGCAAATATTGTATTGCAATACTGGATGGACTTCCTGTAAATACCTGAATATTTGTGGATTAAAGGGGCTAGTTTGCCTTTATAGTCCTTCCCCCCCCCCCTGTATTTAAGTGCTTTATGAGGTCTTTGAAGTAGATAGAAAATTCAATTTTTGTTAGGGCTAAGTGCCCCCTCGTGAATGTATTTGGTTATTGAAGTGAAGGTTGGGTGGATGAGAGGATTGAGGAGGAGAAAAGAAAGAAGAGAAAGGGAAGAGGAATGGGGGAAAAGAAGGAGAGGGGAAAAAAATAATATATATATATATATATATATATATATATATATATATATATATATATATTACTCTATATACTGCCCATCATTCAGGCCATATCTCTTATGACATCAGCAGCAGCAGCTCCGCCCCCTCACATTACAGCTCAGATGATGGGTGACATCACAATGCTGTGTCCAGGCTTCTATGTGTTGAGGAGCACTGGAGTCTTTTGAGGGTTAGTTGTTGGAGAAGATGGAGTTGCGGAGCGTTGTTGTTGTATTTTTGGCGATTAGTCTATGTTATGTAGAGGGGAAGTTCACAGAAACACCAGCAGGTAATGGACATCATCACTGGGGAGGGTTTGTGTAGGGTTTCTAGGGTTCAGGTATAAGAAGAGTCTTCTATCTCCTCCTTATGGTCCAGTCTTGGGCTTCAGCTGCTACTATCGTTGATTTCATGTCTTTATTTCCCTTTATTCTTTTTTGGACAGTGACTTTCCCAGGACCAGGGAGGCAGAAAACTCCCGGTCCAGATGACAGAGATGACAGTAACATCAAACGTCTCGTAGTCCTGCTGCTATGCGGCTCTATGATATTCGCTGCGTTTATAGGGATCATTAGATGCTGTTACATGTATATGATCCAGCGCCGGCGTGCCAGCCAGTACCCGGCAGTACTGGAGGAGATTGTCATCCTTAAGCCAGTATTTGTTCCAGTAGCTGTGATGGAGCTGGGGAAAGTATCTAACATGAGAATCATTGACAGTATCATTAGATTATGATTGAAGAAACACCCCTGCTCAATGAAGAAATGGTAGAAGAAAAGATACAAAAAAGGAGGAAGTCACAAAGAAATCAGGCCTGAACCGTCTGCGTAAATGGCTGAAAAAGAAAAGGGACAAGAGGAAGAACCAGGAAAAGGGGAACGTTTAACATCTTTGTTTCCCTCCCTGAAGCCATGTAAACCATCCGGACATTTAATAACCACTCTAGACTTTTCTTCAGGAGATTAAGTTTATTTTTTAAAATAGTGTGAAAAACAACTCACACAACCCCTGCCACCCCCTGAAAAAATATAAAAAATAAAAAAATGCCCACACATGAAAACCTTCTCTCTCTTTTTTTCTCCCTATCTAACGAAATTGTTGATTAGATGGCTTGTTTTTGTTGTGCAACATCAGAGAAAATATATTACAATTGTTACAAAGATATAGAGAATTCAAACATTCCTTGAATAAAGACTATTGATAAACATGTGTCCCCCACCTTCATGGAAATTACATTATTAAGGTATTTAAAAATGAATTATGCGTTTATCACATTTGAAGACATTTTTCATTCAGTGACTGCTCTTAATTATTTCTACTTACAATGCTTTTTAAAATAAACACACATAAAATGAACTGGCTATATTCAGTGACACCCTAGTTATTGTGTGGTAAGGATCTCACAGTTTTATATATATATATATATATATATATATATATATATATATATATATATATATATATATATATATATATATATATAGATATCTACCTAAGTGTAAAAAGATAATGACTGCCAGTGGTCACTTGTGTCGCCAGTAACTGGTGTCCAGACACTTGAGGAGCACTGGATTCCTTTTGGCACTACTTGTTTTTTTGTTCACACAAAGTAATTGCCAATTAGCGATATCATTCTCTCCAAACATATGTAGCAAATAACTTCTGGAGGGAACTTGGAGCTGGAGACCTGGTGAAGACCCCTGGGTAATTGCCCCTTTTGCACACACTATAATCTGGCCCTGTATACATGATCAGTTTCATTAAAACCCCCCACAATATTTGGTGGTTTATTGTGCAGTGGCTCAACATGCTAAGTCTCCATGCACCATGCTCCATGCAGAAGAGTGATGGGGTGCAGTATCCCCATCATTGTGCTGATCGGCAGGGGTTCCAAGTTATCAACGCAATCAAAACCTTTGCAGACATTTTTTTTAAATTAAATATTTGTAATTGGTGATTATAAACATTGTTCTAATTTACATGAAAACATTTTTTTTAAAGTTTTTTTATGCATCTTCTATGCATCCCCTATAAATAGAAGCTGCATCAAGCACCGTCGCTACAGCTACAGTGATTGGCTGCAGCGGTCACATGGGATGAAACACAATCCCAGGAGGCCGCGCTGTAGGGAGGGACACAGACTTCAGGCTAAGTATGTGTTGTTTTTTTTCTGAGTTGCATTTTTTGAAGCGGATTCGCTGCGAACCCACCATAAAAAAACGCAACGACTGCTATTTGTTGCAGGATTTACCTCCCCATTGAATTCAATGGGGAAAACCCGCAACAAATAAGCAGCGTTTACACAAATACAGTTGACATGCAGCGGAATAAAACGCCACACTGCAGGTCAATTTCTGAGCGTTTCTTCTGCTAAGTATTTACGCAGCGTGTGGATGAGATTTGTTTTATCTCATCTACTTTGTTGCTACTGTATTTGCGGCTGATATTCTGCAGCCAATTCCGTTGTGGAAAAAACGCCGTATTTATGCAACGTGTGAACTGACCCTAACAGTGATCACAGTGATCTAGTGCTTACTAAATAAGGTATTATGTCTTAAGGACTGGTTGTTTAAGTTGTTTTATATCCCATGTGATAATACAAAACACGGATGCTTGACTTGATAGGGTATGTGCACACGCTAGCTTCCTTTTACGTCTGAAAAGACAGACTGTTTTCAGGAGAAAACAGCTGCCTCGTTTCAGACGTAAAAGCTCCTCCTCGCATTATGCGAGGCGTCTTTGACGCTCATAAATCTTGAGCTGCTCTTCATTGACTTCAATGAAGAACGGCTCAAATTACGTTGCAAAGAAGTGCCCTGCACTTCTTTGCCGAGGCAGTATTTTACGCGTCGTCGTTTGACAGCTGTCAAACGACGACGCGTAAATGACAGGTCGTCTCCACAGTACATCGGCGAACCCATTCAAATGAATGGGCAGATGTTTGCCGACGTATTGTAGCCCTATTTTCAGATGTAAAACGAGGCATAATAAGCCTCGTTTATGTCTGAAAATAGGTCGTGTGAACCCAGCCTTATGCTAAGGCCCCATGCACACGAACGTGCTTTTGCGGCCGCAATTCCCCCAAAAATCCACGGGAGAATTGCGGCCCCATTCTTTCCTATAGGACCATGCACACAACCGTGGTTTCCACGGTCCGAGCATGGCCCAGGAGCCCGAACCGCAGAAAGAATGGGTAAGTCTTATTACGGCCGTGTTCTGCGGTCCGGGCTCATTGAAAATAATGGCCGCGGCCATGTGCATGGCCCGCGATTTGCGGGCGGCTCATGGCTGACAGTCCGCTGCCGGCCGACCCGAAAATCGCGGCCGTGCACATGGCTACGGTCGTGTGCATGAGGCCTAAAGCTTTGACTTGCTTATAAAGTGTTATATACAATTTGACTTGCATTTTATTACATGCATGTTTATCTGACACTGAATGTTTAATAAAAACAGTTCAACAAAAAAATCTAAATAAGAGTAACTTTGTAAATATTTCTCTTGTCTAATTCCACGGATTGTAAGCTATTTTGCCACTCATACCCATAGTAAAAGAAAGAAAAAGGGAAAATAAAAATGGAGCTTTTTTCTTTAAGAATCTCCATGTAGTTTCTGTGCACCCCACTTAAAGGGGAAAGTCACTCAGAATTGATCTTATAAAATACCATTGATGTATGTCAGAGATTACAGGCATGGAGTCTGCGATCTTACACATCCACCAATTTACCAAACTATAGCATGTCAAACCCCATCAGCACTGCAGAGATCTTCATCACTGGACACGACATTCTAAACACATGGCCAATAAATCTGGTATCGCAGTAACTAAAAAACTCTCCCTCACTAAATATGGACTGGTAGGCTACTACGTGTGCCACCAAACTAATGCATCCATGTTCAACCTGTCGAGCCCGAATATTACTAATATGACTTCTTAAAACCATATAGCTTATAACATTTTAAGAACAGATAATATATTTATCAACTAGCTCTAGGAGCAAACCATTGTTAAGTGGACAATATGACAAAATACATTATAGATTTATATTCTCCAGTCTGTTACCTTGCATTGATGACCTTCATATGCAATTTGTTTCTCTGTTAACTCTTGGTTTCAACACCTTAAAAAAAACATGGACTATAGTTTGGATAGTTTACGGAAAATGAAAATAATACATTGGCTGTGACTTCATCAATGTACAATTCCCTTCCATGTTTTATAAAAGTAACCATTCAAAAGTACAATATTAAACTGAGCAATAATAGAATAATCATTCATATGCAAAAACCTTCCTATAGAAGCATATACCAATTTTCACATGTATGTATTTTCAGCATAAGGTCACTTATCTGATATCCAGATGTTTTCACTCTTAGACTTCATGAACACAGCAGACGTGCCAAAAAATGGCGCACGTTTTTAATTAATTTGGCACCATACACTTTTTTTCTAGAACATTTAAATACTTTTACTAGGCGTAAAAAGTATCCAAAATACATGACAATTTTGGTCCACTGCAGATACTCCATTCTTTTGGAGCAATTTACAACAGAATTTGCTTGCATTTTACTTAGTTAATCTCCCCCAATGTCTGCATTGCTAGAGAATGAATAAGATGTAAAGGAGGAAATCTTCCACATCTGGGATGTTAAACCTGATGTCACAAAAGAAGCAAATTGCTTAACATCTGGATACTTCAGACATAGAAAGTTCATTCCTTTTGGCATGAAGAAGTAATATGATAGCTTCAAATGCCATTTTTTGTTACTCAATGTGCCTTTAAAGAGTAGCAGCATTTGAGTGCTGTGTGAACGCTGGCAGGGCATTATTCAAGCATTGGACAGTTTTTAGTTTGCTTATTTTTATACTTTTATTTAGGGAATATGTGATCATTTGCTGGTGAATAAAAAATTCTACCAATTGTTCATCACCAAAGGTTCTAGAATATTGCTGACATTATCCATAGGCATATTTACAATACACCTGTGGCTACTATAGAGTATAAGGGTAAGGGGCTCCAGCTTATATTTGCCCCATTCCACTTCTGAATATTATGGGTCATATTACATGTAAGATGGACCCACTGCCACCTAAGCATTAACAAAAAAAAGCAATTACGGACTTATTCGCTTCTATTGGCCACGGACATCTTTCCGTATCGCTACGGATAGGTGTCTGTGCCGTAGAAGTGTACTGCAAAAGATAGGACATGTTCTATCTTTTGCTTTTTACGGGCCGTGCTCCCATACTTTGTATGGGAGAATGGGCCGAAAATGCAGGCTGCGGCCCGTGGCCAGACATGCCTGCAATCGCAGGCCGTGATTACTGCACAGCCATGTGCATGAGGCCTAAGACACACTCTGTCTTTATTTACAAGAGAATCTACATGGAAGGAGTGTTTCTAAGGGCCTGTTCACATCTGCGTTGGAGGTGCCATAAAGGGCCTTCGCCACAGATCTGTCCCCCTGATGGTACCCATTAAAGTCAATGTGTACCATCAGGTGGTGATTGTGTCAGTCATAAGTCAGTCATTATAAGTCATATATATATATACACGTTATATGTCATTATAAGTCAGTCATTAGTCTGTGCTTCCAGTATTTTTGCTGTTCTGCTCCTCTGATAGAGCAGACAAACAAAACACCATTTAATGTGTGAACCCAGCCCTACACCGCTGTCTCGAAATGCTAAGATCTGAGACCCTCATGCATACTCACTGCACAACCAGTGGGAAAAACTTTGAATGGAGCGGCAGTCGAGCATGCGGTGTGCTGCTCCGATAGCCCTATAGACTTTGAATGGAGCGTCAGGGCGTATATGCTCGACTGCCGCTCCAGTCAAGCTCCTCCTCACTGTGGGGGGTGCAGTGAGGAAAAATGGAGAGCTCAGGACCCCCATTCTAGTAAGTCCCAGTGGAGGGGAGCTCAGGCGATAAGAAAGTTATCATCTATTCTGTGGATAGGTATTAAATGTCGATCTTCAGACTACCCCTCTATCTCCTTCTCTATTTTTATTCTGGCCTTAGATATCAGATTTCAACTAAATGAAGCTTTACCAGACACAATGTCACCATCGTATATGGGCTGTGTTCATCCAAAACATATGCTATGAATCCTAAATTTTGTAAGTCCCCTATAAGGGAGTCATCTCAGTACACGATACATCTGAAATGACTAGACATGTTCTGATATCGTAATACAATGTCAGTTATAAATTGTTATAATTGTTATAATCTCCCGGACTGTGGCTATGATCTAGAAGGTGTATAATAATGTTTGTGGGCATAGGCTAAATACATATGGATCTATAAGTGTTTTTATGCCCCTCTGTCACATACTAAAACACCGGTATTAAAAAATGGCACAATAGATGTGGGTCCTGTTATAGATTTTTCATTGGGGCCCAGAAACCTCAAGTGACGCCTCTGCTTATTTTGTATATCAATAGCCTACTACAGAAATTTTCAACAATGGACTTAGTTTAAAAGGAACCTGTCACATTGAACATACTGTTTTATTGATGAGCAGGAGGAGCCGAGCGGATTGATACATCGTTTTATGGGAAAATATTTAGTATAACTTACTCTGGGCTTATAAATCCACTGAGTGGTTTCATTGAATGATTGATAGCACTCCCTTAATAATTGTACATACAGAGATAACTGTCAATCATTGGGTAGCACCGCCTACTTAACCCCTATGAATAACATACAAGCTACAATGAATCTTTTCCCACAAAAACATGTATTAAACTGTTCACCTCCTGCTCTATATCATACTGCCCGCAGATAGAGCAGGATGTTTGGCTCTGCCCTGTACATGAGGCCTGAAAGAGGATCTGTCACTAGTTTATTAACTCCATATCTCCTAACTAATCTAATAGGCGCGATGATGAGTGTTAACTATAATGTGATTTTCTTTTCAAAAATGTTTATTATTTGCAAATCTTTCAGCCCACACAGTATAGTATCCCATAGTGCCTCCCACACAGTATAATGCAATATAGCTGCCCCCACACAGTATAATGCCATCTAGCTGCCAGCATACAGTATAATGCCCCCATAGATGCCCCATAGAGTATAATGCCATCTAGCTGCCAGCATACAGTATAATGCCATCTAGCTGCCCCCACACAGTATAATGCCATCTAGCTGCCAGCATACAGTATAATGCCATCTAGCTGCCCCCACACAGTATAATGCCATCTAGCTGCCAGCATACAGTATAATGCCCCCATAGAGTATAATGCCCACACAGATGCTCTCATACAGTATAACGCCCACAAAGATGCCCCCATGGAGTATATTGCCTAAACAAATTCCCCCATACATCATAAAGCCCCATAGCTGCCACCATACAGCATAATGCCCCCATAGCTTCCCCCATACAGTATAATGACCCTATACAGTATAATGCCCACACAGATGCCTAATGCAGTATAATGCCCCCAAAGCTTCCCCATACAGCATAATGCCCCATACAGTATAAAAACCCCATAGCTGCCCTTGTACAGCATAATGCCCAATAGCTACCCCCATACAGCATAATGCCCCCACAGCTGCCCCATACAGTATAATGCCCCTATAGCTGCCCATACAGTATAATGCCCCTTTTATCTGCCACCATACAGTATAATGCCCCCACAGCAGCTCCATATAATATAATGCTCCTATAGCTTCCCCAATACAGTATAATGTCCCCCTACCTGAGGAAGCAGATACAGTTGACAGTGGGACATACCACCGGCCGCCCGGGACACCGTCCAGAATCCAGGAGTGTCCCGCTATATCCGGGACGGTTGTTCTTTACCTTTTGTTTATGCTCCACTCCTGGTTTTGGTTTCCAAATAGTGATGCAAACTACTGACCTAAATCATGTGAATGTGGCCTCAAAGTATATCCACATGTGGCAGATTTGTGGCAGACATTTCTGTGACTGTTTCCTTCCTCTGAATAGGGCTTGTAGAATTCATGAGCTTGAAACAAAGCAACCCTATTCAGAGACATTAAGCGAATTTGAAGTCACAGACATTTCTGAAACAAATTTGCCGTGTGCAAAAATACCCTTCCTACCCCTGCACACAACGCATATTAGATGAGGAGTTTTCGAACATTAATCCAATAGCGGAATACAGTACGAGCCATGTGGGTGAGATTTGAACAAATCTTATCTACATTCTGCAGAATACGGAAATTTACCTGCAGTGCAGATCTGGAACTCCGCGGATTTCACTGAGGATTCAAATCCATGCTGAAATCTGCACGTTACAGTTTTGCTGCAGCTTCGCAGCGGATTTGGGGAAAAATCCGCAGGTGGATTTGCAGCAGATATTTCTGCAACATGTGCAGGGGGGGGGCCTTATAGTATATTTACAAAACTTGTTAATTGACCCAATGAAAGCATCATGATCTGCATCGCATTGACTTTCTGGTGGTGTAATCAATACTACCCAATACTTTAATAATGAATGTACTGATCTCCACCAAACTGTGGCTTTGAAGAGTCCTTATTCATGTCATTCATGTCAGATTTGAAAAGGCCATTGTGAATTTTTGACTTGAATTCTGCAGCTGGAAATTGTTGGCCAGAATCTGCTCACTGCGGGGATCCTTGCCATTTATTCAAGAATCTTTTACATTTTCTTTCTTTTGCAATGAATGGCGTTGGTAAATAAGAGGAAATAGATTCAGCAGGAATTCTACATGTTTAAAAGAAGTCTTTATCCCACATTAAATATAGGCATATATATATACTTTCTTTTTTTTTTTTTTAAAGTAATTTTAAATATAATTGTACATGGTGTATAGAGAAAACGGCAGGCCATCAAAGAACTGCAAGTAATAATGGATAAGTGTCCTTGAAAATTCAAAACAGGGCCTGGTCAATTCCTGTATCAAACATGCTAGAGGCCCATATAGTTATGTGCAGTGAATAGTACGTGTATTTGGACACAAGGTCACATTCTACATATGGGTTGTCAGGTTCAAATACAGAGCCCTTTCATTGCATGCTTTAGACCGGGTTCACAGTTTTTTGCAGGAGGAAATTCTGCCTCAAAATTCCGTTTGGAAGTTTGAGGCAGATTTTCCTCTGCCTGCACGCCGATTTTTGCGGTGTTTTTCGCCCGCGGCCATTGAGCGCCGTGGGCATAAAACACAGCGAAATACGTTTTCTCTGCCTCCCATCGATGTCAATGGGAGGTCAAAGGCGTAATCTCGCGAAGATAGGGCATGTTGCTTTTTTCTCCCGTGAGCCGGTTTTACTGCTCGCGCGAGAAAACCGCCTCCGCCTCCCATTGAAATCAATGGGAGGTATTTTCGGCCGGTTTTTGGCGAGTTTTGCGGCGCGGCTTCCGCGTCAAAAAACTCAGTGTGAACCCAGCCTAAGGGTATGTTCACACGCAGTGACCAAAAACATCTGAAAATACGGAGCTGTTTTCAGGCGAAAACAGCTCCTGATTTTCAGACGTTTTTGTAGCAACTCGCGTTTTTTACGGAAGTTATTGGAGCTTTTTTTCAATGGAGTCAATGAAAGCGCCTCCAAAAACGTCCCAAGAAGTGACATGCACTTCTTTTTCGCGGGCGTCTTTTTACGCGTCGTATATTGACAGTGACGCGTAAAATTAAGCCTCGTGGGAACAGAACACCGTAAAACCCATTGCAAGCAATGGGCAGATGTTTGTAGGTGTAATGGAGGCGTTTTTTCAGGCGTAATTTGAGGCGTAAAACAACCGAATTACATCTGAAAACAGTGCGTGTGACCATAAGTGCATGTAAACAAACGGCGCTAAATTCAAAGAAGAGATGTGGTAAGTGGATTTTTTTTTTTCAAATACTGCTTTATTTAGGTTGTTTGTATAAGGGGAAATGTATGACACACTTTTTGAAAATTTGATCGTATCTCGGACAACCCCTTTAAGGCCAGGATCACACACACAGTTTTAGGCCAGGTTCCCACATACAGTAAATGCTGCAGAATTTCCGCAACAGAATTATGCGGAAAAATAATGCAGCATAAACGCTAATTAACCTGCAGTGCGGAATATAATGTAAATTTATGCTGCGTTTTTGTTGAACAGAAAGCCAAGTGTTGTGACATATGTGAAGTAATCACAGAGATTACGCTGCAAAAATCGCAACTCTGGAAAAAAAATCCTTACACAGAACGCCCTTCTTGTTCCTGCAGTCCGGCCTCCTGCACTTTCATCCCCTGTGATCGCTGCAGCCAATGACAGAATGCAGCGTCACATGGCCTGCAACGTCATCGCAGGAGGTCGGAGCGGACATCAAAGGATGGAGGGGGTATATACGAGCGCTTTTTTACGCAGGGGAAATTCTATCAAAAAAAATCGCACCACAGGCGGAAAGTACTGCGGGTTCCAGGTCAGACACGCCGCGTGATTTTTACGCAGCGTATCCGACCTGTGGGAACCCGGCCTTAAAAAAAAAAAGAGGCATTGTTGTAAAGGATGTGATATGTAGAGGAGGGGGGGCTATGGCCACTTGACTATACAGGTGCCAAAAAATTCTATTGGCAACCCTGCTGCAGGCAGAAGGTTACTGAGCTGAAAACCGTGGCAAAAAGAAGTGGCTCACATTTTGGTGATGCACTCAGTATACCACTTTGCCACAATAAATGCATGTTCATAAATAATTTTAAAGAAGCTGTGAAATGTTCCTAGAACGGCTTCCATGGGATCTGAAAACTATTTTAAATTAAATTAATGGAAGAATTGTGTGACTTACGCTTTTTTCAGAATCCTCATCTGATGAACGGACCTTTTAACAGTGATCGAGTGTCCCAATTTGAAAAGATGATTAGTCTGAACATAGAGGAAGTAACCTGTGGACAGCTACAGTATATAGCACTATAAGCAGAAGCAGGAAAACACTGTATGGCAATGACACATGACCAGTAAAAGCAGCTGATAAAAATGACTGCTCTGTGTCCTTAGAAGGGTTGGCTGTGCACATCGATTTCTTCCTTTTTTTTTTTTTTTTAAACATGAAACTCAAACATGCATATGTGTAGTTCATCAAATATTGGTTAATAATAATCGCATTACGGCCCCATGCACACGAACGTGTTTTCCACAGTCCCGGACTGCAAAAAGTTAGGACATGTCTTATTACGGCCGCATTTTGCGGTCCAGGCTCATTGATATGAATGTACACGGCCATGTGCACGGCCCGGGATTCGCGCAGGTCACACTCTGCAGCAGTCTGGGCCGCAAATCACGGGCCGTGCACACAAATACGGTCGTGTGCATGAGCCCTAAGACCAGCATTACACACAAACCTTTGATGCAGATTTTGGCTCACTTTTCTGAGCCAGGGTAGTGGACACAAAAAAAGGAGATGCATCAGTCTTTTCTTTATACCTTTCCTTCCTTTTGTATCCACTTCCGGCTTCAGCTCAAAAAACAAAGACAAAAACTGCACCAAAACTGTGTGTGTGACCCTGGACTAACAGGAAACATTTTTTTTTTTTTAAAGTTACTCAAATCTGTGCACTATTTTCTCCAAATTGATACATGAACATTTGAGGATTTGAGTACTATCCACCAACTGAGCACTGAGGACTACAATAAAGAACAGCATTAACATTTCAGTTCATATTATAGCCATGTTTGCCTACGTGATTTTTTTCTTTTTTTCTAGACAACTTATCCAAATACCACAGACAAATTTTTTACGGTCAAATTGAAAACTCGTAATAAATCATAAAGAAAAGTGATATATGTCCATAGCTGAGATACTAATAAGAACACATTAGCAGAATTTACTCTGAACATAACTACAACCATAACAACCTGTAGAAGTTTCTACATTATAAAAAAAAATTATTATTTTTTTACTAACACTGGAAAAAAGTCCCTTATCTTAAGAACTCTCCATGAATTTAAGAACAGTTGGCAAACCTGATGATAGATGTGTATGTGACCATTTTGTTTAGACATACCTGTCAGTCCATTTTACATGAAATATCAAATAGGTCAAACATCGAATCTTAGTATGCAAGAGAAAAAGGAAAAACCACACTAAAGAGGAACAGATAAAGAAAATTTAATCCAACCAGATCCAACATCCTGATCTGGATGTCATTTTTAACTAGTAAAACCAGTGTGAAGCCCTAATAGCTGTCTGGGTACCCCAAATGTCTGTATGAGCTTGGTGCTCTGCTGGGTTCAGCTGAGATAAACTAAGACCAAGAGAAAAGCCCGGAACTAGGGGGCGCTGTTGTCCTCAGAGCTGATACTGAAGAAGAGGCTTGCAAGAAACAGTGAACGTTTCTTAGGATGATATAACTTGGCCTCTCAGTTATTCAGTTATGTTTGGTTCAGCAATGATGTCTCATCTTATAAAGTTTGCCCCAAAGTAACACTATAGGAATAACTTTTCTTATGTCATAAAATGTTTGGACTTATGCACACTGTATAAGTGTATTGCTATAACATATAGAAAATATGGAGATCATACAGGCAATTTGGTAATCATCAAGTATCATGTGAGAAACCGACAGGAGGAAAATATGTACAACTGATAATCACTATTTGTATACTCGCTTATTAAAGCTGACAATACACTCAAGATTATAGACTGCCGAACGAGCGAGACAGACAAGACGTGTGAAAAAGTTGTTCTGTCATGGTGGATTTTTTTGGTCATTGTCAGGTACAGTCCATGCCCAGACCGGGCCACTGATCAAGGCAGAGATTGATCAGGGATTTAACGTATTAACTTCTAGAGTCGTTGTCCCAAAACAACAACCTTCACAGATCAACAAGGAATGATTGTTCAACCAAACTTCCAGCACCATGGCTCCCCTTCATCAATGATCACAACCCGATGGTGTAAGGGTAACAATTCTAGAAGTGACTTGAGAAAAGCTAAAGATATAAAACTCATTTTCACTTCATTTGTCACCGCAAATGTGTTACTGATTTGCATTTAACCTGAAACTTTCTAATTATGGTGAGAATTCCTTATTCACAGCCTAGTACAACAGTGATAATGAATATTAGCAGGCATTGCATAGTGTAATGTTGCGCCTATGTGTTACCCTGCCAAAACAGTCAATGTTTAAGTGGAGGG